>NC_141603.1:7631001-7968501 GCF_047967505.1 Dipteris shenzhenensis | reverse complement strand
TGTGACCAACAGGGCTGGCAATAACCCCAAACACTTCCGTTCCTGGGTTCACACGCCCTGATCTGTACACCTTCGTCAGCTCCACCAATGTTGGCTGACCAGGAGCGGATTCTAGACCAGACTCAAGGGAACCAAATGTTAGAAAGCACCCAAATTTTGGGCATAGAAGTCGGCTTATTTGTCCTTTTGCACCCATGGCCAAAACAATTGTTGGAACCTGCACAACAGTATAGAAGGCTGAAATTATCAAAACAATCCAGAGATTTGAAGCATTAATAGCATACATAACCCGAATAACCCATTGCGATCAGGCTTACAAATAAAATTGTTAGTCAGCACCTATAAATGTACCAAATTCAGTTCACTATGATGATGCTCATTGATACTGTAACAAAGAGCCATTGAATAAAAAGAGGAGCTCCATCCATATTGATCGCACATTTACAATTCAAGTAATGCTTCCTGAGTGCAGGTATCTTCTGGACACATGCTCTATTGATTCGACCTTCCAAATTGCATCAGCACAAAGCATGTCTACATGCCCAAGCTCATGGTGTCAGATAAATTAACCTCATGACAGTCTCCCATACGGTTTACAAAGCATAAGATTCATTCTGCATTCCAGGGACTAGCAACTAAAATTTCAGAGACCTGTAGGTTGTCATGCAAGCACATAGTCATACGCTCACACAGATAGGCATTCATTTTGAGCAAGGAATTTGCACTGAAGTGTTGTTGGGCTTTGCATGAAATTTGCAAAAGCTTGTGTACTACAGACTGGATACAAATGTGCTTAAGGAGCACACGCAATGTAGATCAGGCCCTCCTAAAATATTTGAACGGATTGATTGGTCTCCATTTCTCACCACATGCCTTTGTGCATCATTTGCAACCTCATACTCCCATAGGCAGCAC
Source organism: Dipteris shenzhenensis (assembly GCF_047967505.1). Lineage (NCBI taxonomy): Eukaryota > Viridiplantae > Streptophyta > Polypodiopsida > Gleicheniales > Dipteridaceae > Dipteris > Dipteris shenzhenensis. The sequence continues at coordinate 7,967,586 of NC_141603.1, read as the reverse complement.
ACTTCCTCAACAATTTAGCTCAATGCACATCATGTGGTAGCATGCGTAACTCAAAAACTTCCCTAGCAAACATTCTTGCGACTAAGTAGTTTTTCTTTATCTTTTGCATAAAATGAGCCATTTTGCTACAAATGGCCACACAAATTCATGCTCCCTCCATGACCTAGATTAGCTAGCTATAAAGTTCCTGTCCCACTTGCCAAATGGGATCTGTAGTAGCTGCAGCAGACCACGTAACTTAAGGCATTCTTCCTTACAAATTTGGGAACTTTTGGCAATTAAAAGCATATTCTTGGACATCTTGATTGAGACATGGCTGAAAAAGTGTAGAGTCTCATGAAACTCTGGTGTGCCTCACGCATGGATTGTCAAGACATCCATAAAATATTTGGTACCTATGTACTGAATCACTTTGAACACATAGCCTACACTTGTACATTTAGATATGTCAAGTGTCTTATTTGTAAGAATAGCAAAAGCTTAATAATTTTATGAGCTGCAGGAGATAAAGTACATAACCTTTTGGCAATTAATAGCATATTCTTGGACATCTTGATTGAGAAATGGCTAAAATTGTTGTCTTTTTGAAAGAGCGTAACGTCTCATGAAACTCTGGTGTGCGCACACAAGGATTGTCAACAGATCCATAAAACATTTGGTGTCTATGTACTGAATCACTTTGAACACATAGACTACCCTTGGACATTTAGATATGCCCAGTGTCTTATTTGTTAGAATAGCGAGAGCTTAATAATTTTGACAGCTGCAAGAGATCAAGTAGATAACCTTGTCATTCTTAAATGCTGGTCAAAGATGGTAGGTGGCTCTCTTGAGAGATTTGCTGGATCCACTTAGCACTTTTAGCTTTTAATAGGATGTGTCACCCTTTGTATCCAAGAAGCCTTTTGTTCCATAAAACATTTTCTAGGTGGATCAGCAGGGATAGTAAGTTTGGCACTCACTTTTGGAGAGCTTCCTTTTATCGATTGGATATGCTATTCAATCATCCACAATTGGATGGTTACAAAAAGAGGGTTGATCAAACATTAGAGGGTATATGTAAGTAAAAGACAAACAATTAAAGAAGGTATCTACCAATTTTAGAGTTTTCTTATAAGAATGTAGCAACAGGCTATAGTTAAATTATCTTAATGTATGGATTTCCGCCTAAATCAATAGCACAGCTGGGTTTTAGTATTTATACGACGCTAAAGAAGTTATGCACATCCAAGAAGAAGAGAGTTGGGATTCAAAGTTGATGGTAAGAAATTCTATATAAGGATACTTAAATCTTATACAACCCTGAAAACTTGGTGAATGTGCACAGTCTTCATATTCACCAAGATTTCATATTCCTAGGGGACAATATTTAAGAAAGTAAGGAAGGTTGTTTGTAAGTTCATCTTATTAGAGGGGTAATGGAGTCCTTGTTCAACTTCTAGAATCATCATATTCTTTGTGTATCTGTACCACTTCTACTTTGCAATCTTTTTTATGACATCTAATGAAGCCTCTGATCTTATGATAGTCCATCTTATCTTTTAACTTTAGCATGGCTTCATGATAAGTCGCAACATACTCGTTAAGAGTCATCTTGCCCCATAATCAACTCATCTTAAGCCTCCCAAGCTTATGAAAGTTCATTTTTAAGAAAAACAAATTAAGAAGGTATCTACCGATTCATATGTATGGATTTCAGCCTAGGTCACTAGGACAATTGGGTTTTAGCATTAAAAGGCTAAAGACAAAGTTAGAAGTTATGCATATCCATGAAGAAGAGACTTGGGATTTGTGAGAAATGCTATTTAAGGATACTAAAATCGTATACAAGCCTGAAAACTTTGTGAATGTGCAAAGTTTTCTCCTCTGTCAAAATATTTAAGAAAGGAAGGAAGGTTGCTCGCAAGTTAAAGGGATAATGGAGTTCAACACTCTGGAATCACCAATGTTTTTGGTGTATTCGTATGTATGTAAGTACATATGCATGCACACATATAGAATTATATACACATACTTTCATCAAGTACATTTGCATGCTCTCTCTCTCTCAGAATTATATACACATACTTTCATCAAGTACATTTGCATGCTCTCTCTCTCTCTCTCTCTCTCTCTCTCTCTCTCTCTCTCTCTCTGTGTGCGTGCATGTGTTCGGCGCATGCATGTACTATGCAAGCCATGCGCATGCATGTGCTACTAGTGTCTAACCTATGGCAAGCCACGGGCTACAATCACTAGTCTTGGAAGATCTCCCTTGTGCAAGACAAATGCTTGTGCCCTTGCATATGCCAAACTGTTCAAAATACTTTGTTGGGCATGAATGACCTTACATTCACCCAAAACTTGCGTTAGTCTCTCAGAACCTAAGAAGCCGTGCAGTAGGCCTTTCATGTTCTATGAAGGTCTATTTACCGTCTATATATACCTTCATAAGACTAAAATATATCCAATCTTACAAATTAAAATTTTATAGAACAAGCAAAAGAACAGAGGGATTTTTTTTTTTAATAAATGAGAAAATTAAAAAGAAGAAAAAAAACTCAGTAAGCAAAGCTACAGTTATGTTCTCATCAGTACCCAAGCATAAGCTGCCATCTATTTACCCTCTACCCTGTATATACAAAGGTCTGGTCACGCTCTTCAAACAATGGCACCCTGCGAGTTATTCATTTGCCTTCTATTTTTGCAATCAATGCCAAGAAGCAATGTAAAAAAATCAATGATCTACATTCATTCCTTTGTCTTGACTCTTGATTCCACTGGTTTTTCCAACAATGCTGGTATGACATACAGATCCCAGAACAAGTTTTGAAGCGTTTCGTTACAATGAAACACATTTCATTGTGACTATGGTCTTGATTCCACTGTTTTTTACAACAATGCTGGTATTATATACAGATCCCAGAACAATGGAAATAAATTTCTCCATTGAAAGACATAATAGCGAGCATGAGCAAACAGCCCATGGCTGCGTTCAACCCAAGGAACAAGGCTTCGAGTGCAACAGAGAGTAAAAGTAGAAAAGCAAAGGAAAGCGAGGTCAAGTGTGTTGGAAAGAGGGGCCCATGCTGAGACTAGGAAGTATCCATGGGCTTTACATTCCACTTTCATGGAAACAGGAAGAAAACTAGCTAAATAAGAGCCTTCCGTGTGCTTTGCCTAGAACTCCACGTGCATTCGAACTCCATCAAACCTCCATGTTTACACAATCTGTGTGTCATTCTTTGCTTCCTATTAACATATAATAGATAATAGATGCATATGTGCAGGGGTGCGCAAGCATGCATACGCACACCATAGTTACGCTGAAACGCCGAAACGGCGCAACAAAGACCCAAAACTCCGTTTCGGCCGTGCCAGACCCCCCGAAACGTGAAACGGCCCCAAAACACGAAACACAGTCCGAAACGGCGATCAGAAACACCGAAACGGCATCTGAAACGCTGTTTCAGACCCGAAACGCGCCGTTTCGGGTGCTGTTTTGGGTCTGACCTAAAAAGAGGGCAAAACTAGGAAAAAACGCCGCCCGCCGTCGCGTGTTTTTGCCCTTCTACCTGCTGCTCTCCCCCCCGATTTCTTGCCCACCTGGTTCTCTCCCGAGTCTCGAGTCCCAACCCTACGAGTGGCTGCTCTTTTGGACACCCGGCTTTGGTCACTGGTGAGCACATTTCCTTTCTCTATGCTTCTCTTGCCTCAAACATCTTGCTGTTTTTTGGCTGCAACCATTGATTCTTGGCTTTTCCCTTTGAAATTTGATCTATTGCAGCTTGTACAAGTGCTCTTTTTGCTCATGGATATGGCTTCACAAAGCGTTGTCCCTCAGCAAGAGAAGGAGTTCACCCAATCGGATTATTGGTGGAGCCAAGTTGATTTGGTAGGCAAGTATGACTCCAAGAAAGGAGGAGCTCGCAAGTTAGAGCGAGGAGGGAACCCTGATAGGGTCAAATGTCATCTTCTTGGCATTAAGGATGGGGGGATTGGGCTATGCTCCGTAATCTCACCACAAGAGAAAGAAAGGTTGCAAAGAGAGGTTGAAGTATTGCCCACTACAAAAAGGGCAAAGACAATGGCTTCCATTGGTGTAGGAGCTTCTTCAGGTGCTCATGCAGCACGTGTTCAGCAGGCCACTGCATTTCGGAGTCCTCTTCCCTCTGCTACTACGGCTTCTTCTTCTGCGAGTGCACATGGAGCTCCTGCTAATATTCCTGCTACATCTCGGTCTACTTCACATAGGCAGGGCAGTCTTTACACATCATGGCATCCGTAAAGGAAGGCACAAGTAGATGCAGCTGTGGCCCGATTTTTTTACTCCAATGGGATTAGCTTCAATGTTGCTAGATCACCCTACTTCAAAGAGATGGTGTCAGAAATCAAAACATTTGGATCCACATATACCCCTCCCACATTTGATGCTTTGAGGGGCAAGCTTCTAGAGAATGAGGTGGTGGCACTTAAGCAAGCTATTAAACCTGTGAAAGAGAAATGGGTAAAGTATGGGGTAAGTTTGGTTGCAGATGGATGGAGTGATGTGCGAAGTCACTCACTAGAGGGTATCCTTGCATATTGTAGGGGATCTGCACTCTACATACACTCCATAGAGTGTGGAGTGCAACAAAAAACAGCACCTGTATTGATGCAAATGTGGGCAGATGCAATGGAATATGTGGGGCCGTCTAATGTTTTGCAACTTGTTTCAGATGGGGAAAATACCAATAAGGCAGCAGGTTATTGTGTTGTTTGACTCGGCGTCAACTCACAATGTAATTAACTCCAAGCTCGTGAAGAGGCTGAAGTTAAAGAATCCTCATATCCAGTGGAGTGCTTGTGTAGCACATTGCTTGAATAATTTATTGAAAGACATTGGCAAATTGGATTGGGTCAAGAATATTATTGACAATGGAAAAGAGGTGGTTAACTTCATCACACGACATAATTTTTCTCTTGCTTTGTACCGTAAATTTGCAAACAAGGAGCTTTTGAAGTATGCAGAGACAAGATTTGCATACAACTTTTTGATGCTTCGCAGGCTCCTTGAAATGAGACCTGCACTGAAACAAGTTGTGGCAAGCCCAGAGTGGGATACATGGCCCACTTCTAGGCAGGCTCTTGGAATTTATTGTTATGACTTGTGCATAGGCAGTGATGAATTTTGGGCTGATGCATCTCACATTGTTGATCTATGTGTGCCTATTGTGAAGCTGCTTAACCGAGTTGATGGAGATATGCCTTTCTTGGTAAGGTGTATGAGGGGATGGATCGGATGATTGAGAATATCAGAGAAATAGAAAAGAATCCCCAAAGGTTGAGAAATTGGAAGAGTTGGCTGTGAGCAGATGGAATCAATATTACTCTCCCATGCATGCAGCTGCCTTTGTGTTGGACCCCCGGAGTTTCAACACAAGGCAAGTGCACAACAGAGTGATGCACAGGTTGTTCGTGGTTGGAACCTCACTCTTCAAAAGATGGTGCCAACTCCTGATGGACGGCGGAGGATAAAAGACCAGCTTGCCAATTATCGCAATAAGGAAGGCATGTATGGATGGCCAGATGCACAGCATGATAGGTAATATTAACTCATTTTAATTTTCAGATTTTAGGAACTTGTAATTTGTTATTTAATACAAAATTAGAAATCTGAAATTTATGAGTTTTGGAATTTCAGATTTCGAGTTGGGGCTGTTACGCTGATTCCCCCGAGCTGCAAAAGCTTGCCATCCGCATTCTAAGCCAAGCTTGCACCTCCTCTTCTTGTGAGCGTTTGTGGAGTAGCTTTGCCCATATCCACACAAAGAAGAGAAATCGTCTGCGAACGCAACGGGCCAATGATCTTGTCTTTGTTAATGCAAACTTGCATTTTCTTAACAAGATGAGACACGAGTATACGCATGACAAATATATTGGATTTCATAGCCCAAATGATGCCCACTCACCTGATGATGATGATTTGTTAGTAGAGGAGAATGATGATGAGGAGCAGAGGTTGAGTCTCATGATGAGGATGAGGATGAGCTTATTATTTGATCATATATGATATGATCCTCGATGTAGCCTTTTTTGGGTTTCAGCTTTCTTTTTGTTACTATGACATTTAGGCTTTGAAAGCTGAATTACAATTTATGAATCATGATTGGTGACTGGTCTCTTAAATATAATGAATCATGAATCATTTTTCCATTTTGTAACTTGTTCCAAAGTTCAAAGTTACAATCAATATTAATGGTACTAGGTAGAGCTATAGCTTATTGTGCACTTTTTTTGAAGGTAGAGCACTCTAAATGTGTGTATGCATTACTCTAAACCCCCTTGATGACGTGGCGTTTCCCGTTTCACCCCCTCTCAAAAATCCCGAAACGTTCCCATTTCCGTTTCCCCGTTCCCCGTAACTCTGATGCACACATGTACATGTAAATAGACATAAATACGACTCATTTTTTTGATTGGAAATACATAAATAAGTTAATTTGAGGCACACAAGACTAAGACACACAAAAAAAGAAACCTAGTTAGTAAGCAACAATATGGGAGAGACCTCAGACGAATCAAGCATAGACTACCATTTGGGTGTGAAAGGATTCCGAATATACCACGTCCTTAAAAAATGTAGAAAAGTTTGTGTTCCCTTCTAAACATACAGGCATATAGCCATGCAACAATTAAACTGAGGTGAGCATTCGGCACGCTTACTTGCGAATGAGAGAGGAGTTGAAACATAGGAGCAACATCAGTAATCTTGTTTGCCGTTGCTGCAATCTTCACAATATCTGCACCTGCAGATTGAATTCCAGCTACTAGAGTTCCAAGGTCATCAGCTGTGAGGCTTGTTTGATAACTGTGATAAGAGACTATTATCTTGCAATTGGTATCCTTTCTCTTTAGAGTGGCCGAGAATTTTGCAGCAACCTACACATGCATGTTGGGGTACTGCTGTTAGCAGTGCTTGCCATACAGATTACAAGTTAGATATATGAACAAGTGGCTAAGAGGGTAAAAATCAAGGCAAAGCAAGAATGAGTGAAGAGAAACGAGCAAAGGAGGATAGTAATTAGAGAACGTGTGGGGGAAGGAACCCATAAAGAAGACATCACATCGACTGTAAGAACGAACCTTTAGCTCGACATCTATGTATTCGGCGCCATGGTCCACGGCCAACGCAAGAGCCTCGAGCCGTTGACTTTCGTCTCCCTCGTATAGACCTCCTTCCCATTTAGGCCTAGATGGAGGGCAGCAGTAAGGTTAAAGAGTGACAAACGTAAAGCATAACAAGAGACGAAGAAGCGACGGAAAGGTTAAGAAAAATGTGAAAACGTCAAAAGGGCCGAGGGGTATGTCTGTGTGTGTGTGCATTTGCATGAGTATCATGCTTACGAGACTGAATTTAACAGGAAATGGAAACAAAAGCTCAGTGTCGAAAGAGTATCGAGAAGAAACAAGAAGATGAGGAGACAGAATTTGACCAAGCGTCTGAAGCTGTGGAGGATGGATTGGAAAAAGCCAACCGTCAAAAGTGTGAGGAGAGAGAATTTGGGAGGACATGAACAAAGAGCTAAGCGTTTGATAGCTGTGGAGGAGACGGATTTGACAGAAAATGCAAACAAACAGCTAATCTAATCTGAAAGCTGAGCGTACAAAAAGCTTGGAGTGTGGAAACAAGATGCTGAGGAAATGCATAATATCCAAAAAGCTGAGAGTCTCGTGTCAAGTTTTGTCGAGACGCGGAGCTTTTTGATTGCATGTTCTGTCAAATTCGTCTCCTGAGCAACTTCGTGCTGTCGTAGCTGATATCAAAACACAGGCCTGGCACACGTTATTCGCACCATCCACTCAACATGATTCGCTCATTTGACCGTTCGCTACAAGCCTTTGAAAGAAAGAGAGAATTTAATAAATATGCGGCGGCATGCCAGAGTTCCCTGGACACGTCTTGCAAGTCCGTCCTCATCCCTTAACAATGCCTGGCTGTCTCTCTTGACATCCCTTTTCTGCGCTTCTTGACAATATCGTAGCTTCTTACGTCATAAGCCTACTTTCCATCCTTCTCGCCTACCGTTCGTTTCGCTCCCTTCGTCTCCTCCCTCCCTTCCTCTGCACACTCTCTCTCCAGACCTCACCCGTTTCTGCTCTTTTTGCTCGCCCGCCACGGCTCATCGCTGCCGCAGCAGAAGCTTTCCAGCAAACGCCATAAGTATACCCTCGAAATTGCCTTTCACCGCGCTTCCTACAGCGGCTACTCGCTCTACACACCACCACCAACTCTGCCTTACTCTGCGCTTCCAATCGGCGCTTTTCTTCCTCTCAGGAACATTAAATCCCACGTCAAATTGCTCCGCCTCAACTCAGAGAAACTGTACGCCGCGGTAGTTTACCTTCTCTCTCCGAGACAGAACCCGGAACGAAATAGGCCTGGAGAGACCAATTCGAAAGTAATTGACATGACTGACACTCGACAAGGCGTTGCAACAAGTCAAAATCCTGAAAGAGAATAAAATAATTTCCTAAAAGAACTGCAGCTGTCCCACTCTGTTGCAAATCAGCGCAAATAAACAAACCAAATAGTAGCTTCATAGAAAGCGGAATTAAAGAGAACAATTCGCATAAAATCAGAAGCTTAATGTATGCAGTTCGTTCATTCTCTCTTAAGCAGTCCATTTACAACCCGCAGCAAATGAGAGCATTGCATCGAAGCGAAGTTTGCGCACGAATCCATTCTTTCAGTAGCCGAGCGCACATTTTCTGATCTATCCTTAGTAAAATTCTCTCGAAATGAAGGAAGCTGCATTATGAAACATAGCGCATTCAAGCCGTCGACGTTGGAAGAACATAAACCTCAGGATCGATCAATCGGAGATTCTACAGTGATTCATTGTATCTGATACAAAAAATCCCATGCTACTCTCGCGGTTCAGAAAATTTAGCAAAAAGTCGCGTCCTTCTTCTTCTTCTTCGCGGGGATCAGAAGAAGTCGCTCCAAAATCCCTAAAGGCGAAGTTTTGCTTACACTTTGGAGCTCGATTACCTGTAAGTGACGATGACAGGAAGAGTGCGGGCAGAGAGGAGGGCGGGGATATCAGTGCGGGGCTGGAGGCCAGAAATGTGGTCAATACGGAGCTCGACGAGGTCAGCACCTTTGGAGCAGGCGAGCTGCATTTGGAGGAGCATCTCGGGGACGGAGGAGGCAGTGAGGGAAGCACAGACTCGGCAAAAGGGGCGATCGGCAGCCATAGCTGGGGAAGAAGGAAGAAAGGGGGGGGGAGCAATGGGGGGAAGGAAGCTTGAGAGGAAGGTTAGAGGAGCTTGAGCTGCATCACCACCATAGCCATGAAGAAGAACAAAAAGGAGGAGGAGAAGAAGAAGAAGGCTTAAGATTAAGAAGAAGAAGAAGAGGAGGTTGATGATGATGTTTCTCATTAAATGTCTGTTTTTTTTTTTTCTCCTTTTTTTTTCCAATTGGCTTGTGCTTTCCAACTCAACCCTCCCCTGCCCCCTCACCCTCCTCATTCTGCTCCCTCCATTTGTTCATCACTCCCACCTCTACTCAAGGCGGTTTTAGCACACTATGTATGCCTAGTGCAACAACAACAACAACAAGAACAAGAAGAAAGAAGAAGAGGCGCAGGAGGAGATCGTATAAATCATGATGATTTTTATCATAAATTCTCTCTCAAGAAGAAAGAAGGAGCACTTGATGTTTATTATAAATTCTCTCTCTCTCTCTTTCTCTCTCTTTGTTTTCTTCCCTCCCCCCCTCCCCTTTTCCAAGTGGCTTCCAACCCTCCCGCCCTCTCATTCTCCTCCCTACCTCTGTTGGGAGTGACTTCTTCCACATTCACCTCAGTTCGATGAGGCTGTAGCACACTACGGCCAGTGCCTTACCTAGAACCCACAACTACTACTCTTCATCCTCAAATTCAACACACACAGCATCAGAATGCAACTCACAGACTGAAACAAAAAGTAAGCAACCCCTGACAGAGCTGCCAAGTGCCAACTAGGATGCTAGCATCTTAGCTCATCAATCCTGATCTCTTGTGTGTATGTGCATGTATGTCTGCACCACACGCATGCCCATGCAAGTGTTTGTATTCAATCCAAAGTAGTAACCATTAAGATAACATTGATCGTGAGCACACCCACAAAAAGAAATGTGCCCATCTATGCACATGGTTTGTCTTCAATCCCAAGTAGCTAATATTCTCATAGTCTTCACCATGAAGAAATATGCCATTGTCAACTAAATGCGTGCATGCATGCGCACGAAAGTATTTGTATTAATCCTAAGTAGCAAACATTCACAAAACGTTGAACATGAGCACACATCCATGAAGAGATGTGAGATTGTTAACAAGAGGCAACCTCTCTCTCTCTCTCGTGCAAAGCATGTCTCTCACTTGGCAATTCCTTCCTCTACACCACATTCATACACGACACTAGTTCCGTCAGCAATGTTGTCCAACCGACTCTTGCACATACTAAACCCCAATAGAGACTACCTTTTGTTGCTCAACCTCCTTTCAACTTAGACTTTTCCACCATCTACTTGCCAACCCCCTCACTCTTGACCCTCCACCAACTATATCGTTGCTATGTCACCCACATCTCACGTTCCCCAATTGCAGAGAAATCAAGTAATTTATATCCCCTACTCCTCCTTACTTTGGCAAAAAGAGCATGCCCTTCTTGCCAACGTGAAAAGCACAAAGAGCATGAGCTTCTTGCCATCAATTGAGAAAGTAGCCTTAATATATAATGGGCCACATGCCAGCTTTGGTCAGAGGTCTTACGTCACCAATGACATCCTCAATCCTCCTCACATCCTAGCCTTCCACGTGTAATGCTAGATGCATGATTTTCGAGTTTGTGTTTTTCTAGCAATACAATTTTATGTCTTGTGTACTAGTCTAAAAGTGCTGAAACTCAATTATTTCAATAAATGGCTACTTCATGGATAGTTCTCTAATGCAAAATCCCTCTTATGAAACTAGAAAAGGATATGCACTTACCAAACTTAATTGTGAACATGAGGATTTACGAGTAGGTGGTATTGATGTATGCTTTGAAACCCCACCCAAAACTATAGTTACTCAACTTACATAGGCTTCAATTCCACCAAACCCATGCCAAGTTAGTGTGTAAATTTTAAAAGTAAGAGGAAAAAGACATTCATAGATGTTACCATAGAACATCTCTAACCCCATACAAAAAGTGACAATTAAAGTCAGTTCTCATTTTGATACAAGCATTAACTAATGTTTTGTATAAAGTTGAGTGATACTTTTCCTAGCCACTTATAAATTTCCTCAAAGGGAGATGCTTCTAAGGGCTAGAAATCATGGTCTCCATCAAAAAGTATGTTACACATTCATAAATACACTTTTTTTTAACATTACAAAAGCTTACTATGTCCACGAGACCAGTCTTATTTCATGCATTGAGAGTACATACCTATTCTCGGATTCTTTTGAAAAGCATTTGTTATGCTTAGAAAGGCTAAGTTGAATGGGTCAACACATGTTTTCCAATATGATAAAGCGCTATCACAATCACGTCTCTCCTTTGTTGAATGTAAGCCTTAGAAAGTAATTTGTTAGAAAAGACAATGTCATGAAATCACATCCATGCCCTCTCTTTCATAGATTTCCAAGCTCGGGCCCTTTTCATAGTGTGGATCTAGTGCCAAATGTTTGCTTTTATGAATAATTTATCATAATAAACATGGGTATTGTAGTGTCACCAAAAAGATCAGTTGCAACCTTAGGATTGTTTTTATATACGATTTCTTGTACCTAAAGCATTGTAGTTTTTTTTTTTAATCAGCCTTTTAATTTTAAGAAAAAGCATTGATGAACCAATTCTCCTTGGGATCCAAATGGGTGATCCCACTCCTAGGTGACATGTGGAACCCTCCTTCCACACTGGCGGCCACATGGCCCTATCTAAGGGCAACGACGCTCATGAGTATTTGGGAGACCAGGAACAGACTTGCCCTCAATCACGGCGTCTAGCTGGGCTTTAGGGCCCGGCAATTCTAGCTCTTGCTAGAGCGTACTCCAAGACTTTGGGAGGATCATCAGCCAGGATGACCCAGTGGTCGTGTAGAGGACACACTATGCATGCTTGATTGGGTCATATTTGGAATGGTACATGAATGTCCACCACAATTGTGTTTCTTAGTACACTAAAACACCTAATAAAATTTTCAAGTTGTCATAATGTGACTTTCTCTATAGACTTTTAACCAAGTAGGAGTGTTAAATATTATCCTTGTGCTCTCTTAAGAGATTTATGGTAATAAGTTGTGTCTCACCCAATTAATTTGGACCTTATGCCCACATGGAATAATCCACTCACCTTGTGCATATGAGAGGCCAATTAATAATGTAGAGTGGCTAAAAAATAGGGGCTCTCACTTGATGCAAGGCATGCTTCCCAGCTGATGGGAGACAGACATGCTTCCCATTGTAAGCCACATGATGTGGTCCCCTTTCTCTTCCTATGCTACCACATCATACCCCTTTCCCAAAGAGTCTCTCTCCTACCCCTTCCTCCTGCGTCACATTTCCCTCTTCTTTTCCTATAATACCCTTCAAGGACCTCTTCCCCTCCTCCCCACTCTCCTTTCACATTCACTCATATCCTTTTCCCCTTAGTATACATTCCACCACCATTTTCAACAGTCACAAGATTCCTTCCCCACCGTGTTATTCAAAATATGCCACCATGAAAGGAGCATGTAGTGAGTTTAGTAATGCCATGGCATGACTTAGTTTCCCACTACATTTCTGGTGTATGCAAGTCTCAATGGCCTATATATTTAGTATATCGATTCTCCCCTTTTTTTGTGGGAGGCCAATTAATGATGGAGGAATGGCTATAAAAGGGAGGCTCTCACTTGATGCAAGATATGATCCCACTTGATGTGAGACATGCTCCCCATTGCAAGCCACATGATGTATTTCCCTCTCTCTTCCTATACTAATATTAGACCCCTTTCCCTCTCCTATACCCCTTCCTCCCTCATCACATTCCCCTATTCTTTCCTTTAATTCTCTTTAAGTACCCCTTCCCCTCCTTTCCTTCTCCTTTCCACATTCACTGATATCCCCTTCCTCTTTGCATACATTCCACTAGCATTTTCAACTTTCACATGAGTCCCATCCCCACCGCATCATTCAAAATATGCCACCATGATGGGAGCATGCAATGAGCTTAATAACATAGCAGGAATTATTTTCCCACTACGTTCTTAGTGCATGTGAGCCTCCGTGGCCTATCTAGTTACTATATCCTTTCTCCCCTCTTTTGACTTTATTGAAGGTTGTATGGATCCATTCCCTTTATTTTTTACATTCTCTGCCCTTAGTTTTTGGAAATCTACTTTAATTTCCCCTTCCCATTAAGTACATTATCTTCATTTTTATTTTTAGTTACCCTTTTGAGTGTCCTTTCCTTGTTTAATTGCTTTTTACCTCACCTCGTGCTAACTCCTCCCCCAAATCCCCTTTTCTTATTTTTTAAAACCCCTCCCAAGCTCCCACAATTTCACAACCCCCCCCTTGTAGATTTCCCCCCTTCCCTTTCTTCTAGGTGATCAACCCCATTCTCTATTGACCCTCTCATTACTTCTTCATAGCTTCTCTTGCATGGACCCCTCACTCATCACCCTCCATCTATATCATTCTTCGCCCCCCTCCTTGTATCACCCCTCACATTACCTCCACTCTATCACCACCACAAAATCTCTACCTTGATGCAATGGAAGAGGAGATTCGTAGTGGATTAGAAGAAGACGAAGACACACAGGATCTACATCTTTTGCCACTAGTAATGAATTTATTATTTGTACTTCTAAATTACTTGATGCATCCAGTTACTCTAGATCCCCCCATAGTATCAAGGCTTGCTTGCGTTGATTCCCAAATAGTATCAAGGCTTAATTCTTGTTTTGTTTTTTAGTGTGCCTACTTATACTATTTCAATCACGGTCGAAATATTGGTTTTGCGTGGAAGAATGGATTTTTCTAGATTACCTGATTCTATTCGAATGCCATTGTGTATCTGTGAACTTTCTGACAAAAAATATGCATTTTGCTAGGCATACCTATTTTTCTTAATGGCTTGCCAAGGCTATGGTATTAAAAGTTGTGTGAAGAAGAGCGGGCCATTGCTAGAAGTAGACAATTGAAGAGAATTTTGGTACGTGTGAGCACCCAACAAATGTGCATTTGCAAGTGGCAAAGAAGAAGGTGAGATGACATAGTGATAATTAGATCGACGAGCAACCACACTTATGAATGGTATGCTTGCCACCTAGCTTTGTAATGAGGAATTTGCAACCGAAGTGACTCAATATGTACATGATCATGGGGGCCATTGGTGAATTTGGGCTCAAGCTAATGTGGATAAACCGTACAACCATGGAGTGAGTACACTTGATTGCCCAAAGGCTTGTCAAAGTGCAATTGGATCTTATGGAATGAGCTCCTCCCCCAATTCTATCTCCAATATCTTCCGCATGGGTTCCTCAACATCCTTGCTCCCATGCAATCTCAATAATAGTTTCTTGCACAACCTCATCAGCACAAACACCCCTATTACAGCTCCTCCAAAGCCTTATGCCCTTTTATAAAAGATCCTCTTCCAAAGGCATTGCTAAGATAATGTTCTATCACATGAAATGGTGGGGATTGGGCCAAACCCAACATAATCAAGCACTGTGTTTCATTGCCAAAGAAGGTTCCACTACCAAAATGAATGCCCTAGTGCCCCACAATTGAACCTCTTGGGAGACTCAAGCTCCAAGGATTTTGATGTGGAGATTTTTTACCATGGCGAACCAATAGGAAAAGAAAAAACTTCAATGAACCACAAATGTATAGGACCAATAAGATGGTAACTCTTGTAAACCTCCCTTTGCTTTGGATGTCACATGTGACAATGACTAAAGCTCCAAAAGGCAAAACGTAGAAACTTCCCAATGGGTCTAGGGCAAGGTCGTTGTTTGGTGGTGCAAGTCTTGGCACATCTTCCCCTTAGCATTAATCTTTCATGAAATTTGGAATTTATATCATGGGTTCATTGAAAATGAATGCAACAAGGAATTTTAGCCCAAAAGCCAAAGAAGAAGGGAAAGTACATGAAATTTCCCCTATCTCAAATGATATTAACAACATGTACATACAATTGCTATTGTGATTGATAATTGCCAAGCACAAGGTACCTACGTCGATGGTGACACTACATGTAACGACGACATGTAACATAATTGTTCCACCCTTAATGAGGAGATTAAATCTAGCATACTCTAAAAAGTTAGCTATCCACATCAAAGTGATTAATAGTCATTGGAGTGCTAATAAGCTTTCGAAGGTCTTTTAAGTAGTAGGTTATGTCAACTTTGAATTGGCTATTTGTTAAGCTAAGATACTTCCTTCGATTCCAGGTGTGCAAAAGCAATTCTACAAATATTTCTTAGACTACCGTGGCTAATGATGACTATGGTGAATGATGAGTTGTGGCACATTATGACAAAAACATGTCCAAAAAGGAGCCTTTCCCCCACCTTGATCAAATCTCAGGCAAAGTTTGGGTATAGTGATAGCATATTTCATAATCAAATGGCTATGGTAGTGGCTCACACAATAGTCTATGGCTACATATGATAGTAGCTCAATTTTTAGCTTTCCCCTCCATGAATAGGGCACGATACCTTGAGGGCTTGGGCCATGGAGCTTAGCTCAAAGAGAGAGAGAGAGAGAGAGAGAGAGAGAGGGAGAGAGAGAGAGAGAGGGAGAGAGGGAGATGGGTCATGCCTATATTGTTTAAGAGGCCTTGCATGAACACGAGCTTGCAATGTTTAGTAAAAACTCCAAGACTATAGAATGAGCAAATTAGTAAGGATCGTTGGGAGGAAGAAGAGAGGAAAGAATCTCTAGAAGCTCGACAGAAGGAGCATAAAGCATAAATTCGTTAGAGATGCCATAAGGGAATCTACATTTCTCTAAGTGGCATATTAAGTAGAGGGTAGGGTATGCGAAATGGATATGGTTAGCTACCACTTCCACTTGTCCAAGTAAGGCAACCATCAAAGCTACAAACAAATCATTGATTATGGAAGGTCCATAGGATTATGCCTTGCATATCCCTTCTCATGGAGAAAAAGAATCACTTTAGAATTATAGCAAAAGTAGAAGGTAGGCCAAGCTACATGCCTTTATTGTGATGATGCAAGTTATTATCCTAGGAAGAGTGAACCTACAAGTAAAAGGTGCCTCAAGGTTGCAAAAGGAAACTCTTCTGAATACAAGGCTGATGGCTTGGGACTTGTCTCTAGACTTTGAACCTTGGAATTGCCATTCCATTGCCAAGTGCCATGGGGTGGAATTTCTCTCAACCCCTTCAGTGCTTTCAAATGAGGATGATATTACCATCATAGTTGATAAGTTGAGTGATGTCCTAATGGTGCCTTTTTCCCAACCTTGGCTAAGGGACAAAGTCAATATGAATTTAGTTGTGGGAACATATCAAATTGTCAAAATCTATCCTTTAAGAGGAATTAAAGGATATTTTAGAGTGCCTAATCTTTAGAAGAGGAATTAAGTTTCTTTAGAGGTGGCATCTATAATCAAAAGATGCAAATTTTGGCACAACTTCTTATCAAGAACTCCAAACTAGAATCTGTGTCTTAATTAAATTTGATGGCACAACTTAATTTACAAAGTGAATTACTAAGAGGATAATTTGAGCAAAGTGTGATATTAAAAATATACCACACCATTGATGTGCAAAAAATTTCGAGCACTAAAGATTTGTTATCTATAAGATGATGCCATTAGCAGAATATAGACGCTATTTTTGAGTACCATTTGAGGATAGTAAGTTTGTGATGTCTAGATTAAGAATCTCTTTGTGGAAAGGGAATTTTTGAATCTCTTTATGGAAAGGGAGTTTTCAAATATTAATATTAGAGAGATGCATGCACCAACTCAAACAACACTACAAAATGAAAAAGATTCCAATGATGAGTTCAATGCCAAATCTTAAGTACACACCTAAAAAATACAATTCCAAATCTTAACTATACACCTAAAGAATAGAATTCTTGCCTAGGTAATGAATTTGGCAAAATAATTAGAGGTGTGGAAAATACTTAGTTTCATATATCAAAGAAAGAAGGCAATAGTAGCATGCTTGAATCTCAAGTCACTACCACAAAATTTAAAGATGTAGGATGGAGATACATTCATGCACAATTAAAACAAAACTAAGTTCTAGAGGAATATGCACTTGACATGGAAGATACAAAGTTCATGAAGAGGATTTTGCTGAGCTAACCCCTTAATTTGAAGGATACAAATTACTAATCATATATGAATTATGTAGCTTATTGGTCTAGGAATAAGATCAAAGGATGTTGCAAGAAAATTCTATGGTAAAAATGCATTACTAGCCAAGATGCATGGATGTAGTTCAAACGCAAAAATTCTCATATGAATGCACAACATATTTGGTCATCATCATAAAATCTTGGATACACCAACGGTAATCTAAGACAACCATATTCATTGTTTAACCAAATCCAAGTAGGATTTGCCTACCTAAGAGAAAGTTGAGATTCTAAAATTATGGCAATAGGGGAAGAAATAGTTTCAAGCATATGTAATATATGCAAGATATGGTTTTAAAGCATTAGACAAAGGGGCACATCAGACATTAAAAATGTATTATTGTATGGCTAAAGGGTCGAGTAAGGCTCTATTGAGACATAAACACCTAAATCCCAAGTTATGAAAATTACTTATAGCAAGTGACCCCGATTGAGACATTTGGATCGTGGATTCCAGTGCATCAAAAAGTAGGTGTTGTAGAAAGGATTGGTTCAAGGGATTGAATCTAGTCAAAGTTTGTCTCAATGTGCACTTTTAATTTACTTTCAATTAAGGGATTGAGGTATACCAATTTAGTCGCCTAGCAGAAATATCAAATTCATTTGTGATGCCTTATACAGCTTGGGTTAGCAATTAACATTTTACCAACTTCTCACTTTATTGATCAAAAGATTTGGGCCCTCTTTGATACTAACGCTTTTAATTGGGAATGAATGGTCATAGGATTAGAGATGGCACCTCTTATAAACTAGCAATAATAACACTAGGTCGAAAAATGTATGTGCTAGCATAGAGTGATTTGAGTTTGGCATTATAGGCTTGGAAAAACTCACTTTAGGGCCATATCAATACTTGAAGCAAAATATGGTAAATGCTTTGCCATTTGTTAAGGAGTGAGAATATGTGAAGGATGCATATAATATGGGGAAAAGCATAGAGGGCTATTCCCCAAGGTCAAAGAAGCACTTAGAAGTAGTGCACATTGATATAGTGGGGTACATGATCTAAGCACAAATCACTAGCTGGAATATATTTTTCAATAGTTAGAGACTTGCAATAACAACCTTGCTTAGGTTGTTAATCTAAATTTCTTAGATTCAAAATATAAAAAGTATACCTCAAACGCTTTTATTGAAAGCTCAATAGAATATACCTCTAAATCTTTTACTTAAGCTTTGTAAATATTGTAGAATCTATAAAGAATATACCTATTAAGTGCGGAAGAATATTCATCTAAACTTTTACTCGAGTTTTGTAGACAATGTGTAATCTATAGAAATTTTCCTTATCCAGGGCATGGCAATAGAATGTTGTGTTAGAAAGGAAGAACCGCAACATTGTGGAGTGTGTAGGGACCTTTGCGAAAACCAAAGACACATTGAAAAAAGTAGTGGGTTGTATTTCAATCCACTACGTTAATGAATCAAGAGGGGCCTCCTCTCATAGTATCTAATCAATACACGGACATTAACGGCTATCTAGAGACTAACATAAAGAGAAGTGGGAAATACGAGTAGTTGAATGCACATTGACCAACCTAAAGGGAAGATGATAGGTGGATCTTTGACTCATATACAATAGGCATCGGGTTCTTTAGTGAAGCAATAATAGCTAGCAATGGATGTTATGGAAATGAAGGTGTAAATAGATATATAGAAAGGCTCAAATGACCTTTAGTGTCAATATTGCAATCTACAAGCATTGTGGCAATAACATGACATGATTACTATAGTTTTTTTGCAAGCATGCACATACATCCAAAGCTAGCTCATATGGCATCAAGAGCCAATCTAATGGATCCAATCTACTACTAGTAGTTGGATAATTTTATTTAGCAAAATGCAATAATTCAAGCCCCCTTAATTCCTCTCCAATAGGCACATTCTATTGTTCATTTTGTATTTGCAATGACCAATGGAGCTGATGTTGCTTTGACTATTGTGGCAAATCAAGACAATGGATCTAATTTAGATAACTTTAGCAATGTTAAATAATCAATGTAAATTAGGATTTCCATTGGGTTTGAGTCACTAAATTCCATTCAGTCCATGGTGTGCCATTGTTGTTTAGATCAAACAATCAAATGAATCCAATAGATGATAGCCCGAATTCTAAAATCCATTTATATCTAGTTGTAATAATCCAAAGCATTCTATTTGAAATGATGTACTAATTGTATTCATTGGCATCCGTATATATGATGTTGATATAGCATGATAAAACTGTAAGAAGTTCTTCAAAATGAAAAATGAAAAATTTTATAAGAAGTAAGAACATTACTTGGTATGAATATATACATAGTATTCTTTTGAGCATGTTGGTCTTGAGTCTTCATCTTTCCAAATACCTTCTTTCTTTTTTGGTCAAAGTGTAAATCTTTTTTTGCAATGAACAACTACATAATAATTCAATTGATGGCAATTTACCATTAACACAATCCCAATTCTATCATTGCTAAAAGGCCAAGATTGCCCCAAAAAAAAAAAAAAAGAAAGAAAAGGCCAAAATTGGCAGGCTCTCCAAGCTTTCATCAACAACTCTAACTCAGATAAGTTTTTACACTCATCATAATAATCAACATCCATATCTTAGCACAGTATGTGAGATTGGCATAATATCTAAGCTTTCATCATCAACAATTCTAATTCACATTGTACTTGCTCCACTCATCGGTAGAATCAAGATGCATATCTTAGCACACTATGGCTAATAGTTTTGGACACCGAATTTCAAAACCCTAGTTCATGAAAAGATCAAATCAAATACAAAATGTTTGTTGTTGATCTAGTTTGATCATGCATCAATGGTTAACTTATAAGTGCTGGGTACATGTTGCTCGTGAACTGTCCACCAAACTCCTTGTAGTGCTCGTATGAAGATGCTTGCTCTTGCAATCCTTACTGGACTATGTATGCATGTGCTCGAGTGCGATAAACGTAGATGCCAACTAAACAACTCAAAGGTAGTGTTGTTGTTGAAGGGGAAACTATATGATGATGGGTGATTGAGTTATTAATAGTTGAATGGATAGAATCAAACACAATAGACAGTTGAAGTAAAAGTTACACTTGTATTAAAGAAGTCTATTACAACCAAGCCACGTTAGCTTGAACTACACACTCCATAGCAAAGTCCTATCCTAGCAAGCTAGGTGAGAGGGAGCATACACTACACAATGTCAGTTTGCTCTCCCTTTCTCCCTTTTACAACCCTTCTTCTAAGACTGTTGTACAACCG
This sequence comes from Dipteris shenzhenensis, assembly GCF_047967505.1. Lineage (NCBI taxonomy): Eukaryota > Viridiplantae > Streptophyta > Polypodiopsida > Gleicheniales > Dipteridaceae > Dipteris > Dipteris shenzhenensis. The sequence continues at coordinate 7,946,968 of NC_141603.1, read as the reverse complement.
ACTTCCAAAGATGATATGCCTAGTTCATTGATGCGTGATTGGTCTACCCACCCTTAATTTCAAATTGCCTTTGCTTCAGATGCAGGGTCACCACCTCTTGTTGCTGGTGCCTGCCATTCAATAGTTAACTAATGTGCACCACTCTCGCTACCGATTGCCATTTAGAATTTAACAAAAGAGATGCTTTGCTTGATCGCCAATCATGGGTTCCACCCACTCTTACACATGTGTTGGTAAGCTTGCCCATTGGCCTAACCCGAGGGCCAACATTTTGTCTTGGCTTTTTTATGACTTGGCCCTCATAGTTTAGGTCTTGTTGGAACTAGTCATTGCTCAAAAGTCGATGCTCAAGGGTTAAATCCTTGAGGATGCGGCGTGGGATTGCGCCTTCATCGAGCAGCAAAGGAGGGACTAGCAAAGGAGGATCCAAGGACATCACTTGGAGGAGCTAGGGAGGAGGATAGCCTGGGTGATGGGGGGGATCAAACAGGTTGAGCATTTGGCATAGTGGTTCTAAGGGGGGCTAAGGGCAAAGACCTCGAATGTCGATGGGAGCGCGGTTTGGGTCCATCAGCTAGTCCACCGACCAAAGCTCAAATAATGGGTCCTCAACGGGGTTGGAAATTCCAAGGGCATTATCAAAATGGTTCACGTGCCACCTGCCACTTAGTGCACATGTCCTTGCATAGATCTCATATATTATTGTGCATAGAGGCAGCTCTATGATGTGGCTGCCAAGTAAGTTTTTCAAGCTCCCTTAGTAGCTTCGCATAGTAGTGTGGTAGCTGAGGCATAGTGGGCCGAGGCAACTCACGGATTCAAGTAGCAATGAGGCGATGTTCAACCTTGTGAATATTGTGCTGCCATGTTGCATTGTCCTAGACAAAAAGATCAAAATTGCATATGGCACCTTCGTAAATTGGTACCTCTGGTGAGATCGACTTGAGTGCTTCATTGTGAAGAGGCTATGGTAGAGCGGGAGGATTGGGATCTATAGGGTCAATTTGTCGATAGGCCCTATATTGGATAGGAAAGTGGTCACGTTTGGGTACATGGCATAGAGCATTGGGTATCGGGACGGTCGTAGGAATGACAGCCTATCCATTCAAAATGGGCTCGGTCTCCCTCAAAAACTCACTCCAGTGAAGTCTACGTGGCCACTTTAAAAACTTCTACAAAAAGGGAGGCCCGGATAGCTATCTCAACAAAAATAGGTGTGTGGGTCTGAGTTCCCACTTTAGCTTGATACTCAATTGTGCCTTGGTCTGAGGGATCTAGTAGTAGCACACCTATGCCATGTCATTTTCTACTATCTTAGACTTCCCTGAGCTGGTTGCCTCACTTCTAGAACTCAATGCCACTTTTTGAATGATCGGCCGAGTCTTTAGGATAGCCTGTCATTCCTACCTAGTCATCATTGTTAGGCTCCTTTTGCTTGGGAAGCATTTGCGGATGCTCGTCTAGTGCATTGAGGATATGAATAATAGATAGCAATTGGACAGGCACACCAACTTCCCTCATAGCTACTTGTCCTTTGCTTTGAGGACCTCTACCTCTTCCACGGCTTGGCAGAGCCATGTGTTTTCTACTCTAAGGATGACCACTTCTTCTTATGACCCCTCTAGGTTCTACTAGTTGGCTCAGGCCTTCAGTGCTAAATGTAGCCGAGCCACCTTAGCTACCATTGTGACCTAGGACACTTGTAGTCTAGATTAGGCAGTGCACAGCTTCTCAACTTCTTACTGGAGATTGTCTGATCCAAGTGTGACTCTGTGTGAGTGTGTTGAAGCTTGCTATGGTTCTGCGGTAACCCATTGTAAACATTCTTTCTACTCTCTAATTGCTCCTATAAGCTATCCCATTCTACACTGAGGGAGCTCTGTATTGCCTTAATGTGGCCATGTTCTCTGTAAAAAACTTAAGTAGCTGCTCTTGGTACTGTGCCTGAAAATACAAATTGTGGTTGAGTACCTCAATGATTTGCCTAGTGCAATACATGGGTTGTTGCAACCAAGATTTCCCTTAGGCAATGCGCTACGTTTCAGTGGCATACCTATCCTGATGAACATCATGGTGTAGCATGGGGTCAAGAGGAAACAACTCAGGTGGAGGTAGAGTGCAAAGAACATTGAGAGATACATGTGCTATAGTGGAACTAGTGGCAACCACTTCATTTGTCTTTGGCTTGCTTGTGAGCCCATTCCCTGGGCCTACTATTGGGGCTCACCAGAAGGCTCTTGCACCTGTTGCTTGGACATGGAATCATCTGCCTTCCGGCCCTTGGTGGCTACAGAGTCAGACTCATCCTTGTCTTCTAACTTGGATGTTTCACTATGAGAGGATAAGCCTCCATCCTCATTATCACCACTCTGGGCTTTCTCCTGCACCTGCTCAGTGTGTTCCTCAAACACACCTTGGCAATACCTTTGTCTTCCGACCACTACCCATCAATTTCTTCCTCAGCACTATTGGCACAAGAGCACCACCATCAAGTAGCATTGGACCACTGCACTTCACCAAAAGTGCATTCATAGTGTAAGATTTAGAATTGAGGCTCAAGTTTGCAATGTGCCTGACCCCTACTCACAACCTTGAGATATGTTGCAAAAGCTTGATCGAAAGTAGATAACCAATCAAACTCTTGGCTACTTCCAAGGCTGTGATGATCATGCAATACATACTACTGGGGTACATAACCAATTCTTTTCTTCAAGTTGATGAACCCTGACAAAAATCTACAAACTACCCAAAGACCTTCGTCTGGGGCCTTGTTGATCAGTCTCCTTGGGAGAAGGAGGAGCAGTCAAAATCTTCATCTTAAAGATCTCTCCCAACAAGTCTATGGACAAACAAGCATGCACATCTTGGATTGTGATGTTGTGGTCATCTTTGTCATAGGAGTCCAGTATTGCCTCCGGAAGGGCCTTGTTCCAAACCTCTACACATGGGAGCTTAGCAAACTTCAAAAGTTTCTTGCACCTGACGATCCTTTTGACGGCATCATTCGTGAGGTTTGCAATGAGATGAGGGGGCACAACACATAAAGGCATCCTACGCCTCTTCTATCAAATGGTTCGAGCTCTGCATTCCTCCATCATCACTAGTATAGTATATGCTAAAACAAATTGAAGTGGATATGGGAATGAGGGTAAGAAAACTTGAGAGGGAGATGGGAATAGCAATGGAAGCAATGTAGTGGGCAAGAGGGTAGGAGCAAGTGACACAGATGGCAAAGGGCTAGATTGGAGTTTAGATGATGAGTGGCTAAAGATGGACACCTTGTCACTTGAGTGGCTTCATGATCCAGTAAAACACCCTGTTCGTGGGTATGATCAGATGAAATTAATGCCCTTGTAATCCTCAAATAATACCTTTTTTCAAGTGTTTAGGCACAATATACCTATCATGCCATGCTTTCCTTCTCATTTGAATCACCTACTATGACTAGGCTACTTCACCCAGGTGGCTTAGTTGATGCATAGGCTGCTTCATCCAAGTGGCTTAGCTAATGCAATCGCCCCTTGATTGCTTCAAAGACTAGGAACAATGAATTCCAAGGGTACTATCCCTTCCAAACTAAAAGCTATTCAAAAGGGAGTTAAATTTGTGGTGACCATAAAGGCAGTTCTATTAGCCCATAGATAGCATGGAGTTTAGTATCCCAATCATTTATATTAGACTGGAGTGTCTTTGTCAAGATTAACTTGATTGTCTTATTGTAGATTTAGCTTCTCCATTACCTCCGGCATAATAAGCTGTAGAGTTTGTTTGCATAATTTTGAATTCATCCTTCAGAACTCGATGACTTCATTTAGAAAGTGTGACACTTGATGACTGACAATCTGTATTGGACACCCATATCTACAAATGAAAATTTCAAAGATGAACTTAGCTGTGCTCCGAGCCGAGTTATCTTGGAGTGCCTTAGCTTCTACACATTTGGTAGCATAATGAGTAGCAGCCACAATATAATTATTCTATTTAAATTTGGCAAGCTTGAAAGGACCAATAAAGTCCAATTCTCATCTTTGGAATGTTTCCCAATGATGAGTAGGTTGCAATGTCATAGACTGATTTGGCAAAAGACGACCAGTGCCTTGGGCATACATCACACTACATACACTTGGTCTAAGCATCATTAAATAAAGTTCTCCACCAGGAGTCCTACCTGGAAGGCTCCCCCATGCATTTTACCAGGCTTATGAATAATCTTAAAATTGAACTCTTGTAATAGCATCATCCAATGCACAAGGCACCCTTGAATGACATTCTTGTTGATTAAATAAAGCAAGGCCTGATGATCAATAGGAAACAAACGGATTGCCGAGTAAATAATGCCTTACTTTATTCACACTGCATATCATGCCTAGAGCTTTATGTTTGGTGGTCCTATACCTAGACTCTATAGTAGGCATCAATAATTGACTAGCATAATTCATTGCATAATCCAATTGTCCATTTGGTTATGCTGGTATAATACCTAATGCATATTCAAAGGCATTAACATGAACATGAAGAATGATATCCCATCTAGGTTGCCTTAAAATAGGTGTAGCTGCTACAACTTGGCTTTTCAAGTTTTGAAATGCAATAGACAACTAAGTAATACATTCAAACTTGGCATCCTTCTTAGTTAATTCATAATGGAGCCACAATCTTAGAAAAAACTTTGATAAAACACTTGTAAAATTTGATAAAGCCCACAAAAGAACATAATTGGGTCAAATTCTTAGGCCCTAGCATTCACTGAATAGCATAAATTTATGTGGTTTGGTTCTAATACCACCCTGTGAAATCACATGCCCGAGCAAAATACCAACTTGGATATAGAAAACACTCTTAGCTGGATTAAGCAAAATTCTAGCTTGCCAACATCGCTAAAAAACTTTCTCTAGAAAGCAAAGATGATAAAATCATCCAAATAAATGGCTATAAATTCAATCAATTAGTAGTCTTTGAAAGTCTCTACCATAAACTTATGAAAGGTTGTATGTGCATTTCTTAAACTAAAAGGCATTACCTGGTTGCATAAGCACCCATTTTGTAATAAAGGCAGTCTCGGATTGATCTTCTAGAGCCACATTGATTTGATTTTGAAGCGACTGTAAACACTCTTAGCTAGATTAAGCAAAATTCTAGCTTGCCAACATCGCTAAAAAACTTTCTCTAGAAAGCAAAGATGATCTTTATCTGTAGAATAAAATCATCCAAATAAATGGCTATAAATTCAATCAATTAGTAGTCTTTGAAAGTGGTTGTAACCAATACATTTCATGTCTTGCAACTTGACCTAAGATCCCATCACTAAATGGTTCTGGAAATGGGTGAGTTTGAGCATTTAGTTTTAAGTAATCCACACAAACTTGGAGTTTACCATTTTTCTTTGGCCCTACCACAATGGGAAATAACCAATCATTGTGGTCAATAGCATAGATGAATCCTGCTTGAAGAAGATCTTATTTAGCTTTCACTTACTTAGTGTCATTCGGGTTCATTATGTACCTCTGTTGTTGGATTTTTTGGCATTTGTTTACTAAGGCAATTCTTTGTTGACACAACTCAAGGGGAGCTCCCCAAAGCTGTGTAATTCCAAGCAAACACATCTTTGTACTTGGTGAAAATTTCTTTGAGAACTTGAAGTTGCTCGGCAGAAAGATTATCACTTACGACCATCAATATAGGCCTATCTTCTTTGTGAAGATTGAGCTCTTGAGTTGATTCAAAAACTAACTGCTCAGTTCCAAGGCATGTAATAGTAGTGACTGGTGTCTCTGCCAGTCTTCTTTCTCCTTCAATGTCCTCACTAAATGGAATTTTTTGGCGAGCTTCTTTTAAACTTACATCTTTTGGTGAGCTTTTGGAATTTATATTTGAAGGAAAGTTTCAAGCAAGGCAAGCTTTTTGTAAAGTTATAACTTTTATTGAGCTTTCAAATTTTGGATCTAGAGGCAATTCTTTTGGTGACATGTACACCTACGCACTTGGTGATCACCCTTATTATGTAATTCGATTTTACAGATTCCAAAGGCACCTCCATTGTGTCATGCCTAGCCCCTATCCTTATAGCCTCATCTCATTGGATCAAAGCTTGATGTAGACAAAGATGAACAATCACATGCCAACATGTCTCTAGCCATATATATTTCATCTTGGTCCAATCAAACATCTCATCAACTACAGCACATGTGTGTACACATGATCTATGGGTGTTTGCAACAGCTCAAGTCCCATATATAGGGCTAGATCTCCTCCCCCAAGCTTTTGGATCTAACTTGAGTTTAGATTTGCAGAGTTTGTCATTTTAACAATAATCTAGAGGCATCCTCGACCCTAATCAACACACCCATCCATGCTCAGGGAGGAAACTCCAACTTATGTAAGATAGCATGTGATTTCAGCAAAAGCCACTTTTAAATGTCATGGAGCTACATAAAAAATACATACATAAGGGGTTTTTACTTTGAAAAGTGAAAATTTCCATAAAAGGGGTGTTTCAATTATGGAAAGTGGTACAAAAGAAGTAATTTTGCAAGATAATTATAGAATATACAATTCAAAATCATTTGAATCTGAGGTAGATGTTTTTCCTTGCCCATAGCTAGGAAGTGGCTTTCACAAGAGAAAGTGATGTCTTGGCTCTAGCTAGGTTTTAAAAAATACCTTAGGTAACTTTTTTTGCTTGTGGCCACACCTTGGAATTGACTTTTGCCTATTGAAAGCATGTTTTTGTCTTGGGATAGAAAACAAATTTGCCTCATCCAATAGCATCAATAGATTCCTCATGTTTTGTCAATTGATTTGATTTTCTAGATGACCTGCTTTCAATTTATAAATTGAAAGTTATGGCAGTTTGAAGTTTGTAGGAAGTGGCTTTTGCCAGGTGAAAGCTACTTCCTAGTTGTGGCCAGGAAAAAAACTATGTGGCCCAATGCTAAGAAGAAATTTATGTGCTAGCAAAGAATAACCAAATCTTGATTAGCACAATGTGCATAAGAAATAAGGATGTGCATCCTCCTTAGATTAGTGTCTGCTTTTTTTCTTGTTGTTAGGAGAGCTCTATCCCCCATTTTAACAAATGAGGCTCTCTATCTACTGTGAAGAAGGGATTCAAGATCTTTTTTTTTGGAGAGTTGATGGCAAATTTTTCCACAACTGCAATGACTATGTGCCATCATCTTTATGACTACTATGAGTCTATGTTCAAGACATCCTAGGATAGCAAGCTTAGGAGCAGTAAATGTACCTAACTTTTTGTTGAAATTCCCAAGTGAATGTAGTAGAATGTTTTAAAAGGGTTATTTTCTTTGTTCATAGAGCTCATGCTTGGAAAACATGAGCATGCCAAAAGTGAGCATTCTTGTCAATCCTCAAGAAAATGGTCAAATGAACCAATTTTGGGAGATATATTCATAGCATATGGCATAGTAGCAAATAGATTGGAAAGGGTATCCTCAACTGTCTAAGATTACTCGTAATATATGCTATACTTCTTTGCAATATGAGAAAAGGGTTGTTTCAATGTAATGTGGGGGATGACAACAATTCGGATGCTATATGATCCACATCAAAAAATAACATTACTAGTCACACTAGCATTCCAACCTTAGGGGAGGTGAACATCGGCCACCATTGACATGCAGATATCCCTGAGATCCTGGTTGCAACTGCCTTGGCAATAATTTTATAGGACGTATTGAGCATAGTAATTGGCTGCTAGTCCCCCACCTTGACCCTGCTTGGCTTCTTGGGAAACAACTTCATGAGGCCTACATTAACGTCTTCTGACATGGTGCCTTTCTTCACTGCTTCATTGGCCATGTCGGCAAGGTCGTGGCCCATGACATCCCAAAATTCCCTGTAAAACTCAGAGGTTAACTTGTTTGGACCGCGACTTGTCATCTTTAAGGCACTTTAATGCTTCTTCTACTTTGTCAACTATGAACGGCCTCACCAGCCGCCTTCTTTGATAGAGGGGTACCCTACATTCAACACCTTCTAGAATTTTCCACATCTTGTACTTCCACCCCTGATCCTACACTGCTAGCTGACCAACAATTGTGCTCAGCTCTTCTTTAAAAACAGCGGTAATGTGCGAAAACTTGGTGATGATGTTACCATGGGAGTCAATGATCGGATCAATCTTCTCCCTCATGTGTTTACGTTTCACTGATTAGAAGAAAGCCTTTGAGGGGCAATCTCCAATTGCTAGCCATGTTTGCCTGCTAATCATTCTTGCATGATTGACTTCCTCCCACTCCCATTCTACCTGGGTAACTTCTGTTTCAACCAGAATAGTAGCCAAGATCGCATCTTTCAGGGCATCTGACAAGGCTACGCGTAGGCTTTTAGTCCGAGCCATCATGGCATCTCTAAAATCCTTCCTACCAGCTTTGTTAATCTTCTGCTCCAATCTTGCATGTACATGCACTCTCCTGATGGCCGTGTCCCAGTGATCCACAACATCTACTTGCCCTTCTCTTGCCTTGCGCCACTCCTCCCTCGTTGCCATGCAAAACTTCTTGGAGGTTAGGCCTTTTTGTTGAATTTGAAGGGCACGTTGAGGGACCTTGCCACCTAGTGTGGCATATGAAAGTTCTAGAGCACCGACGCATAATCTGAGACGCTTGAATTTGCTAAACGCTCGCCTCCCATAGGACTGCGAGTCCACCACCCTTCTTCTGATATGTAAAGTATTGAGAGTGCTCTCAACAGAAGCAAGAACGGAAGAAGGAGAGAGAGACAGAGAGCCACAAGTTTTGGTGGGTGCAGAACCATCCTAATCTTCTTTTTCATTCATTTATATATGTGTTTGAGTATTGTACATAACCGGGTAAAGGCACAGTGGCCTTTAACCCCCACAACCTCCCACTTAAAGGACAATGTGCCTTTAAGGGAGAACAACCAGTGAGCATACTATCCAATGCCCATCAATACACGACAATACTCAAACCACTGACTAGGTAGACTCTTCATCATCATATGTATAGGGTTATCATCTGTATGAACCTTGACAAGCTCTATGTGCTTGTCCTCAAGTACCTCCCTGATGAAATGGTACCTAACCTCAATGTGTTTGGTCTTTGCATGAAAGACCGGATTCCGTGCTAGCTGAATAGCACTCATGGAATCACTATGCAATGTCGGTACACCTGTATGAATCCCCAAATCTCCCACTAGCCGATCAGGCCATATAGCCTCCTTGCAACCCTCTGTGGCTGCAACATACTTAGCCTCTGTGGTAGACAAAGCAACGCACTTCTGTGCGCGAGACATCCACGACACTGCACCACCTGCAAAGGTGAACACATAACCAGAAGTGGATCTCCTACTATCCACATGCCCTACATAGTCTGAATCTGTGTACCCAAGTACACGCATGTCTCCTCTACCAAAGCAGATGCACATCTCCTTGGTACCCTTCATGTACCTCATGATGCACTTAACTGCCTCCCAATGCCTCTTTCCTGGATTAGCCACCGGCTAACAACTCCCACTGCAAATGCAATGTCTGGTCTAGTAGCTATCATAGCATACATAAGACTCCCAATTGCTGATGCATAAGGAACCTTGGCCATCATGGCCCTTTCCTCATGTGATTTGGGACTATCTGTATGACTCAGTTTCACATATGGAGGCAATGGAGTACTCACTGCCTTCCCCCCCTCCATATTGAAACGCTGCAATACTTTTGTAACATACTCTTTTTGTGAAAACCAAAGGAGTTTCCTACTCCGATCATGCGTGATGCGCATACCAAGAATATGACCTGCAAATCCCAAATCCTTCATATCAAAAGGCCTCATGCAACTTGGCCTTTAATGCATCTAGCTCATAAGTATTCTTGCTAGCCAATAGCATATCATCCACATATAGTGCCAAGATTATCAGGCTATTATCCTTAGCCCTTTTAGTGTAGAGGCAGTGATCAATTTCACTCCTTCTAAAACCCTGGGACCGAATGAAAGCATCAAACTTCTGATACCATTCTCTAGGCGCTTGCTTAAGACCATAGAGACTCTTCTTCAACTTGCAAACTAAATGCTCTTTGCCCTTTTCTTCAAAGCCTTCCGGCTGCACCATGTAAATTTCCTCATGCAAATCCCCATGCAAGAAAGCTGTCTTGACATCCATTTGCATAAGCTCCATATCCTCTGATGCCACTAGTCCAAGCATGCATCTAAGTGTGGTCATCTTCACAACTAGAGAGAATATCTCATCAAAGTCCACACCCTTCTCTTGCTTGAACCCTTTAGCAACCAAACGGGCCTTGTACCTAGGCACATCATCACTTGTGACCTTCATTTTGTAGACCCATTTACATGGCAAGGCTTTCTTTCCATGTGGCAAAGAAACCAAGTCCCAAGTCTTATTCTTCATAAGTGAACTCATCTCTGATTGCGTAGCATACTCCCACTTGCGTTGATCCTCGTGCATCATAGCCTCTTTGTAGCAAGAAGGCTCCCCGCAATCAGTAAGCATCACATAATCTACCCCTAGAATAAACTTATCAGGCAGTCTAAACACTCTAGAAGATCTTCTCAAGGGCATTTCAGCTGTCCCACCTGCATATCAGCCACATTTGGCTCATCATTTCCACCAATAGATGATCCATCATCTACCCTTGATTGTATACCTATGGGAGTACTTGGTGGTACCATTTCTTGCACATTTGGTGCATTGACAGCTTGCTGTCTATCAACATATGCAGGTGGATTCACATCCTGGAAAGTGATTCTCCTCATTTCCACATTCCTCATGGGTGCCTTATGCATCTTCTTCTCATTGAAGACCACATCATGGCTGCGTATAATCTTCTTTGCTTCTGGATCCCAGAGACGATAGCCCATCTCTCCACTTTCACCATAACCTAGAAAGATGCATTTCCTAGACTTAGGATCTAGCTTCTTTCAAAGCTCTTTTGGCACATGTACATATGCCTCACACCCAAATATACGCAAATGAGAGTAAGAGGGCTTCTTGCCACTCCATGCCTCTTCAGGAATACCACCATTCAAACTCTTACTAGGTGATCTATTGATCACATGCACTGCAGTCTTCATTGCCTCAGCCCAAAAACCACCAGAAAGACTTGCATTGGAAAGCATGCAACCAAGGCCAACCATCCTTCCTCCCATAGAGCTGCTGAGCTTTAAGCATTCATGCACGCTCAGCTAGATCACCCGAGCTCTGATACCAATTGAGAGTGCTCTCAACGGAAGCAAGAACGGAAGAGAGAGACATAGAGCCACAAGTTTTGGTGGGTGTAGAACCACCCTAATCTTCTTTTTCATTCATATATATATGTGTTTGAGTATTGTACATAACCGGGGTAAAGGCATAGTGGCCTTTAACCCCCACAAGTATATCAAACCTACCAGCTCTGAAGTCCTCCCCTAGTCTCTGATTAGACCAAGTAAAACCAGAGAGGCCTATCGGATCTAGCAACGCGCAATCCACAAACCCGTGATTCATGCAAAGGCAATCCCACTCATCCCTTTCTAAACCTGAAATTGCTGAGGTCTTGTGAGATCTGTCACCTTCTTCAGTAGTGAAATTCCAGTCCCCCCCCATAATCCACTGACTATTGGTGATTGCAGAGTTCACTTCTTTCTAGCACTCTACCCAGTCATGAGGGTCATTGGGGGCGTAAACACTCATCATGTTGCAGGTTAAGTTATCACTCTAGTGTTGGCCAAGTAAAAACAAATCATGATGAGCGTAATCACTCATCATGTTTTTAGTTGGATGATCGATGCTTCTATAGAACGTACGAGGCCACGAAGACGTGAACCAATGATTCGTTTTTACTTGGTGAGCACTAGAGGGTTTTCTGAGATTCTGAGATCCTATAAAGCCATGTGGTACATTGTAAAGCGTGAGCCAAGTCTAAAAACAACTTAAAACAACCTCCCTCTAGTAAAATACAAGTAGCATTTTATCATCCAAAAACAACGTAGATTGCTTTATGAAGGCTATTGGTTTGTGAAGAGACCCTCATGTATCAGCTTTCGAATGTTCACGTGCGCCACTGTTTGTTCGCCCCATCACCATCAGGTTTGCTCCTACTTATACTGAAGCTTGTATCGAGCCACTGCCCATGAATCTCCTTCGTTATGCTTTCTGTGTCTTTGAGAGGTTCAACGAAGCTTATGGCTATAGATCGGTCTGTTTAAACTGTTGATGAACTTCAGCAAATTGGGAATTGATGGAAGGATCTAGGGACTTAATTTTGTAGTCGGAATGTGGGCTTGCATCGAGAGATCCTCTAGTTCTTTAGCTATAATTTCTACAATTGCTTCTAATTTTGATCTGCAATTCTCAGGCACTAATGATCATGTGCAACGTTTGGGTGGGTAGGAGTGTGACCTCTTGAGACTTTGAGTCATAGAAGAACAGCTTGTGAGAGTCAGACACCTCCATAGTTGCTTCCTCGCTTACGTTGCACACCACCTCTGTCTATCATCAACGCTTGTGCATATCCACCTTGAACATTTGCTTGCTGCAGATATATGACGAGTTCTAGTTGCCATTGGCCGTTGTTGCAACCCATGAACGTTCTTTCATCAACCATCTGGAGTTCGTCGTGTGCGCAATATTCAAGTCCATTCATAGTTACTTCATAGCTCTACATACTGTGGCAAAATCTTCGAGCTCTCTGCCGGTTCTAAAATTGTCCAGGATTCCATAATAGAGACAAAATTTCTAGACAACCTACGTTGATTCAGAATAGTGTTTAGTCGATTTTTTTGTAAGAACAGCTCGGAACTCTATAGCAACGTCATGAATCTAAGCCAAAAAAAGACAGCCCGACCCTGTTGCCTAGACCTACACCATGGCCATCTCTTTGCGTCCACAATAGTGTTATACTCCTTCTGCCACTCATGTCAAACATAACTTCACGTTAATTGTGGAAATTGTATTGAATCTAGAGAATTAGTAGTAGGAAGTGCAACAACCAGCCGTGGTGTCTGTATAGGCAACAAAACATGCCTCCGCCACATTCTTTGATAATGATGAAAATCATAGTTTGCTTTTTGGGTATGGGAGGCCTATTGCTGGCATACATATACTCGTGCATCTAGCCGTGCATACAGTCTACATAGTTCTAAAATCCTTTGATCCAATTGAGCTTCCTAACTCTAATAAAAATATGAGGCTCAAAGTTGTGGAGCTAGCAGAGGTCTTAGTTCTATCTCATTGCAGAGACTCTTCACCGTGCGGGGTGGATATTACAAAATCCCTTGCAGTAAAAGTAATGCTTTTGAAGCCTTAGGCATAACTTTGAATTCTCATAATTGCAGAGACTTTTTGTGATTGAAAGCCGTGCGTGATGCTTACATCCCTTGCGTGCATGGATATTACAGAATCCTTGCATCAAAAATTTTGCTCGAAGCCACACAAGATGAGAGCCAGGACTATTTACTCATGCCAAGAATGCTTATGGTCCTCAATCCCAACTAGGTAAGAGAACTACATTCTCTTGATGGACAACCCTGTTGATTACTCTCCCCCTGGCTGCCATATACTCTATCTTCCTAAGATAGAGGAGTCCAACCCGACTCCGTGTTGCGCTGGCTTGCCACAACCTTGTTTCGTTGTAGGTTGGGATGTGAACCCCCTTTTACAACTCAGAAATTCCAATCAATAGTGCATATAGGTCGATAGACAAAAGTACTAAAACGCTGATGAGAAATTTTGACATTCTCTAGCTCGCTACAAGCTCGTAGCATTGACAAATAATTACTAAAGGAACTAAGCCTCCGAGAGATAGATATCAGCACATGGACACAACTATCAGGCAACAACAAAATCAAGGCTCCAACAAAAGGATATTGGCTTGAGTAAGGACATAGGCAATGCAGTGGGCAGGAGAGCACATCAATGTCAACACATAAACAGCTTTCCTAATCGGTGACTGCTCAATCTAATTGGAGAAAAGATAATAAGGTACATACAAGGGTAACTTGGAGACGGCGGCATGTAAAAAACAAAGAACAAGCAAGTAACCATGGAAGAAGGCAGAGACAGTCTTAAGCTGATCTGCATGAGCATCAACTATAACACGACCCATGCAGTAACAAGTGTCAAGCCGTTCACATCAGAATATGAAAACTCTGTAGCCAGGGCGTCCCAGAGTTGAAGGAGAACAAACTGATAAAATTAGAATAGTGCTTGAATAAGGAACTTGAGCAGAAAATGCCTCAGTAATATCTTTCATTGTGACATGACCCATGCAGCAGCAAGTGTCAAGCCATTCACATCAGAATGTGAAAACTCTGTAGCCAGGGCGTCCCAAAGTTGAAGGAGAACAAACTAATAAAACTAGAACAACGCTTGAATAAGGAACCTGAGCAGAAAAGTAATATCTTTCGTTGTGACAAGTTTTTTTCTTTAGCATAACTTACTTATTCTTTTATTTGCATGGGACTCTCATACCATAGGAGTGACGGCCAACCCGAATAGTCTCCTGCTTATAGCAAGAAGAGCTATATAGAGTGATGGAGCATTTGAATGCCCCACAGGCTTGGAGTTCTCCTTACATTGACTTCAAAAATCAGGTTGTGAGACTCCCCCGAGCCCAAGGGGGTACCATTGATCTGCGGCTTAGGGATATAGCTTGAGAGTATGACATGTAGATATGATAAAACTATGTGCTCAGGAGAAAGAGGGCATCTAAAGTGAATCATTTGATGATCTCCAGTTGTCTAGTATCGGATAGCAGCCAACTCTTGTGTCTGGCAAGTTAATATGTTCATATGTTGATATGTTGAATGGCCCTTATTTTTCTATGCATGGTTCTCGATCAATACATAGTTGTCGTTTTTACTTGACCATCCTAGAAGTAGTGAATGCCCGCCTTTGCATGGAATTATGTTCATGTGATCAAGCATTAGGGGAGACATGCGGTCTCAAAAGGGCCTCCAATTAGTGTTTCCTAATTTCAAGGGATTAGAGAGGGATTTGAGGTGTACCAATGAGAGTGCTAGAAGGTGTGGGGCAATGGTCTGTTGAGGTGGAGGGTGAGTAGGCTTACAAAGAGCCGCTATTGGTTTCTCCCCTCACACTAGGGACCACCCAAACCATCCCCCCCCCTCTTAACCCATGTTTGACCCTCTTACCAGGTGCATCTCCCCCACATGAGCCCAATCTGCCTTCAATGAGATGGTAGGCCCCTTGTGGTGAATTTCTCTTCTCCCCTCCCTCTTTCTAGGGCCTTTGCCCCCCACTGTTTTGGTCCAACCTATCAATTCCTTTATTTTTGAATTGCCTCCCATGCATTTGCCCTCTTCCCCCGCTTTCTCTGCTCCCTCCTGCTCAAGCCTGCTTGCTGCAGCTCCTCTCTCTCTCTCTCTCTTCCATTTGCTGTGTACCCGCCCCCCTCTCTCTCTCCCTCTCCCCTCTCTCTCTGATGTGCCTCTGTTGGTGCTACTCTATCCTTCTGCATCTCCCTCTTTTGTGCCTCTGTTGGAGCTACTCTGTCCCTCTCCTTCTCTCTCTTTTGTGCCTCTGTTGTTGCTGCCGCTCTATTCCTCTCCTTCTCCCTCTTTTGTGCCTCTATTGGAGCTACATTGCCCTGTGTAGGAGTCCCATTCTTGCTGTTGCAACCTCTGCAAGCATGGTGAGGAGCAAGGCTACAAGACCATGCAATGCCAAAAATGCATTGGATGAGTGGATCCCTTGCACCTACAGCTTAAATGATTGGATAGTGATGAAAGGATCGGCCAAGGGTCCACATAAGCTTCCCAAGAGCAAGAGAGGTGATATCTTGCATGAGTGGAAGGGGCACATCTTGAAGTTCAAGTTTGGGAAGAAACGATGGCTTGCAAAAGTGCAACATGTTTACATGGGAAAAGATATGTGGCTTCCTCCATCATTCAATCAATCTAGGATACCATCACTCTATGAGCCTTTTTATCTATGTACCTTTTTCACCTTTAAGTGTAATGAGTCCATTTGGAAATTTTTTGTTTGGTTTCTAAGAGCTCTTATTCATGGTGGTAGATGTTTTCCCTTCGGACTTCCAGGAGTGGGAACCAGTTGAGTCATTCATAGGCAAGTTCACTGTGATTCATGAGGATTTAGGTAAGCAAATGCATGCAGGGGAGAAGATGGCCTCCTTGCGAATGAAGAATGTGTATTGGTATAATGCAACATACATCACTCCAACGACATCATCAAGCTATGGTGAGAAGTTGGAATGGTTCTCGAGTGCCCCATTGGGCCTAGATGTGACCATGAGGCAATGGTTTGAATGGTTCTTGGATAAACTGAAGGCTAAAGTAAATGGCATAATGCTAAGCTGAATGCCCAATTGTAATAGTGCAGCACATCTACCACCTCCTCCACCATAAAACTTTATAGAATTACAAGCTCCATTAGAGGCTCTCATAGATGAATGGAGTAAATTTTCAAGTGCAAAGGCTAGTAGGCTATGTTAAAAGATTATGGCTAAGTACTTTAAAACATCTTCATGCGAGATAGAACACGAGTTTTGTCAGGGGCAGAGAGGGCACAAGAAGGATCATAGGGATGATAGTTTGGTTCCAAAAGCAAAGAGGGCACAAGCAGGATTAGAGGGATGCTAGTTTGGTCCAGAAGAAGCCTAAACAAGGAGCCCCACATCAAGGGTCTGCACACAAACTCTTCGAGATAGAAACGTAAGTAGATGTTGTAATTGAACAAAAAAATAAAGAAGCAAGACAACCATTGCATATGAGAGAAGTACAAAAGATAGAAGAAGAGGAAGGATGAGAGCCTTGGCCATGTTGGTGCAGTCTGTCAAAGGCAAAGAAAGACACAAAATGCAAAAGATTAGTACTGCAAGGGCCACAATTAAAAAGGCTATGTTCAAAAAAAGATAGCATTCCTCCATTAAGAAAGTATAGGTGAAAGAGGAACAGGGTAGAAAAGAGAAAGAGGAAGAAGAGTTAGATCAAGAGGTTGAGGAAGATAGAGGTGAGCTCATGTCAATAAAGAACCTCAATCCGTGTCTTAATGAGACAATCAAAGAAGATGATGTCAGATATATATGATGTCAGATATATATACTGTGAATGCTCGAGATATAGAGTCAGCAAACCATTTTTACCAACAGTAAGAATCCTGATATATCTTATGCTATGCAGATATTAAAGGCTTCAATGGAGGGCAAGAAACCTGTGGTCTCTAATGGAGTCATGCATCCAATGATGTTCTATCCAAATATAGGTAGCTATGACAATGGGAATTATGTTTGAAGGACCTACGCATTTTGAGGAGACGTTCACCCAATTCTTCACACAATACTTTGACAAATTCTGAACTCGCTAGACAAGCAACAAACTCTAGAAGATTGACTCCATAAAAATTTTCAAAGGTTTTTCCCTTCCATTTTTATATGGCCACAATATGTATTTTCAAGCATTCGACAAAATATTTGATCGAGTCTGAAAGGCTAAATCATGATATTTTTGTAAAGCGTAAGATAACCTCAACATCAAAAATGCTAATGCAAGTGAGTTGTCTATGGATGACACTCGGTTCCCTAGCAACACATTTGAAAAGAACTACCATAAGAGAGATGCAGATACATTGGTCAATTTTTATACATGTTTAAGTGCAATCGTACCAAGGGGAAATCAAGAATGAGAAGAATCTCTCACAAGCTTCAAGGTAGCAAGAGATAGGTATGTAGACTACACAAGTATAATGTTTCGGCCTGATGAGGTGTTTGAGCAAGTTGTGGCAGTCTACCATGCATTCGAGAAGGGTGATGCCACCTATGAAGGTCCTTTGTTTCTATAAAAAAAGTCAAAGGTTGAGAAAAAGAGGTGACAGCAAGAATGTGGAGGCCCATAAAATATTTGCCTAACACCTATGTAGCCATGGGAGTAGAGAAACTCCTCAAGCAAGAATGGTTTTTTGGCAAGAAGGACAAAGATCATTGCATGGAGGAGTGCATCAATGTACAGGTGAAACGTGATGTGCACAGTGGATAGTGTGATTAAATATTTGCTCACATAAAAAGATATCCCTAATGGTCAGTGTAGTATTGACCTTAGTATTGTGAAGCATATAGCCATTTTATCCACAACTAAGGCAAAGGCATGGGCACATAAGTGGATGTAGAACTAGGAAGATGGGTATGAAGTAGAACCCAAATCCCACACTAAGGTGATTGCGTATATTGAGAAGATGGTGAATGTGCTACAACCGCATGTTGAGGTCATCACTTTCATCACAAGCTCTCTCTCTCTCTCTCTCTCTCTCTCTCTCTCTCTCTCTCTCAATTAAAACTTATCGCTAAGGTCATTAAAAAAGAATGTTACCAAAGACAAGCAATTAAACTTTGCACATGCTTCTTCCTCACATCCTCGCATAGGCTTCTATTGCATATGAGACAGAGTGGTATGCCAACTGCTATGCTCTTGATCAAATGAACTTGGTCAAGAGCACAACAATTGTCATTACCACCCAGAAGCCTAAGCCATGGTGACATGGAAGAATCAAGTCTTCAAAGCCCAAACCCTAAATACAAGATATTTACAATGCACAACATGACAATTCTTATCCAACCCTAAATCACAACCTTCAATCAAAAAACAAGAATGCATTCAAAATACAATGAGACATTCAAAACCCTATTGCCATCATTGCCACAATTCATGAGTCACTATCCTCATCATGTTCGTCATCAATGTCCTCATCTTCAAACCCATGTGGCAGGCGAATATTATTTCCTTCATCTTCATCAAATTCATCCTCCTCCCTCCTCGGATGTTGCACCATCAATCCCAGTTTCATCCTCTTCTTTGGGTTCTAGAATCTGAACGATGGGACTGCTTCAAGTTGTATAGCATCAGGCAGGATATCGTAGGTCCATTTTGGAAGTTTCTCCTCATATCCCACATCTCTTAATGTTTCCAAGATTTTATGATTGGCATAGATGTACACTAACTTCTCAGCCCAATCCTCTAGAAGTCTTTGTAAAGTACTATGAATGTACTTGTAATGACTCTAGTTTCTTTCTGAGCCAGAGTTTGAGCATGTCTGAGAAAGGACCCTCATTGAAATCGGGCATAGAAGCTCACACATGCCACCATTCATCATCCACCATTTCCAAGCATATGTAGTTTCTGCCAATGCTTGAACATCGCTCGATGCAAACAACCCCTTCTTGCATCAATACTTGGCTAACTCATTACAACACTTTGCAAACTCATGGTTGTGGGGATAATACTATCGCACCACCTTATGAAAGTCATGCATAACAATTGGGATCTCTTCGGGCTTCATATTCCACCACTCGGGGTCTAAAAGGTACCCAACACTATGCAATGGATTATGAGCTTGCTCCCATCGCGGCCGAAACAATTACCACAATTCCTTGCATTTTGGAGCATTAAATGGTCTTCTCTCATTCTATTGGCCCGAGCGAGTAGGGGGATTCCTTGCAATAAGAGCTTGCTCAATACTCCAAAACTGCATCCATGCTTTTTCGATTGTTGGAGACTTTGATTCCAAATCCCTAAGTGCATATAAAACAAGTTTCATAGCATTAGTGGCATCCTCAACCCATTTCCATAATGTAGGGGATCGCAATGTTTCTTCCAGGTCATGGTTTAACTCTGACATCCATCGTTCAAATGCATCTTAACAATCAATCTCTTTGAACCATGGCACTTGTTTATACCAATCTTTCAATGCAAGATTTAAAGTATGCATACAACATGCAAATGCATATAGATTGGTATAGTCCCTTTGCAATATTCTACCCGCCTTTTTACAACTCTTGGCATTATCATACACCAGCCAGGACTTCTTTACATGTGCTTCTTGGAGTCAAAGGGACTAGGTAGTCTTTTTGAGAAGCTAAAATCCTTCTTACCAACACCTGCTATGACAAAATACATTTGTCAATTCATAACATTATATAAAAGCAGAGAGTTGGAGAAAGATAAGTATGGCACAATAACATATAAAGAAAAGCCCTCACAGATCTACCTCAGTAGATCCACTATGTAAGAGACTTTCTCATTTCCAGAGGCACAAGAAGAATATCCAAAGAAACATTTGGATGCAAGATTCTCTGAAATTCAGGATGTATTTCCACCTAACACAAAGTCACAAAGCAGGGGAATACGCCATGATATGATTCTGGATCCCATATGCAAAGAGGTAGCTAAGTTTTTGGCTGACATTTTCAACCATACAAGAGTAAGAAAAAACTATATGTCAGTAAAATCTCTTGCACTCCTTGGTAGAGCAAAACTACAAGATTGGGCTCAACACATATCCTGATGTGCTAACCAATTATGTATCCACTACACAATGGCAAAAGCTACATTGGCCATAATAATCGGGTTTGCAATAGAGCAAGAGGATGACTCTACACCCCTCTCAACACAAGATATAGAGGACTTTGAAACATTGATATTATCGCCAGAATGGGAATTAGACCCTCCACCTACTCTCAATGTGGATAACATGGATGGGCAATAATTGGAACACATTCCAGAGAATGACAATGTGGAACTCTGCCAAAGAATATTGCAACTCAGTTCAGGCTTGCTCCCACAACAGAAGGACTCGAGCATGGAAATCCAAGAAGATATCATGCCACATAATGACTTTGCAAGAGAGCCAAATATTATGCATCTCCAAGAATTACAAGTCACCAACATTGATGACTACACGACTCTAGAGTCACAACCCCCAAATGTCTCTAGTGGCACCATACAATAGACTGTTGTTCAAGAAATATATCAAAATTCCACATGGGCACATGGGAGTCAAGTGTATTCCAATACAATCAAGGCCATAGCACATTCCAGATCATACAACCACATCCAACAATTATAAGAATAGTCTCAATTATTTGCTACCATGGTGTTAGATGAGCAGGAAAGAGAAATGGAAAGACAGATGCTTCCATCACTCCAATCCAAGTTGCAAAGTGCCAAGACTAAAATTATGAAGCTCAAGGAAAGCATGGCTAAACAAATGCAACAATAGCTCCTTGTATAAAATTCTCTAGCAGAAAGTAGAAAGGATGCCCTACAAGCCATGGTTTCTCTCCAAGAAAAACACCTATAGCTACCTGATGCCTTGAACCAAAAGGAAAAGGTCGAGTTATCCCTCTCCCATATGCAAGCCACTTGTGATGATATCAAGAAGGAAATGGTGCACTTAAATGAAAGATTACTACTTAAAGAGGATCAGCTCCATGCCACATTTGACACAAACAATGAGTTGTAGAACAGCCTCAAAGAAGGTAAACATCAAATTCAAGCACTAGAGAAGGAATGCATGGCATCAAGAGAGATACTTATGCACAACAAAGCAGAACTGGATGCTCAAGAGCAAGAGATACTCCAACTCCGCATGCTTAATGAGCAAATTCCAAGGCATCCAAAAGCAGCTCAACAATTCAATAGTCTAAAGCTTGCATACACCTCCACATTGGGTAAGTATAAAGACAAGTGCATGGAGTGGCAAAATCAAAAGGTAATAATTTACAAGTTGGAAATTCAACTACTAGGTCAAGCCGATGAGGATATGGAGGGGTCAGCACATCCCTCCCTAACTCCAATTCTATCCTCCATGCCTTTCCAAAAATTCCTCCCTAACTCCAATTCTATCCTCCATGCCTTTCCATCTATTCTAATCTACTCACTCCAATTCCATCCTCCATCCTCCCTAACTATTCTAATCTACTCACCACCCTAACTCCAATTCCATCCTCCATGCCTTTCCAAAAATCCATGCTAACCCATATTCCTTGCCATGCCTCTTTGCCCATGCCTCTCAACACTATCGCCTAATCCAAGAATCTAACTCCTATCATCCAGTTACACCTAACTTTTTTCCAACACTTGACAATCCATCCCTTGAGGATTATCAAGTTGCTAAATCAATTTGCCCTGCTTTCCCTCCACTTTCCACCAACATCCCTGCTTCTACATTCTCAAATTCACTACTTGCTTCGACCTCAAGCTTTTCCCCTATAACCTCTTCCTCTCCCCCAAGACCACATGTTCCTCCAATATCCCTTGAGTTTTCAATGGAAGACACCATTAATGATTCCATCAATGAGCTTCAAGAATTGGATAATACAATTTGCACACCCACACGGGAGTTGCAACAAGATACAGACAGGATTCCCATGCCCAGTAATCCCATTGGTGGTTTTTGGAGGCAATACCTAGACATGTAGTTAAGAGGAGGATTCTCTGGAATTTCCATGAGTATCTGCCAAGCACAAATCACTCTAGACATCAGCATCAAATTAGAACTATAGCCTGCTTGGCATAGACCAAAGCTGCTCAATGAAAAGTACCTCCTTGAATACATACAGGCTCCATCGTCCTTTTGCATGCATCCCACATTTGATGTGGTACCCTGTCGCTACCGGTGGGATGCCAATTATCATGATCCAGATAATGCAGATGCTCCTTGCAATTGTACATTAATCAATCAAAACTCTAAAATCAAATGGACAAGCCAAGAAACACTCATCAGAGCCTTGGACAAACATGCATCAATTATCCAAGGCAGTTATGACAAAGCACTCAAGGAAAGTGCAAAATATGGTGAAGTCTTAGCAGTCAAACCGTCGCATGCAATAGGCTAGATGCAGGGGAAGAGTGAGAACGGGTCGAGAGGAACCCATGGAGGAGCAGTTGTAGGAGCCCTTGGTTGGAGACCTCTCCCCCCCAATGACGGCAGGGGCCACGATTCAGCTAGGTGATCCTTCCTTAGTGGAGGTCCAGTGACCACAGTCGCCCACGCATCAGTAACAAGTCTGAAGAGCTTCTGACATTGTGATAGCAGAAGTTGTGGAGGGTATCCCGATAGTGGTTGAGGAGGGGAACCAGAGCCCTGGTGCGATTGCTCAGTAGGGTGGCCCGTGGTCACCCTATTCCTCCCCGCCCCAGATCCCTCTCCCTCCCCACTCCCACCCCCTCCTCTTGAGCTCCCCCCACCCCCTCTTCCCCCCCTTGCCCCTCTTGCTATGGTCATCCTCACCACCCGCCCCCTTCCCTCCACCTGCCTCCCCCTCCATAGCAGCTTCTTCAACCTCCCCCCCTCCTACCCCTCCATTGGACCTACCTTAGCTCCCTACTAGTAGGCAAGGGCATGACCACATCCCCTTTCTCTTCCTTGTCTTAATATCATGTCCTCCCCCCCTCTCAACCCCCCCATTTGGGGTGGGATAGAGAGGGAAGGGGCTCATCCTCCCGGTCAGTATCTCTCAAACTCCAGCCTAGGTGTCCTCTTCTAAGGGCCTTTTGGAGATTGGGGCCCTAGAATTATTACTTAGAGATCCCAAACTCTTACCCTCTACCACTGAAGGTGACACTTATGATCTTGTAGAAAGGGGGTTCGATCAGTGTAGTGGACTCTCAGATGCATCTAGTTTGGCGATTCCAATTTCGCCTCCATAGGGTTGGAGAAATGGACCCCAGTGGTATTTGATGCTATGATTGGGGGACAGATCTCACACATGATGGACGAATGGAGGGGTCCACAGGGGTAGATCTTTGGCATGCCCATGGTGTTGAAGTGAATTCTCAGTTGAGCTTCATGCGAAAGGAGTTGATTTATGGATTGACAGTAGGGAATATCAGATTGCCACCTGAATGGTCAGACACACTACTGACCACTCCATAAGTGTGGTGACTTGTTTGAAGTGGACATCTCCTTAATGTTGTAGTGGGCACAAAAGATTGGCATTGAGCTGGTGTCCACCCTAGTATGCTCAGGTACGGACACAAACTACTCGCCCTCCAACCCCCCTTCAAAGTCACAAAAGGCAGTTTTTCTAGGACAAGCACTGACTCACAGGGAAGCCTTGTTTCTTGCTTCCCTATTTTCATGAGTTGGAACATGCACGGTGTGGTCATAGTCAGCCACAATACCTGATCCTTTGGTAGGAGTTGCAGAGGGCAGTGGTAGGGCAAGCAATGGACTTCCTTTTGTTATAGGAGCATATGTTCTTAGTATCAGACATCAGACGGTGCCACCACCTTCTTCTAGGGAGAGGCTTGGAGGTGTGGTCTCCTGTCATAAGATGGAGGGGTCTACATCTTGGTGTCCCAACCAGTGGCCCCAAAGGTCTATGATCAAGGTGAGATTATTTCAGGGTAGGAAGTTTGGATGGGAGTCAGCAGGATGGGAGATTCCAGGATTGAGATCTTGAATATGTATGCCCCAGCATGCAAATAACACCGTCCAGCCTTTTGGAGGAGGCTGACAGAGTGTCTTCCATATGTTGACTCCTAGATCGTTGGAAGACTTCGACAACTTGGAGTTTGGGGAGGACAAGCAGGGTGGTTCCTCCTTCTCTGAGATGCTAGTAGGCAAAGTGGAGCACATGGAAATAGTTCATCTTTACGATTAATGATGGCAAAGACTTGTGGAGAAAGCCAAAGTTCAACAAGATCTCTGGTAGTCTTCTCTTCTCATTTGGCCATAGGAGATGATGGATTGCTTGAGAGGCTGGATCACTTCTACATTGGGGCCTGGGCACTCCACAAAGGCGACTTCACATAGGTGATTCTATAGGGTTTCTAATAGGCACCACAATGTCAAACCACTCTCCATCAGTATTATCCCTAGAGTAGCCCCGTCATGGGCTTTCCCAAAAGGGGGTGTGCATTCCAGAGGACCTACTGTAGGATGAGGAGATTCAACAGGTTATTGCAGAGATTTGGTAGTAGCCAGAGTTAATACCCTACAAGGGATGGGCTTCCTTGGTGGCAGATCCAATTTAGAGGAGCAGTGAGGAGGTGTAGTTTCATGCCCTTAGATGGAGGAGGGCTCTTCAAGAGTGCGAGCGTGCATTGCGATGAGACCTCACCTCCATAGAGAGGCTCAAGGAATAGGACCCATCCTAGTGGCTTAGGGATAGATATGAGAGTACCTACCTTCAGCTCTTGGACATGAAGTTTTGGTGGGCTGAGTTTTCCTATCACTCCACCCAGGCTATTGGGTACAGTAGGGGGCAGGATGACGAAGCAATTTTTTTGTACCATTGGGCAGTTACAACAATTACGGGATCCACATGACATTTTGCACACTAATCCACGAGAGATTCTAGAGTTGACCTTGAATATCTACAGCTAGCTCTTTGAGGCGGAGAAGGTGACTCCAACTTGCCTTGTGGCCCGTGAGTTAAGTTTGGGACCATGTTCCAACAATAGTCTCGTGGGAGTTGTGCAGGAGACTGGACGAGCCTTTCATGGATGAGGAGCTTTGGGAAGCCCTCAAGGCCCTTCCAACCCAGAAGTGTCCTGGCAAAGACTCTATCCTTCTTCCTTACTTTTAGGAGATCATCTCCATCCGTTTCCCTTTAGCCTACTAGGAGATCTTTGACACAGGATCCCTTCCTTAGCCCCTGAGTAGGGGCCCTGAGTAGGGGGTGGATTTGTTTGATCCTAAAAGAAGCAAGGTGGTGCCTCCTTCTCTGAGATGCTAGTAGGCAAAGTGGAGCACATGGAAATAGTTCATCTTTACAATCAGTGGGTAGAGACTTGTGGAGAAAGCCAAAGTTCAACAAGATCCCTGGCAGCCTCCTCTTCTCATTCGACCACCACAGGAGACATGATGGATTGCTTGAGATGCTAGATTGCTTGAGAGGCTGGATTGCTTCTACATTGGGGCCTGGGCACTCATAGAGGCGACTCCACAAAGGTGATTCTATAGGGTTTCTAATAGGCGCCATGATGTTAGACCACTCTCCATCAGTATTATCCCTAGAGCAGCCCCATCGTGGTCTTTCCCAAAAGGGGGTCCTCATTCCATAGGACCTACTGTAGGATGAGGAGATTCAGTAGGTTATTGCAGATATTTGGTAGTAGGTAGCCAGAGTTAGTACCCTCCAATGGATGGGCTTCTTAGGTGGAAGATTCAATTTAGAGGAGCAGTGAGGAGTTGCAATCTCATGCCCTTAGACGGAGGAGGGCTCTTCAGAAGTGCAAGCGTGCATTGCGATGAGACCTCACCTCCATAGAGAGGCTCAAGGAATACGACCCATCCTAGTGGCTTAACGATAGATATGAGAGTGCGTGCCTTCAACTTCAAGACACGGAGGTTTGGTGGGCTAAATTTTCCTATCACTCCACCCAGGCCTTTGGGTATATCAAGGGGCAAGATGAGGAAGCAGTTTTTTCATACCATTGGGCCTCGATCGGTAGGCACGCAGTTACAATGATTAGGGGATCCATAGGATATTTTGCACACTAATCCATGGGAGATTCTAGAGCTGACCACGAATATCTATAGCTAGCTCTTTCAAGTGGAGAAGGTGACTCTAGCTTGCCTTGTGGCCCATGAGTTAGTTTGGGACCATGTTCCGACCGGAGACTAGATGAGCCTTTCATGGATGAGGAGCTCTGGGAAGCCCTCAAGGCCCTTCCAACCAAGAAGTGTCCTGGCAAAGACTTCAGCCTTCTTCCTAACTTTTAGGAGATCATCTCCATCCATTTCCCTTCAGCTTGCCAGGAGATCTTCGTGACATGGGCTCCCTTCCTAAACCCAAGGGTGGATTTGTTTGATTCTAAAAGGGGGACATAGAGTAGACATCCAACAATGGAGACCAATCCTTACTAAGGGCTTGAGTTTGTAGTTATAGCCTTATCTCACTGACATCATCCATGATAGAAAAACTAGCTTTGTACAAGACCGCAACATCCTAGACAACATTTTCACATTCTGGGAGGTAGTGGATTGGTGGGCCAGGGAAGAGTCACAGCATTTGGCCATCCTTCTCTTGGATTTTAAGAAGGCTTATGGTAGGATGGAGTGTTCTTTCCTGGAGGGCAATATGCAGAGGATGGGTTTCTTAGGCACATGGATTAGAGGAGTCTATGTGGTTTATGCAAGGAGCTCTGGTTAGATGCTTATCGGTAGACACCCGAGCGAGGCCTTTTCTCTCTCTTGCTCGGTCCGTCAGGGTTGTCCCCTAGCTCCCTTTCTTTCCTTTTTATGGCAGAGGCATTCGGCTACTATTGAGATTGCAGATGGCAGGCCTCACATGGTTGAGGCTCCCAATCAGACAGGAGGAGGAGCTATTAGATTCAGAGTTTGCATATGATACAACCTTGTATGTAGAGGGCACCACAGTGAGCTTAGAGAGAGTCTGAGGAGCACTGACTATTTATTGTGAGGCATCATGTGCACGGATCAACTGGACAAAATTCATCGATTTCTTCATAGGATCTAAGGAGACACATGAGACTCAAGAGTGGGGGAGTCCTTTGCTTCCGCTAGATACCACAGGGATAGACAACAAGATACCTTGAATGCTAGGTGGGTATTGATTTTATAGCAGAGCAGTAGATCGCCGTGATCCTTGAGAGTGTTCAACGCAACCTTCTCCACTGGAGCTTCTGCCAAACTCTCCCTAGCAGGCCATGCCTTAGTGGCAAACCATGGCCTGGTACATTGCCTCCTGCTGGTGCTTTCATAGAGGGTGCATTGGACAACTACAACAATTGCTTGGGTATCATTGATCCAGAGATGTAGAGTAGATACTTCTGGGGCAAGTTGGTTATGCATGGCCTCACCCATGGTACAGAGCCCTGGAAGCTCCTCTTACAACAACGAGGCCTTCTCAAGAACACCCCATGCACTGGGGGGCTATGGTAGCAATCACACAGATAGATCTTCTTAGAGGCCCCCCTTATGGGGAAGGGTTCTTCCATGATTAGGAGCCTACATAAGATCTGGCAGATATTAAAAAGTGGCCTCATCTATGATCAGCCCCACTATAGAGAGGAGTTCAAGCATCTCATCCCCTCATTTGACACCTGGAGATCAGGGATCAGGATGGATGTATGCTAGGACAACAGACTCACATTGGATGGGCATAGTGGGACATCGGCTTGCTCCTTTGGTAGATGGATCAGAATACCCATGGAAGCAGAGGTGAGGCTTGGAGCCATAGTGCATATGCGAGGGGCAAGGCACCAGATGAGGGAGATTGACCTCGCCATCCTTGAGCAGCAAGTTGGGTTTCTGGAATAGGTTGGTTTCTTCTTTTAGCTTCATCAGTTTTCTCCATAATCAGCACCTTCAGGGCTATTGTTTTGTATGAAGTTTTTCAAGCATTAATAGAAGGTTCTTTTCTTTGCAAAAACAAAGATATCTCTAAGGAGATCTTTTGGGAAGCACCATCATTCAAAGAAGAATACAACGTGCAAAAACTCATTGATGAGCTTTGAAGAAGCTTAGACATAAGAGCATACATTACACTATGGAGAAGGTAGAACCAACAAAGATGTAGTTTTGTTAAGACTCAAGTGAGCCTGCAACAACGCCTAAGCATGGTGTAGCAGCACAATCATACTAGTACCATCATGCAACATTGACCATATAGTAAAGTATTGAGTAGCTATGCTGGAGTGTAGTCAATACACACACACACACACACAATAAATTTAATTAGTAAATGTATCTCACACACACAGACACTTGTTTCTTTACACACGAACACACACACACATGAATACTTTCCTACCTATGAATTATTCTTTTATGTGCCTACGTGAAATCTTCCCTTTACACTTTCTTTTTAACCACCCCGCATACCAAGCCTAGTAATCATCCCATACCTCCGCTAATCCCTTCTTAACCCATGCACTCATTTGCTCCTTACTCCACTTGTGACTTAAACTTCACTTGTGGCTTTTTTTGTTTTAATTGTCTAAGAATCCATATGGTTGTCTTAGATATATTTTTTTAAAATTATCTAAGAATCCATATGGTTGTCTATATTCCTAGGTAAAGTGATAACAAGCCGGGGAAAACAGGCATTACCTATCTACCCAAACGTAACTATGATGTTCTAACACTTAGTTTGTTTGGATGGTGGCAGGTAAGTGGACCTCGACCTCGGAACCTGGACTGCCTAAGGATTCGACATCTTTTTTTAATATTATATTTGTCAAACTCAATATTATTTAAAGAAAAATTTTGATCGAAATTTTTGCAAACTCTAGTTGCATTTTTTCAACTTAGATGTCTCAAACATTTTTTCCTTCTATGTTTCTATTTTTTAACTTTTTATCCAATTGATGGAATTAATTGTATGGCTCAATTATTGATGGGACTTTTTAATCTAAACACACACACACACACACAACCCATACATTATTTGATTCATTAATGCTAACACATACAAAAACCATATATTTTTTGATCAAGTGATATATATAATGGGATGTGTTTGGCAAGACATTCTTATCAATCAATGTTTCCGTTGAATGCTGCACAGCAGACCTACCATGGCTTATGTTGTTATTGAAAAATTGTTAACCTTTTAACGTTTTTTGTCACATGCTTGTATAGAAATCTCAAGTATGCTGTTATATAATATAGACTCATCAGTCCTGAGATCTATGCTAGAGAATGGTTGAATGATTGTGCACTGCACACACTATGCATGCAGTCCACTATCCTGATCATATCCAATGCCTAATTCATGCAACCAATCCATGCTTTGCCTCATATAATTGAATCACAACTCCTTTGTCTGCTTTCACCTTATCTAAGTTATTGTATCAACCCCTTTCAAAATTGGAGGAATGAAATCCACGAAGCAAACATCTGCAATTCATTCTCACATTCTTTATAAAGTCTAGAAAAAGTACAAAAGGAAATATACCATGCAAATGATAAATTATGCAAAAAATTTGTTGGTCATTTTTAAAATAAAATCGGGCCTTGGCTTGCAAGGCAATGGTCTTTGATGTCTCATTGTGGCCTCTTGTTAAGGCTTAAGACCCTTTCATTAAGAATCAAAGTATGACCCATTACTTTTGAGCCTACCTTGCTAGTTCCAACCTATCAATCATGTAACGACCACCTTGGACCTCCATGCTCCATCTTCTATCATATTACAAATCCACCCTCCCCAATACCTAAAGGTAATGGCCAAATTATCCAAAAATCCTCGTAGAATTGTTTGATCAGCCTCATCCCTTTTCAAGATTGATCTCCTCTACTTAAATCATCTAGATTTTGCATTCATCCCTCCCCAGTCACATTTCTCAGGCCGCATCTCTTACTTGCTCTTTCCCTCCATTGGTCACCACATTTTCACACCAACGAGGCTTCCATGAATGCCCCTGAAATTTCAAAATGGCTATGACAATGCCTCCACGCATTTTGGTAGCAGCAACAACGATTACTGCTTTGACTTCTAACTCAACTACTACTTTGACCTCTTGAGGATAACATCGGGGATATTACATTACTAGAGGCAAGTTGTGGTTGCCATTCTTGAAGGTGCTCCACCCACGATTGTTCTCTCTCTCTCTCTCTCTCTCTCTCTCTCTCTCTCTCTCTCTCTCTCATATTCTCTCATGAGGCACTGGCTAGCGATGAATCTTCTAATAGTTCATGGAAACATTTGAATTGCAAGTGTTTGATTGTTCTCTCTCTCTCTCTCTCTCTCTCTCTCTCTCTCTCTCTCTCTCTCTCTCTCTCTCTCTTTCTCTCTCTCTCTCTCTCATTCTCTCATGAGGCACTAGCTAGCGATGAATCTTCTAAAAGACACTTCTGCATAAAGCATCTCCCATGTGGCTAAGGATGAATGTCAAGTAGTTTTTAGAGTACATGGCTTCATTAGTCTTATGAATGTAACATTGTAAATGGCATGCTTGCAAAATGCCATCATGTGCATGTATACAACGCAAGCTATCTCTCAGCCTTATGTAATAACTTGCCTTGATCAATGGGATTGGCCCCTTTGCAACCACTAAATAGAAAATGTATCCCATGGGCGTACTGATGGGCTAGTATATTTTCTTATCATCATAAGCATCATCAACCTTCTCATCATGATGGCTACACCATCTAACCTTGAAGACATCCCTCGTCCTTGGTAGATCCAGGCATGCATGTTGGATTTTCATGACTGATACGTCCTCTTGGATCCACCTCCGTCCCTTGCATGTCATCTTTTTGTACCTTAGGCAACATCTGAGCCTGATAATTTGCTCGAGCCACCTACTTTTCAACATATCAATTTAAGATGCCTTTAATCTTTTCGAATGTTCACCCTCACTATGCATGGCATCCTCTTTTAGATCGAATCCCATCTGCCTCTTGGCAAAGACCATCAGGAATTCCATCTATCTTATCAGCTCGAGTGAGCCTCACATTTTGCTTGCTTGTTAAGCAATAGTGTGCATAGTGTCTTCTCTTTTTGCATAATCAACAAGCGTAGGAAATGGACCAAATCTAACTGGCTCTGTAACCACCACTTCTTTGAAAAGATGCACATCAACAAAATCTGAAACATCTTGGGTACAATAGCAAAGTATCCACATCGGTTTTGCACCAAATACTTTCCAATAAGAGGGAGAACCACGTGAATTATACCAAGAGTATTTGCCACCAATCAAGATATATACCCACATCAGGCAAGCATACCTAAGAAATCAACCCAGACCGCACATTTGGGATACATGAACTCTTCAATGCTGAAAGAGGGACTCCACAGTATCAAGAAGACGATTTCCCCTTATTCATGAACGATTTAGCGAGAACATCATTTCCATTTCCTATGACATGCAACGCATAAGAAAAATCCCCTCACCCATAAATCTAGCAACATAGTCCTCCATAGGAGAATCACACTCAAAATCTAAGAACTCCCACAACACTCCCAATGTAGGAACCCTCCTACTAAAGAACACTTCTGCTTAATGGCATCAAAATATAGATAGCATGTTGTCTTGTGCTTAACACATTCTCATGAAGACCTCTTTTAGCAAGCTCCACCGCCCTTTGCACAACATCTGTACAAGCTTCCAGGATGGTTTCCACATAAGAGGCATTTATTGGCAAGTGATCTTGTAGAAGGGTGCACTGGCCTATTCGAGAGCAATTGTTAATGATATTAAATCCCTGCGGCATAATCTTATTTTTGGCATTTGTTCTTATTTCTTGAAGGAAAATAATGTTGGATTCCATAGGTTTGCTCATTCCTTTGATGTCGAAGGTGTATTTTGATAGCGATCTTGCATTTAGTAATGTTATCAATATTTCTTTGTTTTGTCGTCGTTGAGTTTGCGATGCTTTTATTGTGACCCATCCTGTGCTCCCATGTAGTATATGCATTTTGCTACGAACGTTCGCATCAACATGAAAATTTCCATTTTGAATAGGATCTAACAGGTATAAGTTGTCAATGTCCTTTACACGCGATAAGGTAGTGTATGCCAGGTCGTGTGCATGCACTCCCCTGGGTGAGAAAGCAAGTCTTTCCAACGTGAGGCCCTATGCACGATGAATTGTTCTCGCTGCTACTGGTTGAATAGGGAATTGCTCTCGAGTGAGTATGCTTGTTTTAGATGGGCTTGCTTGAACTTCCTTTGCAATCCTGAAGATGGGTGTCCATTGCCGCTCAATTTTTGCTTCATAGGTGTCATTGTTGTTTCGTCCAGTTCTTGCCCTAGTCTCTTTGGAAGGGAACAATATCCACACTACTCCTTGCCATTAGCCACTAATGTTGTCACGAAAACTTCATCCGCCACGTTGACCAGACCGTCTTGCTGGTCGATGTTCCCTAAGTAGAGTTCCACTAGCATACCTTCTTTTATTTCTATAATGTTGTGCAGGCCGGATGTCTTTTGCGGGTCGTCTAGGATGCTAGTTTTCATACATGTTGAATGGGAGAAGTGATCCTTTGCACAAAAAACGTGTTGTCTTCCCGTGCAGAATTGCAACACCATGTCATTGTGTTTTTTGTTTGCAAGTTTGTGTAATACAAGTGTGGGAAAGTGTGATCAAATGGGACAGTCGCAAGCATATGTTGTTGATGTACTCCAAATCTTTCTATGTGTGGGTACAGTCTCTGAATGAGTTGAGCGTGTCAATGAATGTGTTGTCGCTCTGGCGCATGATTGACTTTAGCTCGAAGCATTTAGGCTTCGCATGCCAATATGTCTCCGCAAGGCACTCAAGCTCATTATGTGGTAGTTTAGAAACCCAAGAATCTTTTATGGGCTTTACTTGATAGAAGTCTCCACATGTGATCACGTCCACGTTGCCAAAGAAGTGAATGTGGTCTCTTTTTAAAGTGTGCATTCTTAAATCGGCAAAGTTATTCTTCCCACTAACGAGATCTCATCGAACATAATGAGTTGCAATTGTGAGTATAGGGTCGTCAATGTGTCCAACCTTTCTTTCAACAGTGATGTCAAGTTATTTGTGTGTGTTGGAAGGTGCAATGCTGAGTGGATAGTGTTTCCATTAATATTACGAGAGGCCTTTTCGGTGTATGCAAGCATGAGCACCTTTGGCAAGTTGTAGTCCATATCTGGTAGTTGCATGTTCTAATGTCTTAGCAACCCCTGCACTATTAAAAGTAGAAGGTATATTTTTCCACTGCCTGCCCCTCCCATTAGGAATAGATGTATCTTCTCTTTTGGATGTAGATGTTTTCAGAGCATAACGTTGTCAAATAGCTCTCGCTGCTCCTTGTTGAGAATTCTAATTTCATGAAAATACTCGGCGTTGTCCATTAGTACGTGCTCTTTCAGTGTAATTGTAAATTGGTTGTTCTTTATAGCTTTAGATATTCTAGGCATATCCAACGATATGTCGTAATTATTTTCATTTTGGTGTCCGATGTCATAAGGTGGGCTATCATTGTTGCTTTAGAAAGCTTCACTATTCTCATGGAAGTTATGCAAGTCGTCATGGTGGTCAAGCTCGTAGTTGTATTTTTTTCGGTTCACTTCTATACCGGCTTCTCCTGCAACATATGCATCTATCCAAGTTTCATGTTTTTTCAATTCCTCTTCCTCATCCCCTTTGAAGGGGTAATACAAAAGGATTTGCTCACGATAGCAGTTGTCAGGGTCTTTAAATTTGTTGAACCTTACGAACCTCAAAATTTTAGACTTTTTTTTTTTTGGTAGGAGTTGTTGTAGTGGTTGTATTCGGCTGTGAAAGTCATGAGGCAAATGTTGTCCAACCCTCTTCTGGCGTTGTATTTGTCAATAATTATCCGACAAGAGATTTTGGTGGTGTCACTGTCGAGGGTTTGCAGCTACTCCTTTCGTTTCAAAATGAATGCTCTTTTGCCAGTTTCATTTGTGTTGATGAATTGGAATTCTTTGCTAGACTTATGCAAGGGTAGAGATAAAGTGATAAACGCTGCAAGTTGTGCACTCATTTGCTGTGCATGCAAGAAAGCATTTCCCATCTTTCTTAATCTCTCTTGCATGGGATTGTTTTCTTGTATGCATGTGGCCAATGCATCTCTCATCGACTGCGTGATGGTGCTATCCATTTTCGTGATGTAGGATGTGCAATAAGATGCTGCAGCATACGGGTCCATGATGAATTGTATATCCATATTTGATTGCCACAAGAAGCTAATCTTCCTATTGAATGCATTTGTGAAGATGTCTTTTGGCTCACGTCAAGAATAATGTCGTCTTTGTTATTGAAGCTCATAATGAAAGGATATATGATTCCACGCTTATATAGAAAGAGTCCAACCACACTGCAAGAACGATGTGTTTCCTCTTGGGTCAATACTTTCTATTTGTTGGCAAATACGAAGGTAACTTCCTTTGCATTTGTCTCTCTCAGTATGTTCCAATGGACTGAGTATCATCGGTGCATGCAATGGAGATTTTGGATAGTGGAACCTGCAAGACCTTTGGTGTCCCTTCGTACACGTTCTTGTATGTTTGTGCATTTGTATCTCCTCATTTAACAAAGTCCTTATCGCATGTGATGTGTTCATCCACAAATGCTATCACCTCATTTTGATTGTCTGAATGATACTTCGGTGCCTCTTCAACCCACAAGATCCCATGCTCGTGCTGGCTACCTCTGTTCTGGAATTTTGTGACAAAGAAGTAATCAACGCCACCAAGTATAGAGTTGTCATTGTGAAGTAGCCATATCATATTCTGTAGTTTGTGTGTGTAGTATCTTGCACATAAAGTGGGATTCTCTCTAACCAACTGCATGGTGCCTGCTGTTTCATGCATTTGATTTTATCCAAGTGCCCCTTTGCTATGAAACATTTGATTTTCTCCAAGTGCCCCTTTGCTGTATGTTCATATAGATCGAATCATTTGATGGATCAAAACTTTTATTGCTTTGAAAAAAACATTCGCAATATTGTGACCGAATTTTAGTGACGTGTGTTATTTCCCACTTTATTATATCCAAATATGTTAGTTTGCTATTGTCTTGGAAATTCGAAATAAAGCAAAGGGAAATTCAACTCCTCACTATGCTCATCTTTGAAGATGCCTAATGGTTTTTGATTTTTTGAGGGTGCTACATAAATGGCTTGTGTCTCAAAATCTATAACTTGTTCTGCAGCAACCAAGTTATGTATTAACGTGTCTGTTTGCACATCGTCTTCTTCTATTGGGTCATCATGATTTTTACATTTAATTGTAGTAGAATTATTTTGTGATGATGTTGCCACAAGGACCACTTTGTACCAATTGTTGTTTATGGTAACGTTGTTTGATTTATACAATGGTGTTTAACAAGTACTATCAATGCTTTCATAAGAGTGTATGGTTGAACTTTGCCCATTGCAAAGGTTGTTTTGTATTCCATTTTTCTTTTGATTCCAACGACGACGGCATGATCCTCGTCTAAGAAACGTGGCAAAACCCATTGTATCTTACTTGTGTTGGCAAGCACGTTCACGATACTTCTAGCCCAACTGACCATTGAAACTCATTTCTCTAATTTGGGCGAAAGCAAGTCTTGGTGCAACTAAGTATCGTTCAACATGCAGACAGCATGCAATGGTGCATTTATTGATATGTTGGACGAGGTGAAGAATTTGGGGACAACATTTGCTTTTACTACTTTCTTACACTCATGGCATATTTTGTATGCTTTTCTATAAATTCTATGTTGATATTTTCTCTTTTTTCTTGTACCCATTCAAATGCTACCTTGTTAAGGTTTTTTTTTTTTTTTTTGAAAAACAATCTCTCGCAAGAAAAGCAATCATATGATGGTGTGTCTTTAATGTTTTTGATATATCTATGTACATGATGCAACCATCGAAGAAGAAGATGATGGTTTAGAGGCTTGTAATTCCTGATTCATTCCACTATCCATGTCTTCCTTCCTTCGTTTTATTTTGACAACCTTGTGTCTGATAGTGGACATTGAAATGTTGTAGGAGGGGAAAACCTATTGCATATACTCTCTAATCCTTGTATATTTCGCGTGGCCTTCAAGCACGAACTTCTTCAGGCATTCATCCATATTTTGAGACCATCATCTTCTTCTAGGTACATTGTCGACAAATTTATATGGATAAACTTTCATAGTTGAACTTTTCATTAGTATTTGCATGGTTGAGCTCGCATTAGGAGAGTTATAGTATTCACCAATTTTTTTAATCTTGTTATTGTTCTCAAGAAATAACTCAAATTTAAATGCATATGTTGCTACGAATACAAACAATGCGAACGAATCAAAAGGATTAAACGTGAAGCCTTCATCTTCTATGCAATGTAGATAACTTGAACTCCTGCATAGATACTCTCAAATAGTGGATTGTGAAACCGGCTCTTCCACTCAATAAAGCTTAATGTTGTCGATGCTATGAAATCCTTCACTTTCTCACATATGGAAGCTTTTAAAGAATGAGGTGATATGTGAAAGTGAAGGAGATATGATATGCACAATAAAGCACATGTATTGTCTGGGTAGTTTTGTATGAATTTTGCATCGATGGACTCATTTATTTGAATTCTCTTATTAACCATTTCGTTGTCGAGGGTGCGAGGAAGATTTGCCATTAAAATCTTACAATCACAGAACCTTTATTGCAAAGCTCAAGTGAAATAAGAAGCTCAACACTCTGCAGAAGTCTTTATTACAAAGCAAGCAATATGTACATAGTGTTTTTCTTACAAGCAAACATCTCGTTGTGCTCAGCAAAATAGACTTCTGCTTACAACAACTACATGCTCTATGGAGCCTCCTCGGTAGCAGGAGCAATGAAATCGGTCACGCATCTGAAGTTGTTTGTCAGGAAACGCCCCTCAACCTTTTTACTGAAGAGATATGACTTCAACAAAGACGTATTCCCATGAAGCAACTTCACAAAAGGTCGAGGAAGCCTTAAAACTTTGTCAACAATTGCATCCTTTAGAGTGACATCAATCAACACCCCCTCAATTGTTGTTATCAGAGCTTTCACTTTAGGGATTTTTATGAGGGAAGAGGTTTTATCGCAAGACAAACAGAAGATATTATCAGCATTTCTCGATATCTTTGTTCCCTTGCAAATACCATAAGCATTCTCATACAACGGTAAGTTAACACCCATCACTGTCAAAGTGGGACACAATCCCAAACAAGATATAAATACTATTGGTCGTCAAAAAGAAAAAAAGGAAAGATTGTATAGAAAAGCTTTGTGGCGAGACCTGGTTGCCATAACTGATGTGCTAGATATGAGCACTAAAAACATGGGAAAGATAAGCTCCAAGCGACATGTCGTTAATGGGCACGATTATTGTGATGTCAAGCATATTGAGCACAATAGGTTGCGTGTTCTTGCAGCCAACATTATGCAATATAAACTTTGCCTCTCCAAAGACCTTAAACTTCTGTGCAATCTTCACATAGTCGGATTGCTCCAGAAGGTCAGCAGCTCTCATGCATTTGCAGATTGCCCACAAACCATTTAGATGTCCACAATTGCGGCACACATACTTTGATGAATGGGGAAAGAAAGAGCAAGCAATGAATTTTTGGAGGGGGGAATAGATCTTACTATTATCAGATCCTCAAGAAGGTCCCTGTCTCCCACGATTAACTCATCGCATTGCTTGTAAGAGGCTCCTAGCTTGATAACAGTTGCGGCCAAAGTTGCTAAAGGAAGCTGATTTCCCTCTTGTTTATGAGATTTTTGCATCTTTCTTTGAACTGGCAGATAGTGCCCTGGGGATAGATTTTTGGCACTACACCGAAAGGCTCTATCCTCTGCCCACCCTAGTCGAAGGGTCAAAGGCAATGCTGTAGTCAGTGGTCCCTCCATCACTCCTTGGGTTTCTAAAGCAAACTGAGAAATTACTTATCCTTAACCTATGTTCAAGAACTTCACAAACTCTCCATAAAAGAGCTCATCTATGTGCAAGGTTATGAAGCCTAGACCAACCCTATCAACAACGAGGTCAACTTTCAAGCATCTCTGGTAATTTGTACCGGTGAGCATGTATGTTCCGTACTTATTTAGGACCTTTCCATCAAACACACAATTTTTGATTGTCAGATCATTCTCCGAAACTTGGAGGACTTTCAGCACTCGCTCAATTTCAGGACCGCACCAGTTATGGGCCTCATGGAGAGTGGGTACGTTCACATTCTCTACACATGGCAGATACTCTTCCTTTACCTCAACTAACTTGGGTTTCTTATCATCCAGAAGATGGATTTCACCAAGCTTTCGCTTGGGGCATGGCTTGCTAGTTGTAGATGCTTTCACGGTGGGGGGCGGGGAACAACTCAAAACCACCTACAAGCGTTAAAGGCAGAAGGCCAAACGCCTCCACAACCATGACGATGGACCCTTTGCAGGGCCAACAAGGCGCTTGGTGTGTGCGTGCATCACAATTTGCCATGAAATTTTCGGCTGCCCAGAGGTTGGGCGGAGTTTTGCGCACACCTTGGGAGTGTGTATGAGCTACGGAGTCATGGTAAACTAAACCAGGGTTCAAAAAGGAAGGTTAGGGTAAAGGGGACGAAAGCTTCAAACTTGTCATCTTCTCCAGTTGCTCTGTTATTTTTCTGAGCTGGTGATCCGCCATAGCTACCAAGCTCCAAGCTTTTCCCCTCCTCATCCCTTCATTCCCATATCCCTCTCTCCTTCTCTTTTTCTTCCCCTTTGCGTTGCTCTCTTCACCCCCGAACCTTATCTTTCATCTCATCTCTTCTTGTTGCGAGTCCCAGTCCACGGCTGTCTGCCCCCATGGAGCATCCTGTCCTCGCCTCGGAAGCTCCGTTTCCTCCTGGCGACGATTCCCCCCCCGGCGGCTCGTCCTGGCGGCGGCAGCAGCAGCAGCAGCAGTTTGGTGATTATTCTTCCTATGCTGGATATCGTTCTTCTGCTGACCAATATCTTCAGCAACAGACCGCATCTCATTCGGCAAGATCACAGCATCTGGCCTGGTCTGGTGACGATCTTAGCTCTCAAGGTAAGGCTTATCAGCTCACAAATTTAGACGGGGCATACGGCAATCAAAAGCCGAATGCAGATTCGCGGTACCCGCCGCTTCCAGGGTACGAATCGGCATATTATTCTCAAAAGGAGGACATGTCTTGTCCGAATAAGAAGCACAATTCGCATTATCTTCAAGAAAACATAGATGCCATGTTTCAAAATCAGAAAGGGAGCGCCGTTGGGGCTTATAAGTATGATGATCTGAACGAGAGAGCCGAGATTTATGGTATGCAGAAAAAGTTATCAGAGAGGCTGTATGCGCCCAATTCTAATGGAATTGGCATGGCGCCCTCCGCAATCAACGAAAATGGCGATGGTAGGGCAGAGCGGGAAGGAATAGGAGGCTGGATCTCCGAGGAAGGGCAGCAGGACAATTCCAAGGAAGAAAGACCAGGTGTCGGAGGTTGGATAAGTGATTCACAGGATCAGGTCGCTAGGGGCGCTTTACGGTACGAAGAGGTGGGAAGCAGCTTCAACGGAGCGAACGGTAGTCGTGGCGTTGCTTCCAAAGCACTGGAGTCTTACCGCAAAGGAGGTTACCGCAGGGAAAGGTCATTGAGTCCTCCTCCCCGAGATGAGGACCGTCCAGAGGGTTCTAGTCAGCTTGATAACCAGGCTGCGGGTTCAATTGGAGAGGCAAGTACTGGGAAGAAGAGACGTAGTCGATGGGAACCGCAGGCAGATGGCGAGGGAGATACTCAGGACAGTGCAGAATCGGGAGTCAAAAGAAGAAAATCGAGATGGGCTGCTGAGGAACCGAAGACTCTTCTGGGACAATTTCAGTTGCCGGATTTTGTGAAGGAGCTGACAGGGGGCGTGGATCTTGATCCTGAGCTCCAGGCTCTGAATATCAAACTTCTAGACATTAACAGAAGGCTACAGACTGGACAGGTGCTGGAGGAGAGGGCTGATGGAACCAGGTCCCCTTCTCCCGAGCCCATCTATGATAATATGGGCATCAGAATTAATACGAGGGAATACAGGGCCAGAGAGAGGCTTACCCGAGAGAGGCAGGAGATCATTGCCGAATTGGTTAAAAAAAACCCAGCATTCAAGCCCCCTGCTGATTATAGACCTCCAAAGCTCTACAAAAAGCTGTATATACCTGTGAAGGAATATCCAGGGTACAATTTTATAGGATTGATTATCGGTCCTCGGGGTAATACACAAAAAAGAATGGAAAGAGAGACCGGTGCAAAAATTGTGATTCGTGGTAAAGGTTCTGTTAAGGAGGGTAGGTTACAGCAAAAGAGGGATATGAAGCCAGATCCTGGTGAAAATGAGGACTTGCACGTGTTGGTTGAAGCAGATACCCCAGAATCTTTAGAGGAGGCTGCGGGTATGGTGGAAAAGCTTCTTGTACCGGTTGAAGAAGGACGGAATGAGCATAAAAGGGCACAGTTACGGGAGCTTGCTGCACTCAATGGCACTATCCGCGATGATGAATTTTGCCGCCTTTGTGGGGAACCTGGACATCGTCAATTTACGTGCCCTGCTCGCAACTCTACGTTCAAAAGTGATGTGGTATGCAGAATTTGTGGGGACGGTGGCCATCCTACAATTGACTGTCCAATGAAAGGTTCTAGTCTGAATAAAATGGATGATGAATACAATAACTTTTTAGCCGAACTTGGTGGAGGGCAAGATTCCAGCAGCAGGCCAAGTGCCGGTGATGTGGGCACAGGTAGACAGATGGGTCCGACTTTAGCTCTGCCAGGGCTTGCCGGAGGTAATCCTCCATGGTCAGGTGGCACAGGAACAGGTGGATTAGTAGCTCTCGGAGAGATGGCCAGTGGACGTTCTGGATTCTCCGGAGGGAATTTTGGTCCTCCTGGTGTGGGATTAGGCAATGCAAATGCTCAACAAGGATTGAGCACAAAGTTTAGTAAAGACACAGATGATTCCAATTTGTATGTGGGCTATTTGCCTCAGTCTGTGGATGATGAGGGTGTGATAAGACTTTTCTCTCCTTTTGGTAAGATAGAGGATTCCAAGCTAATTAAAGATCGTGTGACTGGATTGAGCAAGGGTTATGGGTTTGTCAAGTTTTCTGATCCTGCTGCTGCAGCACAGGCTGTGACACACATGAATGGTTATAGGTTGGATGGAAAGGTTCTGGCAGTGAGGGTAGCAGGCAAACCGCCCCCTCCAGTTGGTCCTGCAATGCCTGGTGGACCACCTCCACCTGGAATGGATTCTATGGGCTTTTCTCAGCAGCAAGGAGGACCTCCTGGTACTGCTATGCATGGTAGCCATATGGGTCCTCCCCCTCCTTGGGGTACAGCTCAGCTGCCTCCCTATAATCCTTATGGCCCGCCATCTAGCTCATATGGAGGTCCACCTCCCATGCAGGGTGGGCCTCCGGGGCAAGTGCCTTTTCCACCTTATGGAGGCCCCTATTCTGGTTCTATGGGGCAGCGGCCACCTCCATCTCAGGGTTTACCAGGCGCACCTTCCCAGGGCACACCTGGAGGTCCTCCAGGTCTACAGAGCTCTGGGGTTGCAGGAGCAGGTTCTACTTCTATGACACCAAGACCTACTGGAGTGACTGCTTTTCCTCCATTCTCCCAGTACTCTAGTTACGTGGGAACAATGCCACCTCCAGGGAGCTCTGGATCACTTGGTCCACATCCGGCTGGGGCAGGTTCAATGCCTCCATGGGCTATGACTACCAGTACCTCTACCACATCAATGTCTAATGTGCAACAAGGCGATGGCGTGGAATCTGAATATGAGAAATTCATGTCAGAGATGGGACGCTGACAGGTATGCTTTCTGTGGTTTTCCTATTGTGATCTCCTTATACCCTCAATACTAGAGGTCTCTTATTGAGAGTAGGACACTTTCGAGGTGTTTTGTGATGCTGTAACTTAGACAAAGATTAGTTCTGTTTGCTCTGCTGTGGTTGCTAGGTAGTGAGCATTATGCATTAATGGACGGAGGCTGGTGTTTAAAGGTAAGCTAGCTGGGAATGTGTTTGCATCGCATTGTTTCCCTTTCCATGTTGGCGGGCAGGCAGAAAGTTGTGTATTGCTCATGTGGTCACATGTTATATGCTATGTGCTGGGCTACCATGCTATCATTGTGTGTTGGAATGCAGGAAGCTAATCCTTGGTTTTGGATATTGTCATCATACTGATTGGCAGGTTAACAGCTAGTGGCAGCAGTTCTGCTATCACTCATTTCTAAAATGTTGACTTGAGATATGCTCTCTAACTCTTTTGTTGACAATGGAGAGGGCGCTGTACGCAGAAAATTGATGAATCATGGCCTATCAACGTGTGCTGTTTATGGCTCTTCATTTCGTGTTGTGATGAGGCTTAGCTGCCATAGCTCAAGATCTGGCTTTATAGTAGTTTTGATTATAGCTCATTTTCAGGATTTTCAGGATAATGCAACA
Organism: Dipteris shenzhenensis; assembly: GCF_047967505.1. Taxonomy (NCBI): domain Eukaryota; kingdom Viridiplantae; phylum Streptophyta; class Polypodiopsida; order Gleicheniales; family Dipteridaceae; genus Dipteris; species Dipteris shenzhenensis. The sequence goes on along the minus strand of NC_141603.1, from coordinate 7,904,348 downwards.
CTGACCCTTGAACTGCTAATTGCTTACGGTGCATTGTCAGGATTTCAGAATAATGCAGCCCTGAGTCTTGAACTTCTAATGCTTAGATAGTGAGGTGCGATGGTAAAAGGATTGTTGTTTTAAGGTTTCTTACATGTTCTACTCACCAAATGAACTCTTTTTTTGGATTAATTCGTTCCCCATCAAGGTCCGGACAGATGGTAGTCGTGGCTTTTGCATTGGCTCTAAATATTTTGATCATTGCCATTGAAGCTAGCTTTTCCAGTGCGCTGGACTTAATTTGCCAGATCTTAGCCTTTGCAGGGACTCTAGGAGATCACGTAGAGTTGTAAGAGGTTACTTGGGCCCACTTAGGTTGTTTGGTAATTGTAACCCTTTTGCACCACATAATGGCTATTCATTGTAGGTTTAATCCATATGGCAAATGGGGAGCTTAAGTCACATTGGTGGTGAGGTGGTATGCTGCAGAGTTTTATTATGCGCAACGTCATGGAATTTGCCATTATGGAAGGGCCAGTGGGAAATTTAGTAGGTATGTGTGAATTTGATCAAGTGAAGGTATTCCCTTTACTTCTTTTTAGTATTCTTGCTGAGGTAAAGATGAGGTTAACACAATCTCTTTTCAGAAGGTAATTTCTGACATGTGCTTGCTTATTGTCCGCTGGCACCACTAATATGGCTGTTCTGGAGTGGGTGAAAGTTATTTTGCTTTGTCTGCCGACTGTTTTCTAGCATTTTTCCCCTTTAGTGCTTTGAGAAGCCTGCGGTGGGCTAGGCATTTTGTAGAGAGGATTTATGTTGACTGTGACCTGTAGATCATATTTTATTAGCTAGACACGACAGTTGGTGTCATGTGTACCTGCGGTTGGCTGTTTTTGGACATCTGTAAGATTTCACATTGCCTTGCTATTCAGATTCATTGAGAAGGTACAAAGATCATGAAACGTCACACCAAATCCAGTTTACTTGGATACTGATCTTTGTTGTCCGATCGTCATATTATTCTAACAAGCTGCATTTTAAGGCATCTCACCCATGATGGAATGTGCAGTGGCTGGCTGTGAACATGGCTTTGCATTTGGCTGGATGGCGCTGGTAGTTATGTGGTCACTTTGCTTGCAAAGTAGTGGTACGATATCTTTTCATGTTTTTTTGCTAAATTCGATTAGGTCTTGTGGTGGTTGATAAATGCAGCATTTGTACTTCTTGTTGCAACGATGATCTGTGGATGTCAATGGGATTTGCTGCCGCAGAACAGATAGATAATAACCAACAATCTCTCTCATTGCATGTAGCTAGCTAGCCTGCACTTGTGAGATTCTCTACTTTTTACTCCAAAGCTTTTTAGATAAGCCATGCCATAGTTGGACATCATCTACTTTTTAAATTGACCCAGCAAATGTTGTGGTGGATTCTTCCCTATTTTGGGGATATTTCTAGAATGGGATGAAATAGTGTAAATGCCACATGTTCCTAAGTTGGGAATTCTTCTGGGTCCTTAGAAACCAACCCCATTTGATTGGGAGCCATACGTTCTCATTCTCAGTCTTCTTGGCCTCTTTTTTTTTCTGCTATTTTTCCTGTCTTGGCTTTTGTTTTATGCAGGGCACTGTTCTTCAGATGGTAGAAGGTCTTTGAACTAGGCTTTTCCCCTTTTTTTCTCTTTGGGGCTTTTGTTTTCATAAAGGTTTTGTGTCGCTCTCCTGGTCAGATATTTGAACTAATTTTTGACGCACCTGTATGCGTTTTTTTTTTCAAGCTTCCATTAGGAGGGCAGGCTATATTTGCCTGCCGATGAGAGTATGAGCATTGTTTTGCTAATGAAGAAGAGCCTTTCCTAATACTGCTTTCTATTGTGTGCAAGGTTTTTACAGAGAGATCCCCCCTCACCCCAGTCCTCAGAAAAGCCATATACCCAAAAAACCATAGTTAGCCTTTCTTCATTTTTCACCTTTGTTTCTATTCTTTGTTGTCCTCACATTTTACTTTGCTCGCGTTCTTGCCTTCTTCAGCATAGCTTATTTGTGGGTGGCTAATTTCTAGTACATTTTAGTTTCTAGCTTTTGATGTCTTGTTCGACTTGAGAGCTTGTGGAATTGGTCTCCTGAACAACTCACCAGGTCGTGTAGTTTTTGTTTACTAAGTGATCTGAGAAGTGACTTCATCTACTAGGCTTGAGAGCTTGTGGAATTGGTCTCCTGAACAACTCTGTAGTTTTTGTTTACCTTTACCAAGGTAAGGGCAAGTGATCTGAGAAGTGACTTCATTTACTAGGCTTGCAAGTTGCATCTAGATTCTAATTCTGTCAATATTGCAATCCTAGGGTTTCTCTTCATTTGGATAGTCTGTAGGTTCCTAAGGCCTCCTCTGTGCCCGTGTAGAACAATGCAGTCTCTATAATGTGCAAGTATATAGGAGGTTTGCTCTCCAAATGCAAATGCATCACTTGGTTTGCTTTGTGCTAGATTCGGTGCATGGCTTTCCAGCTATGGAGGCTATGCAGCTTATCGTGCCATTAGAGGGTGTGGGGGGAGACCTAGAGTGTATTGACCTTGAAATTGCAGCGTTGGTGTACCAGAGACTTGAGACAAGTTTTCAAAAATAACAGATTTTCGTTTTTGTGTTGTTTCACTTTTTGTGATTGAATGCAGAATTGGATCAGGAAAAGGGTACTTGACATCTAACACGACATTGATCTTCACCACTAGTCTAGAATTAAGGGACGTTCGGGTGCATGCTGTGGAAAAGGTAGATTCATCTTTTATGTAGATGACCGGTCTCTAGAGTCGTGGATTGAACCTTTTTGTTGAAGGCAATACCATATACGGCCTCTAAGCTCTTGCTTTGATGACAAGTGACAATTTGAAAATTGATGAGGCGACCTTTTAGTTTTTGCTTGAGTGACCAGCTTATAAAAGCTAGGAGAGAGCCCTTATGCTTATCTTGATAGTACAAAGTCCACTTTATTTTAGAATTACCATGTACTAGCTGTTCAGAATTGTATGCATTCACATTTTACATACTTCAAATTTTCTTATATGTTTTGCTGCTCTCCATGAAATTTGTTTCAACAATATTCCATGCATGTCGATGGCCAAGGAGTGTCAAATCTAGCTCGCTAGTAGTTGAAGTGGCATTAGATTTCATTATCAAACACATCCCATTTGTGATTCAGGTTTTTGATGATCTTTTCATCATTATCAACATAAGAAGTGTGTCATTTTGGTAATGCATTCCATGAATCAATCAACACAAAATTTTGGAGTACTCTTCAATGTGACTTGTGATCTAACTTGTAATGTTCCATCATGTGATGACACATGTAGCACATCAGAAGCTAGTGTGGGAGTGCCCATGGATGACTATAGGTTGGAGTGTTCATAGCTTGCACAAGAGTCATGAGGGGGTGCTACATGTCGTAAGTAGGGTGATGTGGGGAAGAATAGCTTTAAAGGAGTGTTAAATCCTCTTGATATCAAGGTAAATGATCCTACAAAGCTTATGAAGGTGTGCAAGATATTGAACCTTTAAAGCAAGCCAAACAAAATGGATCCTATAGAACAAGCATATGCTCATCTTCTTTTGTGTGCTTATCTTTTTCCTTTAGTTATGCTAAGGCTGCATGGTGGCCTGGTAAAAATTGTTGCACAAGCAGCTAGCACTGTAGCATAGTGGCTTGGTAAAAATTGTTGCACAAGCAGCTAGCACTATTTGAGTGCAAAGGATCGATGCAGCTTAAATAAGGGCATCCTCACAAAATCTCTATGGAGGAGGGGCATCATAGTAGAGGAGGAGTGCTCCTATCTTCTTGTTGATATCCCTATACAAGTTCTCGATGACCATTGTATGTTGTTGATCTCCCCATACAACTTGATAACTATTGTAATTAACAAGTTACAAGTTCCTTGTACCTTGTTGTTCTCCCTATGTAAGTTCTTCGTAACCATTGTAATGTGCGTGCATTGCTTGTAACAATTTTCCTTGTACCTTGTTGTTCTCCCTATGTAAGTTCTTCGTAACCATTGTAATGTGCATGCATTGCTTGTAACAATTTTTTGAATCTTATCTTTGTATCCTTTAAGGCTAGAGTTATGATTGCAATGCTCTTAGCTATGTGGATTTGCATGGTTTTGAATGGTTTTTAAACAAGTGATTAGGATTCCCCCCCTCCCCAAAATGAAGCATCAAATTTTTATGCTCTTTTCAAGATAGGTAAAGCATCAACCAAGTTAGGTATGTGATGGGATGGGATGGCTCCATATTGATTAGCACACATCTATCCACTCAATTGTTTAGTCGTCATGTCTTATTGATTTGGTAAAAGCTTCTTTCATTGGCAAACATCTATAACCACATTTGAAGAAGCATGTTTATGTAACATCTACTACTACTCCCATGGGGATGATGTGATGCCTCTTTATAGCTACTTCCTAGTACATAGATAAAGTAGTTGTCACATCTTGTTTAGTAGGCAAATCTTATTTTCATTGGCGGACATCTTACTTGAAATTTACATTGAAAGAAACATGATGGAGCAATAATTGCAAACCACTTTCTTAGGGATGGGCATGCTCTCATGTTTTCAAGCCATGGAGCACACAAACTTCTAAGTTGATCACTCACACCAAGTACAATGGTTCAACTAAAAACATATTGGAGCAACACAATAATTAGTATTATAAGACAATGGATGGTTAGGTCATCATATGCTTCTTGATTGGGATCACTTGTGGAGACGTGGATCCAAATGATGAAGGCAAGATTGTGACAATGAGATCTTAGAGGATGCCCTTGACGAGATTTGGATGGTTAGGTCATCATATCCTTCTTGATTGGGATCACTTGTGGGGACTTGGATCCAAATGATGAAGGCAAGATTGTGACAATAAGATCCTAGAGGATGCCCTTGACGAGATGTGAAAAAGTAGCCATAATAATGAGAGGCATATGCCTATGTCCATGTGCCATCAAAGCTAGCCAGTCGCAAGCCAAGGAAGAGTGAAACGGGGGGTTTGAACCAATCAACAGTGAACTAGTGAACTAAGGTTAGAGATTATTAGTTGAAACATCTTGTATAAATAATAAGAGTCACAATGTAAATGCCATGGTAGTTCTAACCAAGCATAGCCTACTACACTAATGTAAATTCTTATGAAATATAATATCTATTATGTACATGTTTCTATCGAGGGAATATAATCTTTAACATCACATTAGTATGGGCTATGAAGAATTGAAACCCAAGCATAGCCAAATGGCTAGACCACTCATAAACTATCTTGAATAAAAGTGTTAGAAATGAATGTAAAAAATCAATAAACAAAAATAATCTAATTTTAAGGAAAATAGAATAAAAATGATTCTCAAACCTTTAAAAAATTATTTTCAAGTCTCAAACATCGTCCGACTAGTAACATTTCTTTTAGTTTTTGAAAGTTCCATCTCAGGTAGCATAACATTGTCACTCTCATAAATGTCATCATCTTCTATATCAATTTCTACATAATTACTTTCATCATTCACGTCTACTTCATCTCCTTTTTTCTCAATTATATGTACATGACGTACTACTTTTTGTCGAAGGGAATCAATGTTGATGGCCCTTCCCCTTCACATTCACCACTATCCTCATCATTTGGGGATGTTACATCTTCATCATGGGCACCCACATCTAGAGTTTCAATAATATGTCTCCATGTAACCATTTCTCATCACTTGCACCCTTGTGGAATAATGATTGGCGAAAATTCTTAGGCATAACAAATGATTCATTAAATGACCATGCAATTTTGAAGAATCAATGGCATAAAAACAAAATTTCTCCATTTTGATTCTAGCATTGGTAACCCTTTAAATCACTTGCAACCATCACGCTTTAAGTATTAGATCTTCAAAAGCTTGCAATCCAATTATTATAAAGACAAGTGTAAGATGGAATGTAAATAAAGAGATGGATAAAGAAATAATTTGACTTATAGGCCAATCACATTTGAATGATGTCTCTTTCTTCTCGTGAGTCAAGTGAGATCCATTAGAGTGCGCTTTGCGTACAACATATTGGCACCAATCTAGATGACACTTTTTTGGAAGTATCTCAATTGAAGAGCATGTCTTGCTTGCTTCCCTTTCTCCTTTGTTCAAGATTTTCTCTCTTGTAACCCATTTTCCTTCTCATTTGCATAGGTCTCTAGCCCTTTTGCATATTCTTTGCATTATAGTACAAATATGGAGATTTGCTCTTGGGATTCACTAGATAATATTAGCTCGTTTCCTTTTTCTTGCAACACCTCACCTGTTATCCTCTGCTCATCCTTGCCATTCCATATTTTTTGAGGTTTAGGATCTATATTTATAAAAAATCAATAACATGAAATATAGGCTCGAAGTGCCATTCTTCTTTTGGTTGTGCTTTTAGATGAACAAGTCCTTGATGACATTCGTAAAGGACCATCCATCATCTAGTGACAAGGCTTGCAAGAGACATTTCATCCACAAGGTGCACTAGTTTATGCTCTTGCATAGTGAAAAATTTGGCCACCAATTCTTTCTTCATCAAACACGAGCTCTCCACACTCTAGTCTCATCTGCGATGATGGATCCAATTCTTTAAAAGCTACCTTCTTGTACTACCACCCACTTGTACAATGCACATGCTAGCTTAGTCAATATATTGTAGGAATGTAAAGTAATATTTTTTGGGGTAGAACTCATCATATATAAACATGCTTGCTTACCTCGCAAACTACTCCTCATCCATGAATGACTTCATGCCAACCTTTAGTTGAAATTAATCAAATTACCAATGGTAAAATTGCAACCACATATATTAAGGAAAAAAAATGTGAGTGTGAGGTGACTGAATAGTATTCATATGATTCATATATTATACCAACAACCTATAATAGGCTATTCCAATCATGCTCTTTAAGATAGATAATTGATGATCATTAGTGAGTAATGTCTAAAAGATGCTCCATATCTAGGAGGTGTTCTTTTGGCTACCAATCTTTCCCTTGATTGCTTATATTCATCCTTAATTAGATCCATGGATCCATGACTTATTCATCACTATTCTATTTTAGTCGTCGGTGAGGTTTGGCCTAGCTATTTTGAATATCTTATTCTCAAACTTGTTGTGTATGTGTCATCATTCATATGCATGGAATCAAAAAGATGTACAGTCTTTGAAGATCTCCATTATGACAAGCTATAAAAATAGATATCTCAAGTTTCATGTCCTTTGCCTTTCTATTTGCATTCTTTTGTGTCTCTTTCCGAATGCAACCCACTTCTCATATTAATATGTAGGATTTGTATTAGGTGGGCATGGACTTATTTCTCTAGTACCATCAAAATGCCACATATCCCTGAAGGCTCCAAAAAGGATGGTTTAGTAGTAGAAGCGTCCCATTATTTGGAAACCCCTTCTTTCTTAGGTCATTACTGTGCTTGGTATCCAATTCCTCATCACATGTTAGACATGCATGATTCCCCTTTGTTGAGAGACCTACATATGTACTATAAAAATAATTAAAAAGTATAAAATAAATATTTTTTGGGGGGAAAAGTCCATACATCAAAATGGATTTGACTTACTTGCAAAGTGTTGGTATAGAAGTATTGCTCCATCAGAATTGTGCTTGTAGAATCATGATTAAAAGACTTGCTAAAGGCCTTGATATCATTGCATTATAACAAATTGAAGTTGTATATTCTTTCTTTGACTTGGCAATGTTATCTGCATCATTTATTTAATTAAACATAATAGTGAATCTATCATTGTACATTTGCTGCTCTTCATTTGAAATCATTGGGTTAGGAGGTTTGATTCTTGATATAGTTGCATTATCACAAATTGAAGTTGTATATTCTTTCTTCAACTTGGCAATGCTATCTACATCATTTATTTATTGACAGATAAACCCATAATTAAACATATTGGTGAATCTATCATCGTACATTTGCTACTCTTCATTTGAAATCATTGGGTTAGGAGGTTTGATTCTTGAGACAAGAATTAGATAATGTCTCCACTTTTTCAACGTGTGAATGTGTACAACTCTTTTTCATGCATTAGCCACCTATACTATCGCTTGCTTAGCTTTTTGCCCTCAAAAGCTAGTGATCTCACCAACAACATAGTCACTAATCCAAGTCGAATTCTCACCGAGCTTTTCTACCCCTTAGATCAAAAGTTATTTTTTAGAAGAGTTATCCACATAAACCATAAAAGTAGATCCATATAGATAATGTCTCCACTTTTATGTGGGTATTCTTTTGTATTTTTTAATTTGCAAGAGAAAAAAATGTTAAATTACATTAAGAAAATAGTAGAAAGAAATACAAGCATAAGAACTTAAGTAAGCTAAAAGGTTGATGCAAGCAATCTTGTTGCCATGCCCAAAGACTCATTCTACCTGCATAAAGAAGAAGATCTAATGACTCTTTTGCCAGGCATAGTTGAAAACTGATGGGTATTGAGATTTTCTTGAAGATCAATGAATTACAAGTAGCACTTCCACAAGCCGTGCAACAAAGTAGCGTGAACCAAATGCCACACGTCAAGTTGGGCATCTGCCATCCCGGTTCTGTCACCCAACAAAACCGACTTCCACCTTACTCGAATGTGGATATGAGCATGCTCCAGCCACTGTCGTATCATACACCAAGTATTAGATAATGTCTCCACTTTTTCAATGTGTGAATGTGTACAACTCATGAAAAATTGGCCACCTATACTGTGGCTCGCTTACCTTTTTGCCCTCAAAAGCTATTGGTCTATATGCTGCACCAACAACATAATCAGTAATCCAAGTTGAATTCTTGCATAAACACCAACCATCGAGCTTTTCTACCCCTTAGATCAGAAGTATTTTTTTAAAGAGTTATCCACATAGACCATAAAAGTAGATCCATATAGATAATGTCTCCACTTTTATGTGGGTATTCTTTTGTATTTTTTTATTTGCAAGAGAAAAAAATGTTAAATTATATTAAGAAAATAGTAGAAAGAAACACAAGCATAAGAACTTAAGTCAGCTAAAAGGCTGATGCAAGAAGTCTTGTTGCCATGCCCAAAGACTCCTTCTACTTGCATAGAGAAGAAGATCTAATGACTCTTTTGCCAGGCATGGCTGAAAACCTATGGGTATTCAGATTTTCTTGAAGATCAATGAATTCTTGCACTTCCACGAGCCCTGCAACAAAGTAGCGTGAACCAAATGCCACACATCAAGTTGGGCATCTACCATCTAGTTCTATCACCCAACAAAACCGACTTCCACCTTACTCGAATGTGGATATGAGCACGCTCCAGCCACTGTCGTATCATATGCCAAACACCTTTAGCGATGAAACAAGCCCAAAAAATGTGGAAATGATTCTCAAGTTGAACTTTGCAAAAGGGGCATAGCAGGGAAACGTTCCCTCTCCACTTCACGAGCCTATCTCTAGTGGCCAATTCGCATAACAACAATCTCCACAGGAAAAAAATAAGGCTAGCAGATGGAGTCATTGACCAGACCTTAGTTAGTGTGCCCAAACCTAGAGAAATTCCTGTAGAGCAAAACGCACCCAAGCCAATCTGGAAGCGTATCAAATATCAACCAAAACAAGCAATGAAAAATCCTTACACGAGAGACGAGATAGATCCTTCCCATCATCGTTACCCTAGCCTCGAAGATCAACTGCCCATTGAAAGGCTATGCTCGTAGGCCAGTAATTCAGAACTCTCCCAAGAGTATAAGCTACAAACCTTTGTTCTACATTGGAGAGTTGAAATCGACGCGTGATTTCTGGCAGCATTCAAAACTGTGCTTTGCAAGTGTCTTAAATGGATCCACGTAGTAATTCCTTCTTTATAAAACCATTCATCTCATAATATTCATTCACATTCAAAACATGTCCTAACAATCTACAAGTTTCCTATTATGATCAAATGTAGGAAAAAGCATGTGTGGAGAAGGCCACAAGAACTTTGAGTTATCAAAGGCTTCATGGAGTATCGATATTAAATAAGAAGCAAAAAATGTAATTTATAATTAACTAATATTGTATTTCCATACATCACATAGGCATGTTGAAATTCACAGTACTTTCACCATACATCATATATGTCAACTTTTAAAAAAATTTAATGGATTTTTTATGAAAAAAAAGCATAGACATGGAATTGCAAAGAAAAAAAGCACACACTTGGGCAAAGGAGTAAAGCTAACCTTCATTGTGAGTATGATATTTTATGTTTTTCCTTTAATCCAATCATTTATATTCATTTGAAAGTAACATATTCTTAATATATTGCAAACAAAGGACTATGGACGATTGACCACCGAGGTCAAGACATAGCATGCTACCCTAATTGGATAGCGTGCTCTTTGAGAGGATGTGAGGGATGAGGGAGATCAAATTATAAATTGTGTATGTTGCAAGCCCAACCTTGTATATAGAAAAGTTTTTACATAATCTATGGAAGTTTTTAAATTTTAAGCAACTTCCATTTTTGTATCTAGAAGAAACATGTTTTATACTCTTGCAACAAAACAAAATACAAGTTATGAAACAAAATGAAACATCCCTATAACAAGTGTCTTGAAATTTTTAAAAGCAACACTAATTTCATAACAATCCAACTAATGACAAATAAAGAAATAGAGGGTGTTAGAATTGATAGTGTTAAAATAAACGCAATTGTCTTTGACATGATGCTATATACTAAAGAATTCCAAAATGTCATAAGAGAACTACTTTTTTTCATACAACATAACTAAAGAAAATCCCCTCAAACACTGTTGTATTAAAGCATGTTTAAAACTCTTGAGAAAACTATTCCTTTTCATGAAACATAACCACAAGAAATCTTATCAAAAACCATGTCTAAAGAAGAAAAGAGCAACACCTTATAACCCACAAACTCAAAGGAAATTAAAAATCTAAAAGTGAAGAACTCAATCCCTAACCAACAAAAAGGAGTTAATGGAGATAGATAAAACTTAAAGCAACAAGTAGCCAAACCATTGGTTAGGAAATCAAAGTATAACCAAGCCATATAGAACTTAATTGGAAAAAAATAAAAAGTAACATGTAGCCAAAACATTGAAGTCATTGATGATTTTGAAGATCAATAATCCTAGAGCAGCTAAGTAGCATCACGAGAGTTTACAATAAAAAATTTGGCAATGTTGTAGATGTCTTGTTTTTCACACAATGATACACTTTAAAGTTCCAATTGTCTTAACGAAATGAATAGGTCACTCTAGGCTTCAAGAAATAATGAAAAGGAAGCATTGAAGAGGGTGAAGCAAAGACCATACTAGGAGTGATTTATTGCTTTAGAAAAGAATAACACACAACATTTCACGTTGTCATTTTCATAAGAAACTTGGAAATGGGATACTTGTGTTTCACCTTTTAGATCAAACAACACACTTGATATCTATCCAAAAACAAACAATTTACCCATAAATGACATGAGCCTCTGCTAAACAACAACAACTAGCTAGAGGCAAGACCTAATGAAGGATTTCGCAAAAACTTCACATCCCCAAAGGAGCTTAAGCTTAGACTATCACACTAATGCCCACTGAGACAAGAGACAAACCCCATGAGGCTAATGGTAAGTTGAGATAAGAGGTGGACCCATGAGAGCAAACATAACCAATTCGGGACTCCATCAATGCCAAAGTGTGAACAAATATGGAGAGGGAGGGGAGAAAAGTGGTGATGAGGAGAGAGGGCATAGCACACCACAAATGACTAACTATATACCAGATTAGTTGAAAAGAATGAACATATACAAACCCCTTTAGGGTTAGGGTTTCCAACCCTTGTGCCTTTTAGCACTGTATATGTTAGTGCTATGCACATATAATCACATGATGTTGAGATGAATCCGCAACACCTTCCCTCGAGATCAATATCATAAAGTAGGCCTTCCCTCAAGATGATGATTATGGGGAATGAAAAACGACAAAACATTACAGTCCATCACACCCTTTTAATGGGAATGTCCTTCCTTTGAGTCAAAACCAAGAGCTTGTCGGTGCTTCTTGAAAGCTCTTTCCCAAGTGGTTCAGTGCTGATTTGATGTAGCACGATTGACTAGGCAGGGTGATGTGGCAGCTTGTGAATCAAATCCTTGCTGTGTGGGTGAAGATAGTGCCATGTGGCAAATGTGAGCGTGACCCAAACGGTTGATGACATGGTAGATAGACTACCACGCGCTTGTGTTATGTGGTGCCACGTGTGTATGAGAGGATGATAAGACTTATTCGAAATCTTGAGAAGATTTTGTTGGAATCTCTCAAGATTTTGCGATTATTCTAGACTTCTTCGTCGATGAATTGCCACTACAGTCCGATGGGCTTTGGGTCTATGTCTGTCCCATGGGTGGTTTTATGCATTACACCGTTGTCGGGCTGTTGTTGTTGATGGAGTCATTGCTGTTGCCTTCTCATAGGCTGACAATCGCTGTAGATGGTTGCCTTAGTTGTAGTTGTAGGAGTCTTAGTTGTGTGGGTTATTGGTGCATGTGTTACATTACGTTGATTGTTGTAGTCGCAGTTCTAGGTCATCGTCAAGGCCTTGCTTGTGGTTGGTTGTAGGAGCTATGTACTGCCTAGCGTCACTTTGGTCGTATTGCTTGCACTTTAGGTCAGCACAGTTTGTTGTGTTGTGTTGCCTTGCTAGGTTGGTTGCAATGGGTGTTGTCGCTTACATGGTTGTGTGAGTCAGCTGCATTCTCTTTGGCCTGTGGGCGTTTGTGTGCATGCTGTTGGTTGGAGAGTTGCAAATGTTTGGCTTGGGCGCTACTGCGTAGTGTGTTGTGGTATAGTCTAGCATTGGTTGGAGCACTAAAGCTTGAGTTGCTATCACTATTTGATGTAGAGCTTTACTTTGTCGTTGGTGGTTGCGACGCTAAGTATTGGTGTTGTCGGTGGCGTTGTGTGCTTGCATGCTAGTTTTGATGCTCTATTTGTGGTAGCTGATCGGCTGAGTAGCTCTTGCCTTCTTTGAATCTCGTCTTGAGTCGAGTATGTTGACAACACAAATGTAGCAGTAGAGAGCCTTAGCTAGAGCAGGTCGAGGCTCTAGAATAAGATAGGCAAGTCAAGGCTCTAGAATAGTAACTCGCACTCATAGAGCCATCTCTCTCAATAGACTCTCACAAGAAGATATGTGACACTCAGTGCAATTGAATATCTTTGTGAATCAATTGGACTCCTATCTCTCTTTGAAAGCATCTCTCTCTTTCTATTTCTCACAGAGATTAGAGACTCTCTCCCTCAATCACTAGATGAAATCAACTCACAAACACTCAAGAAATCTCTCAAGAATCAACGAAAATGGGCAAAAATATATCTCATCAACGGAATGAAAGAATGAACACTCATGAAATCTCAGACTCTCACAGGGATGGCACCTTAGTGGAAGGTACAACCATGCTCTGATACCATGAACAAATATGGAAAGGTGATGAGGAGAGAGGGCAGAGCTAGAGAGCACACCATAAATGACTAAGTGTACTATAGATTAGTTGAAAATAATAAAATATACAAACCCTTTTAAGGTTAGGGTTAGGGTTTCCAACCCTTGTGTCTTTTAGCACTCTATGTGTTAGTGCTATGCACATATGATCATATGATGAATCCGCAACAGTGAAACTTCAAAGTGACACCCATTGCTTTCTATCCACTTGACAAGCAACTAGCCACTATGTGATCATCCGAATAGAAATGCACTTCCATTTAGACAAGAGACAAACCTATGAGAGGGAACATAGCCAATTGGGCACTCTATCATCACCAAAGTGAAACTTTATAGTGACACCCATTGTTTTCAATTCACCCACTTTGGTGACAAGCAACTAGCCACTATGCTATCATCCATATAGAAATGCACCTCTATGAAATAAGGGAGCATGACAAATATGAGCCATCACCAAATGATATGTGTATGTGTGGTGTAGAGAGAGAGAGAGAGAGAGAGAGAGAGAGAGAGAGAGCATTAATCCCAAAGCAATCACCACAAACTCCCCAAACATGGCCCCGCTCCCAAAAATCCTTCATTCCCATGTTCTCCATATGAAAAGACGTCACTAGTGATAGAAAACAAAGCACTTGTAAGGCAAGAGATGAGCAATTGAGTGATGACAAGAGGCACGAAGAAGATTGGCCATGGCCACGAGTCCATTCGTGTAAACTTTTGACGTTAATCTAGAGTTTGTATATTAATTATGTGCTAATCAGGTGTGGCCTCTTCAAGTAAGAACCTAAGGCAAATTCATTGTTATCGAAGGAGCACTCGCTACAGCATTCCGCCAATCATTCAGGTACTCCAACTCCATTCCCTTACGACGTTATCCATCGGGGACGAGAGAGTTCGAGGCGCTTCAGTGGATTGCGGCTGTGTGCGTTTCTGCTTTGCTTGGAAGAAAAGGCCTCCCGGGTCGTAAGACCTGAACGAATATGATTTTTCACACTGAAATCTCTGTGCCGTGATTCATTGAGCGCAGTTTAATTGGATCCCTTCTTGTACGCGTTTGTTGCTGCGTTGTGATTTACGTGTAAAGGACCGAGCACAGAAGGACGCATCCGCTTTCCAACTATTGAATTGGGGAAAACCAAGCCGTAGGTTTATGATCTCAAACCGGATGAGTTAAAGGGCATCATCAAGCTCATTGTTGAACAGGAATGAAGGTTAAAGTTTGGAGGCTAGGGTGGGGCTTGTTTGACCGTGGAGAGGAGGAAGCTCTTTTTGTGGTTAAGACTGTATGAACAGCGCGGCGGAGGGAAGTGAGGCTGTTTGTAAAAACAATCAAAGTGTCCCAGTCGAACCCAGAGCGCATATAAGTCACACCAGGCAAATAGGAGGCTTTTCAGTTATTTGGATTTTAAACAATCTGGGAAATTGCGAAGGACAGGTGGCATCAAATAAAAGTTCAGATTTTCTACCGCAGCAATGTATATGCTCTTACATGTCTAGTTTCCAGTCATGGTGAAGACATCATGCTTAGTAGAGGGATGGTCTCGTTACAACTCTGATTCTTGTCGAGCCTTCTTAATTGAGTCGTGTAACCGCCTTTGCAGAGGTCATAGGAATTATGTGTATATAAATGTATAAGCAGGAATGCTGGAATATCCCTATATTCATTATGTTCTCGCACCTGCTTTAGGGCTGGTTAGTGTATATGATAGGAATAAACCTAGGCATTCAACAATGAAATCAAACAGAAGCGGTACTTTGAATTCATTATACCTTTTGAACGCTAGAATTAGTTGAGGCCCTTCCTTTTTTGAGCTGTGAAATTTCTGATCTGCTCTCAGTTGTTCAGATTGGTTGTTGGCAAACCTGCTGTTTGTCCCATGGTCAGTGAAGCACAAGATCCCTATAAGATGACTTGTGATAGTTAACGTGAGAGAAATTGGGATATGTGATCAACACAGGTATGACAATGTTTTGTGGGGCTGATTGTCGGTTTCAACACATTATAGTCATTGGATACCTACCTCACTCGGTCCTTATGATAAAACTTTAGAGTGTAATGTGGGAGAGTGGATGCAAATAGATAGGGATTGAGATAGTAGTAGAATGGAGATAGCAAACAGAAATATAATTGTCAAATTTTTAATACTTTCATTAGGTGAAAAAATACTTACATGGACTTTAATCAGGAGTCTTCCAAACCTGCTAAAATTAGAATGTTGTAGCAGAGACCCTACGCCAGTAGACCCTAAGATAGAGTTAAAGCTTGAGTAGACAGCAAACAAGGACCGTGGTCCTAGCTCTAGGAGTAGGATGAGGGAACTCCCGAGCGTGTCGATCGCGAAAATGAAAACCTGAATTAAGGTCAGATTCCCTACTTCTAGAATTGAGATTTACCCCACCAAGTCATTATTTACTTAAGAGAGACCCAGCTTTTATGGCACAGAGGTTGATAATCCCTTTTGTGGTTAATACTTTCTTTACAAGTAAAAAACCCTATAAATTAAGCTAGAATAACTTGAACTCTGTTTATATCCCCCTAGTCTGGAAAAAATCAAAATTCTTTAGTCAGTATCAGGGATGGGATATGAGTGTAAGAGTTAGGGGTGTCAAGGGTAGTATTGCTTTTTGTTTTTGTTTTTTAATTTTGAGCTTCTCATGCTTTTCAAGCTTTTCATTTCATTATTGAAGTAATGATTCCCCTCTCAATTCTAGTGCCCAAAAGGCCAAATTATGCATAAATAAAAACTTTTGTTTTTTTATTGCAAGGGATCTAGAGTAAGTGCTTTCTTTTAGTGGAAATATTTTTGTAGATCATTGCTAGTGATTCTGTACCTACAATGCACTGTCAAACCAAAATGTATAGTAGAGATTTCTTTCGGTGGAAGAGGTTTTGCAGATTTTTGTGCAAGTGATTTTGTACCTAGGATGCACTATCAATCCCAAATGTATATTTCCTTAAACACAATGGAAAGTAAGCACCTTTCAATGCTTTTGGGTGAATTTTTTTAACTTGGAGCTTTTCTCAACTTTTGTGATCCATATAAGTCTGTCCGACTTGCAATTAGCTGTTGCTATGATCGGCATATTCTGATCTTCCTGCCAATCCTCTTGAGGGCATGTCGCCACACTAGCATATGATACCCCCCCCACAGCCCAAGATACAATACCCCCCCTATTTTAAGCATTTTTGCCCCCAAATATGAATAAAGTCCATATAATGGGCCGTTGTTCAAGGAAAGACTTGGCAACCCATGAGTTATCCGGCCTTCTAGGATATGATACCCCCCCCCCCCCCCCCCCCGTCAAGCTTTCCCCCCCTAAATATGAATCAAGTCCATATATTGTGCTATTGTTCAAGAAAAGAATGAGGATCTCAGGAGTTATCGCAAGCAGGTAACCCTTTCCACTTTATCAAATACTCAGTCACTCAATTTCCATTTCTAATTTTTCTGCTTCTATGCCCTAGAATTGCCCCAGGTTCAAGCAGGAGGGATCCATCCTCATGCATGGGTGGTACTTGGAAGAGGTAGGAACCAAAAGACCGACATTCATTTAGCATATTAAACACTCTATGCATTCTGCAACTAGGTGCAATTTGAGCAGCTCCTCTTTTATTGATGATCTTGAATGGTCCATAATATCTCCGTGCAAGCTTCTCAACCTATGAGAAGACTTGCTGAAGGGCTGCAAGCTTAAGTAGACGCACTCTTCTTCCTAAAAAACATTTAGGGTTCCTTTTTAGACAGCATAATTTTTCATAGTTTCTTGTGCTGCTTTAATATGTCTCGATTAGACTTCAAAATCTCCTCAGGGTGCTGCGAAAAATCTTGGGCGAATGGTATCTTCATATCCCTTGATCCAAGTTCATTGGCTGAGTGGGTTCAAATCCATTGAGTGCATAAGAGGGGCATGTTATATCCACGCAGGACGTAATGTGGCTAGTATCATGAAGGTCAAGTTTGTTAGAAATGAAAGTTAGAATCACTTTAACCTCACAACTTATGCGGAATAGGAACAGCTGCGTCTCACACACTCAATGATGCAGACCACACAAGAGAACCTTACTCAAAGGATAGAGTATTGACAGCATATGGTTTTCAACCTTATGAGTGACTATCATGAGATTGAAACTGCACTATGTTGTGTTTTAAGAGGATGAGTTTGGGCATGTTCCTGGACTCATCTAGGTATATACTTCTGCCGTATTAGCGGACATGCAAATTTCACCTTGTGAAGTTTTCGTCCATGTTGCGGCCTGCTGGTTTTGCGACGATAATTCTTTCTATCTTAAGTGGTGCGTTGCCCTATCAGCTAGATTTAGATGCTTATCTTGGAGAGACTAAAATGAAATCGTTTTAGTCTTCACAAGCAGTTGTAGCTTGAATGAAGAGATTTTGGACTACTTTTGGTTAGCCTTCTCCTTTAGTGCTAGCCTTTGTCATGGCTGAGTTTGCCCTTCACCTTTGGAGTGCCCACAGAAACTCAGTACAAAGACTTTGTATAAATGGATGCTGAAGTATGTGTGGGTGTGTGGATTGTATGTGTGAGAGCATATGTTTATACTATGGTCTACACCCACTGTTGTGCGTTGATGACATCAGCGGGGATGTCATAGTTATTGTCACATGCACCCCTACACTTGGCTACATCGACAAGTGCATTATAGTTCCCTAATAGGAGATTTTGTCGTATGCTGTGACCCCTTGTCCAGGGACAGTAAGAAAAGGCAGCTTGCAAAGGCTGCCCAAAAATCCCCTGGCAAATGAGTTAGGAGGGGCTATTTGTAGGCTGGAAACCAAGCCATCCAACCTGTAAATCAGCCTGACTCAGTCGGCTGTTTACAGCTTCCAGCCAGCCCTATAAAAAGGGCCCTTGCCCTCATTCCTCACTCAGTAGCCCTCCAGCCTTCAGCACTCCTTCAGCCAGTCTTCAGCCCTTAGAGCAGCCTCTGTGCCTTCTATTCTGGCCTGGATCAGCCACAGTCCCTTGGCCATCAGTTCAGCCATCTATGGGAGAAGTACATGCCTGTCAGTAGGGCGTTGGACCAGCAAACGGAGCAAGGTTTGGGTACTGTTTCAGCAGCTTTTTTCAGTTATCTTTTACAGTTTGCACAGCTCAGTTCTCAGCTGTGTATCTCAGTCATATCTCAGCTCTCTTTTAGTTTCTATTACTCCTAGCTTTCACGCTCACTCACGTAGTAACCCTGCATCCCGGTGTACAGCACAAGCCTCTTCCTTGCCTTGAAGAAGTGCCCTACATTGTCAGTGTGGACAGCATCAAGGTCTCGGTATTGGTTGGAGTTGCCTCTCAAATCTTTGGGTCTGCCAGACGTGTGCACAGTGTACTCTTCAGAAGTGCGTTTCCGTGCTCTCTCGAAGAGTGTTATTTGCATCTTTCAGTTCTCCTAGTATAAAGTGAATTCTCCCCTGGTTGGGGGGGGGCCCTCAATGGGTACAGTGACCCAATCGGTTGTCGACTCTATTCTCTCTCTACCCTCATCTCCTTTCTCATTTTATGGTGCATAGCGCTAATTCCTCGCTAAAGGTTTAAAGAAGATCCACATCTCTCTTGGGAGGCAATTGGGATGGCATATCAGCAAATAATCAGCAAACTCCGAGAGCAACTGCTGCATATAACAATCCTCGACATGGGGAATGCTATCGCCTTGAGATACTGACACATTCAATGCATAGAGGGCATGTTTCTTCTTGAGCTCTCTGGTCAATTGCCTTGCTGTCCGCTCCGCTCACCTCACCCCCTCTCCACTCACCTCACCCCGCCACGCTCCACTCACCTCACCCCGCCTCGCTCCGCTCACCTCACCTCACCTCGCCTCGCTCCGCTCACCTCACCTCACCCCGCCTCGCTCCGCTCCACTCACCTCACCCCCCTCTCTTTCTCCTCCTCTTCCCCCGTCATCCCTTTAGTCCCCACCTTCTTCCCCCCGTTTCCCATACCTCTCCCCTTCCGTTTCCTTTCCCTTCCCCCGCCTCGGGAGTTCGCAGTTAGTCAAGCGATATGGCGGCTACATGCCCGGAACCGGTGGCCCAGACGGACCTCCCCCCTCCATCAGCCTATCGCGTTACATTGACAGAGCACCAGGTCTCCTTGGTGAAGCAGGCCGCCACGGATTTCTCCCAGACATCAGTTTATGGGCGAGTCATTGGCTACTCCCCTTCACGAGCAGACATCAGGGACTGGTTGCAGTCCACCCTCTACCTCGAGGACAGTCACATTGAGGAGGTTGCACTCATGGGACGTGGCATCATTTGGCTTAAGCTCTCCTTAGCACAGGCTGCGAGAGACATGGTCAGGTGATCCCCTACTTCTGTGGGTGGGAAGATCATCCTCATGGTCCCATGGTACAGGGGTTTTAGTGTAGCGGACTTCGATTTCGTATTCCTCGCCATCCAGTTACCCTTATCTTCCCAGGTCTCGCAACAGAGCTTCGCCCGATCATCAAGGACCTGGGGGCGCACTTTGGTTGGCCTATGCAGGACACCTACGTTGATGCGGTGGCAGCCCAAGGGGTGCCACGTGTCAAAGTTGCAGTCCTTGATCCACAGAGCATCCCCTCGGAGTTCGAGATAGAGACAGACACAGGTGTGGTAACGCAGCGCATTTTGGTCACTGGTCGCCCAAACCAGTGTATGAGATGCCATGGCTTCGGGCACCAGGCTCGCTCATGTCCTCGCTTCACGGGTACAGAACCTCAGAGGACCCCCGTTCAGGCAACTCAGGATACTCCGCACCAGCCAGCGACATCCCCTCCCGAAGGGGAAGGCTGGACGGAGGTCAAACGAAAACGGAAGGGAAACAAAGCAGGCCCTAAAAAACCTGCCCATCTACAGCAAGAGCCCTCTCCGATGGTCCCTACTCATTAGCAGTCCGGGAAGGGGAAGGAGAAGGGAAAGGAGAAGGTCAGCCAGCCTCCCCCTCATCCTTCACCCTGCCCTCCCCCCCCTCCCCCCTCCTCCTCGATTCTCCGACCCCCACCCCCTCCAGGATCCCCCTCCGCACCAGTGGTTTCCGCTCCACTCTCTTCCTCGAGCATGATCCAGAGGGATCCCCCCCCTCCACCTGCGCCACCTGCAGCCCCGAAGCCAGCACAGACCTCATCCTCGCCTATCCCTCCGGGCCCGGCGGAGGGGAGAGGCCCTTCCTCGGGCCCGTGCCATGCTAGAGGAGATCACCCAGCGTCGCTCAGAGTTTTCATTTCATGCTTCCAAGTCCTTCTGGGCTAGGAAAGGCGACAAGATGTGCAGAGAGTTCTTCAGGACTCATGGACAGAGGTCAGCAGGGGAACAACTCCATTCTCTTAGGGCGCAGGATGGTAGTGTCAGGACAGATCCAGACGAGGTCCGGGACTTAGCGACAGACTCCTACAGATCATTGTTCGAGCAGGAGCCCCCAGACCCTCGTGGCCGCATTTGCAGGGTGTGGAGATCTACATCGCGGCTCGTGCAGCCTAGCATGAGCGACGCCCTTCTCGCCCCTTTCACTGTTGCGGAGATGCAGGATGCGGTGAGCGCTATTGATGGGCAGAAATGCCCAGGTGAGGATGGCCTCTCTAGAGCTTTCTTCACCACCTTTTGGGAGCAGATCCACCGGCCCTTGCTCGCAGCCTTCCAGCACATCTTCTCCAGCGGGCAGATGCCAGAGAGCCTTGCGACAGGCCTGATTTGCCTCATCCCCAAAGGGGGGGGACCGCCAGGAGATCAGACAGTGGCGCCCAATCACCCTCCTCCCGACCGCCTACAAAATCCTCGCCAAGATGATCAGCAGCCGCATCCGCCCCCTGCTACACGACTTGATTCATGATACCCAGACTGGTTTTGTCCAAGATCGCAGCATCTTGGACAACATCTTCACTTTCTCAGAGGCGACGGAATGGGCCCAGCACAGTGGCCAGCACCTTGCCATACTCCTTCTCGACTTTGAGAAAGCGTACGATGGGGTAGACTGGTCCTTCTTGGAAGGTACACTCTCTCGGTTTGGTTTCCCGGACGAGTGGATCAGAGGTATTGCTAGCCTTTACAGATCGGCCTCCAGTCGGGTTATCATTAGCGGGAGGATGGGGGAGAGATTCACACTCGAGCGCTCAGTGCGTCAGGGCTGTCCATTAGCGCCTTACCTCTTCCTATTTTTTGCGGAGGCCATGACACACTTCCTTCGAGCCCGTACCACTGGTCTTCGCGGGATGCGTCTCCCTATTCGAGATGATGCAGAGCTTCTGGACTCCGAGTATGCAGACGACACAGTCCTATATGTGCAGGATGATGTCGAGTCACTGGAGCGAGTGAGACTGTCCCTAGAGATTTTTTGCCTTGCGGCTGGAGCGAAAATCAACTGGCATAAGTCAGTTGGTTTTCTTACGGATCCGGGAGCCAGCTCACAGTGGGGTATTTTCCTGGGGTTTCGTTGGATCCCTAGAGGACAGACGACACGTTACCTGGGATTCTAGGTCGGCCTAGACATCACACCGGCTCAGCAGTTCTTGCCGGTCCTAGCCTCCATATGACGAAAGCTTGCTTTCTGGAGCACGGCTCCGCTTTCCTTGGCAGGCAGGGCCCTTGTGGTCAACCAGGTCCTTCTTGCCACTGCTTGGTATGTGGCCTCTTGCTGGTGTTTCTCGAGGTCTTGTGTAGCCCAGCTGAGGAGACTGGTGCGGAACTTCCTATGGTCTGGTTCAGACGGTTCCGGCACCAGAGCTAGGGTCGCCTGGCAGACGGTCATTCTCCCCCAGGCAGAGGGCGGCCTCGGCATCATAGATCCAGAACTGCAGAGTCAGGCACTTCTTGGCAAGCTAGTCATCCGCAGTCTGACCCCAGGAGGGCAGACGTGGAAGCTCTTGCTACAGCATGGTCTCAGTGCGTGTACTCCCCAGAGAGGGGGTGTTTGGCAGCCTTCTATCCGATGGATCTTCACTTCAGCTCCTTTGACTCACCCCTACTCCCCCTTCCTCCGTAGCCTCATCTCGGTCTGGAGGAAGTTGCGACACAGCCTTTCCCACTAGTTGCCGAGAGGAGATAGACAGACAGCCCCTGATCTGGAACAGCCAGGTGACAGATGATACAGGTCGTCAGCTTGGAGAGAGATCCCATATCCCTTGGGCGCTCTGGGCGTGTGGGCCCGCGCGCTTGCTCCGGGTTTGGAGGGACGTCTACAGTCAGCTGAGCCCAGGCGAGCTGGCAGCAGCAGTAGGTATGGCACGTGGGATCCAGGCTCGACGAGCGGAGATTGATGCTGCCATCCCTGCAGGCTGGAGGATTCCCGTAGTCATCGGATAGCTCTTCCCGGGAGATGAGAGGTGGCTAGGACAGTTCACTCCACGAGGCATTCCTTTGGTGGTGGCAGGCCTCTTCTCGGACTCCTCGGTACACTTCTTCTCCATCACTGATGACAGTCGCCTACAGAGCAGAGAGGCCGTGATCGACCCCCAGCTTCCCTGGCAGCGCCTCCGCATTGTAGGGCTGCAAGGGAAGACGTGGCATATAGACCCCCTGATTATGCAGGACCAGGATTGGAGACTCTGGATATGGGAGGGCCGTTCCTTGACAGAGGTGGAGTGGGACCCAGGGGAGTGGCGTTGGCCACCATCGGAGACCTCAGAGTACCCTACCCCCTTCTTTTCTTACAGTGCACGCAGGGGTCGGCGTGCGCTTGGGGCTCTCCAGCGTGGGCTACCCACACAGGCACATAGGTGGTATGCCCAAGGGATATCCTTGGTCTTTCTTCGCACTTTCTGGAAGACTTGGGCTAGCTGGCGTCCGAGGAAGATCTCCTACTTCCTTTGGATGGTGGCACACAAGGGGCTTCCAGTTGGCAGCTGGCTGAGACAGATGGGGCAGGAGGGGCAGTGCCAGATGTGTTTTCAGGAGGAGTCGTCCCTGAAGCATTGCCTTTGGAGCTGCTCGCATGCGCAGACGGTTTGGAAGGGAATCATGGGGATCTTAGCGAGGGCTACACCCGAGCTAGGACCGATCACTTGGGGAGCCGTTTGCTGGTGCAGCACTGAGCCGGGACTTCACTTGGCCTATGAGTTCTCTAGACAGGATCCCGTCTTTTTCATCACGCAGGCCACCTGGGCATACATGGACAGCTTCCCTTGGCATCTGACAGAGACAGATGCAGGAGCGATGCCTCGGCACCCAGTTTGGGAGATCATAGGGAGCATCGCAGGCTGGCATATCTGGACTTCCAGATGCGCGCAGACTGTAGGAGCTCAGAAAACTTCTACTACCCAGACCCTAGCAGATATCTGGAGCACGATCATTCACACGCTCAAGGGTCAGTGGGATCAGATTCAGGGAGAGTCCCGGGCAGGGAAGGAAAAGAGACGACGTTTTCTTCGCGACTGGGACCACCGGGAGTTGTTCTTCCAGCACTCCACTCAGAGTCTTCAGTGGCATTACGCCCCTCCACCGTGGCTGTTTGTCCACTCTCCGATGATTATGCCCTAAGAGGCTTGTATTTAGCATTTTGAGTCCTCGGGCTGAATCCGTTTTGTGATTACAGCCCGCTGGCCTTTAGGCCTTCTTGTACTCTCGCTCTCAAGTAATATAACTAGCACTACTTTTTGCGAAAAAAAAAAAAAGTCAGGGTACTGCTGTAAGTCTTCATCAGATTGCCAAGCAGCGTCGGAGTCGTCCAGATCTCGCCAAAGAACAAGGAATTCCGTGATAAGTCGATGTCGAGTCTCTTGCTGTGGATGGTCCAGAATACGCTCAGGAATAAGGAGAACATAATCGTCTTCGATTTCTGGGACATAATCACCTGCAGGAGGAACTGCTTCATCGCCTGGAATGTACGTCTTTAGCCAAGAAATATGAAATGTCGGATGGATTTTACCCCATGATGGTGGTAATTCCAATTTGTAACTTAAAGGTGAATTTTCTTGATGATCCGGAAAGGTCCATAGTATCTTGGTCGCAACTTAGGAAACACAGACTTGACCGTCTTATAGCGATGTGGGGCTACAAATAATAGCACCATGTCACCAGTGTCAAATTCCAGGTGACGTCTATGTTTGTTGGCAGACCGCTGATACCGCTCTTGCGCTTTTCGCATATGATCCCTGACTTGGAGTAGAATGTCTTGCATTTCTTGAACCAATTGATTAGCTAGGGCCACTCGATGTTGAAGTACAAAATTCGTTGGTACGATCGGAGTGTGTCCATAAGCTGCGTGGAATGGAGTCATGCTGATGGCACTATGGAAAGAGTTATTATAACCAAACTCAAGGAGTGGTAGATACTCTTCCCAAGCTGCTAGGCGTGACTGAATATAATGTCGAAGCATTTCTTCCAGAACTTGGTTGACTCTTTCAGTCTGGCCATCTGATTCTGGGTGGTAGGCTGAACTGAACAGTAGAGTTGTTCCCAAAGATTCGAACAGTGAAATCCAAAAGTGACTGGTAAACTTAGGATCTTTGTCGGATATGATGTTCTTGGGCAATCCATGGTGTCGGAAGATGTGTTGTTTGAAGAGTTTGGCGATGTCCGGAGCCTGTGCACTGCTTTTGCAAGCAACAAAGTGTGCCATTTTGGACAATCGATCAACAATTACCATAATCTGAGTGTTACCTTTTGAGGATCGTGGTAGTGTTGTAATGAAATCCATGGAAATACTTTCCCACCTTTCAGTTGGAACTGGAAGAGGCTGAAGAAGTCCTGTTGGAAGTCGTCGGCTTGCTTTCATTTGTTGACAAGATAAGCAAGATGTAACCATTTTGATGACGTCGCTTTTCATATGAGGCTAGAAGTATGTTGTACTGAGTAACCTATAAGTCTTGTTGATGCCTGGATGGGCAGCATAAGGAACTACATGATGCTCTTTTAACAAAAGACGTCGAACATCCTTGTCATGTGGTACACAGACGCGATCTTGATAATACAGAAGGTCGTCCGTATAAGAATAGGATGAGAAAATCTTCTGTTCGGAAGTCGAAGGTTGATCTTTTGAAAGAACTTGTATTGCTGTGCCGAAGTCTTTATCATTGAAATACTTACCTTTGAATGAATTCGGAACATCCACAGATAATGTAGAGATTACCATAGCTGATGCTAGAGTTAACCTGCTGAGAGCATCTGCAACTACATTGCGTAGTCCTGGAATGTACTCAATGGTCATGTGAAAGTTGGCTAGAAACTCAACCCAGCGTGCTTGTCGAGTGTTCATGACTGGCTGAGTAAAGATATACTTTAAAGAGTGATGGTCTGTCTTAACCACCGAGTCGGCTCCCATGAGATAATGTTTCCAAGAGCGATAAGCATGTACAACGGCAAGAAACTCCTTATCAGAATGTTTATGGCTTTCAAAAGCAATTACTCTGCCTTCTTGCATCAAGACTGCTTCTGTAGCGATGTCGGAAGCGTCGGTCATGACCTCAAATGGAAGGTTTGGGTCAGCAATAGCCATAACTGGTGTGGTAGTGAGTGCTTGCTTGAGTTTTGGAAACTATACTCGGTTTCGGGAAGCCACTGAAAAACTGCTATGCTTTTCAATAATTCAGACATAGGAGCTGCGATTTCGGAAAACTGATACACCTTTGTATGGTAGAAGTTTGCCAATCCGAGAAAAGAGCGGACATCGTGAACATTCTTAGGAGTAGGCCAATTTTGGATTACCTCGACCTTCTTGGGATCCACAGAGATGCCTTGAGCTGGAATAACATGTCCCAAATATTTGAGTTGGGTCTTGAAGAACTCACTCTTCTCAATGTTGATGTAGAGAGAATTTGCGCGGAGAACTTCAAAAACTTGGTGAAGATGTTGTTTATGCTCATGTAGGGATCTGCTGAAAACGAGGATGTCATCGAGGTAAACGATGACGAACTTATCGAGGAAAGGCCTGAAGATGTCGTTCATTAGTGTCATGAATGTGGCCGGGGCATTGTTTAACCCAAAAGGCATGACCAAACATTCATAGTGTCCATACTTTGCTCGAAAAGCTGTCTTGTACTCATCGCCTTCTTGTATGCAAATTTGATGATAACCTGAACGAAGATCAATCTTTGAGAATTGTGTTGCGTGTACAAGTTGATCGAAGAGGTCATCGATGCGAGGCAATGGATACTTGTTTTTGATAGTGAGCTTGTTGAGGGCTCGGTAGTCAATGCAGAGGCGCATTGACTTATTCTTTTTTTCCACAAGTAGTATAGGAGATCCGAAAGGGCTGCGACTGGGCCGAATGTGACCTTTGTCGAGTAGTTCGGCCACCTATCTTTGGATTTCTTCATTTTGAGTGTAAGAAACGTGATAAGGAGGTTTCGACGGTGGATTACTGCCGGGAATAAGTTCGATTGGGTGATCCATTGGTCATCGAGGTGGTAACTGCTTTGTCAATTCCTGTGGAAAAATATCCAGGTAGGGCTGGAAAAAAGGTTGGTTGAGGTATTCAGGAGGATCCTTTGTTGGTGTCTCCTCTACTTCCGTAACCAATAGAAGTGAAGTCTTTACTTGACGTTTACGAACCCACTTCTTTACTTGTAGAGCAGAGGCAACTGGGGTTGAAGGAGAGTCCCTAGAACCAGCTAGCTCAATAAGTTTTCCCTGGTGGACGAACTGGATAGTATGGCTGCGAAAACTGATTGATGGATCATAGTCATAGAGTCACTGTTGTCCAAGTATGACATCGTACCGAGAAAGAGGCATGATGTCGAAGTTCAACTTGTCCGTATAATGTTGGATGCGAAAAGACAAGTTTTTGATCCTGGTGTTGCACAAGAAGGTAGTTCCATTTGCGAGTTCAATCTGATAGTCCATGAGACTAGGACTGGTGGTCAACCGAAGTTTGTCGACCATAGAACTAGCTAGGAAGTTATGAGAGCAGCCACTGTCGATGAGGATAGTGACCGTTGTTTCACGAATCGATCCTTGAACACAAAGTACTTGAGTGGCCAGGGAAGGTTTGGGGTTGCTGGCAAGGATCAGGTGGATGGTATTCGCCATTCAAACAGCTTTGCCTTTCTTGTCTTGTGCTGGGGTAGCATCTTCTGTTTGGGAAGTGCTAGGTTCCATATTGGAATTTTGCTTTGGTCGCTTGGAACAATCGAACCATCTATGGTCGCCTGTGCAGATGGTACAAAGTCCTTTTGTGCTGGAGTTGTTCTTCTTGTCAGTGGCCGCACCTTTATGTTGGGGATGTTGGTAATGACTTTGTGAAGAAGAAGAGGCGCGATCCTTGGAGGAGTGCTTCTATTGGAATCCAGCATACGATTTCTGAGACTTCTGGGGATCTCGAGACTGTCGCTGACCTTGATGACCCGAGTTTTTTCGAAACCTGAGGTTATCTTGAGGGCGAGCACCTTTGGCCATAGTAGAGTTTTGTGTGCGATTAGCACTCTGCTTCCCTGTGTTTTGGAAAATGTATGCGCTCTGCGTAAGCAATAGCGCCAGCTGTGGTGGTGATGTTTGCTTTAAGGACATCAATGCGTAACGAGGGATTTAGGCCTGATCATCCTCAGTTAAACCATCAATCTCCAGCACCAATGTGATGAACTGAGAGATGTAGGAAGACAGGGAGCTTGTTTGCTCCAATTGTCGGAGTTTTGAACGTGCTTGGAAGTCCGCATTGGCAGGTATGAACTGCTTACGGAGCATGTGTTCAAAACGTTCCCAGGTTAACACACTTTTGCCGTCCTTTAAGCGTCTTTGCCACCATAGAAAAGCTGTATCCTTGAGGAGGGAGGCTGCCAAGGCGATCTTTTTGCCTTCAGTGAGGTCAACAGTATCAAAATACATGCGCAATTTTGTGAGCCATTGGTCAATTGTTCGGCAATTGCGTTGACCAGTGTAGGCTTCCGGAAGTTTGATGTCAAGTCTTTTAGTTTTGGAAGCTTGGAGTAAACGATAGAGGGCACGGAGTTCAGTGTTTTCTACCTCTGGTGGGAATGAATCCGCATAGTCGTCTGGTTGCGTCACGTCATCCTCTCTATGTGTGGTACTGCGAGAATCTTGGAGTTGTTGGACTTTCTGGACCAAGTCGGAGATGCTGTCCTGAAGCTGGGAAATTTGAAGTTGCAGTAGTGTTTCGCCTTGTATGTTGACTTTAGGGGTCTTTTTTGGACTTGAGTCTTTGATCTTTGGAGAGGCTGCACGCGAGCGTTGCGACATATCTAAGGTCCCCGTGAGAAAAGCACGAACCTGCGCTCTAGTTTGTACCATTCCTGGAAGAAGATTCGGGCTGCTCCCTAAGGTTGCTCATGTTGGAGGGGGCAGGCGAGGCAGGATGGAACCACCCGTGGAAATCTGGTAAAGGAGATCCTGTCTGAGGTAACACTGGTGATGCCGAAATGGGTTTTACTGCTCGTGAGAGTACAGGAGTAGATTGCAGAGTCCACGGATCTGAGAAGGGATAAGGAGCTGCTGTCGGGAGTGGAGGATATCCAGGAGAAGGAGTGCCTTCAGAGTGTAAATACTGTCTTGGGGAAGGTACAACCTGTATGGGAGGATATGTGGGAGCTGAAGGAGGTGGAGAGTACCCCTGGAGATGCTGAAGCTGAGGGGTAAAAATCTCTCCAAAGATGGACAGTAAACTCTTGAGGAATATCGGATTCTTGGTATCTTCGTGTCTCGTGGAACACAACCTGGACTGTGCTGAGGAAGTAATGTAACTGAGGTGCCTCATGCAGAAGGTATAGGATGTGGTCCAAATCACTAGGAGGGCACGTGACGCAGAAGAACCACGATGCCAAAGCTCCGAAATGGTCTGGTTGTGCAATCTGAACACGATATTGTGTGGTAGATGATGCCCGAGGTGTCCTTGAAAGGCCGGGTGAATTACCAGGGGTTTCCATGCTTTAAGGGAGCGTCTTTCATTTGCTGTAATTGGATAATGACAAGAGAATCCTTAAAAGTAGAATGGAAAGAATCCATCTGGCATTGATGTAATCTGCAAATTTGTTGTGTAGAAAAGGCCTGCAGATTTCTGTCCGGAGGTCCTTGTTGCAGTGGGTTGCAAGGAGCAAATCTGGGCCTGGCTGGTCCGGATTGGAAAACAGGAACAGGGCACATTTAACAGGCTGTCTTCATCGCGATAGGAGGGCGAACCGCTGCTGAACTGGCAGATAAGGTGGCGAAACAAGGGGGGAGGGCAGGCTGTCAATGGCGAAACAGGCTGCAGGCTGGATCGCGATAAAAGGCGTCAAAGGCTGCAGGCTGGATCACGATGGAGGCTGGCGAAACCAGGCTGCAGCTTCCAAGGCTGATTTGCGGCAGATATGGCAGGCTGACGCTGATCTAGCGCTGCAGGCTGGCAGGGAACCAGGGCCGAAAACTGGCGAGGCTAGGGGCTGCATATGGCGAGGGGAGCAGGGCAGCGAAATGGTGAGGGCAGGGGCTGCGCAGGCAGGCCAACCTGTTTGACAAAAATCTGTACGGGCGTTGAAATGGATCGTCCCTTTTGTCTTTTCGTTTGTGCTGCCTACGTTGGGTGGTTGCCCAAAAAATTTAAAGGGTGGGTTTATTTGACCCTTGGGTAATCTAGGGTAGACCTAAGGTTGGGGGCTGGGTTTTCCTTTTTAACCCCTCTAGGTACCCTTTTATATAAGGTGCTTGGTTCCAAAAGGTGTGCCTATTCGAAGGGGTGTGACCCTTGGAATAGGTGCACCTTTTCATGAAGGGGTGTGTCCCTGTTTTTAAAAGGGGTGTCCCCACATGAATAGGTGTGTCCTTTTTGCCACGATGGGGTGTGTCCCTTGGGTGAGGAGTCAAGACTCTTCATCAAAAGATGTGTCCGATGGTGGAAAAGGTGCGTCCCTTGGTTTTGGGACAGCCCAAGCACGTGAAAAGACACGATTTTTGTCGTGTCCATTCACATCAACTCGTGATGTGTGGGAGATGGAGAGGCCATTGATGACTTTAGGTAGGGTTGGCGCTAAAAATTTTTACGCTCATTCTCCCCATCTCTTCCATGCACAATGTGCACAGATATCCTTCTAGCGGAAAGAGATGTATCAGATAGGCGCTAGAAGGTGGAGGGCATTTCCTACAGGCAGGAGCGAAATTTGCTCTGATACCACTGTAAGAAATCCTAGATTTACTATATTTAGAAATGTGCTAAGGGAAGAGTCACACATGAAAAGGTGTGTACTTCAAAGTGTATGTGCATGAAGAGGTGTGTACCCCTTGTGAAGGGTGTGACCCTTGATGAGAGGGTACATTACAATAGGAATGTCTCTTGTGAAGGGTTGTGCCTCATAGGAAGTGTATCGTCGAAAGGGCATACCCTTCCACAAGTGTCCATTCATCAAGCCATCCATAAGTCTAGATATAGAGAAAGGAATACGTCACAGATCGTGACATGGTGCTCTTTGCTATTTTGTCTGTGTCTATAATTTATTAGCTCCAAATGTGCAAGAAGGTTGATGCTTATTAATTACAAGCATGTTGTGGAATTTTTTAATGGCTTGACACTTTTGTACATGCAGAAGCTTGTTGTAGGTGACCAAAATGTGGTGGGAATCTTTGCTTCCCATGGGCATCATTTGCGGGATGATTGTCATCATGGGCTCAGCACAAGGTGCCATTCATACGTATACGTATGGAAAGGTAGTATCTTAGTTAGTCTTAAGCACGACATAGACGCACAATGGTCTTGAGCTTTGAAAGGAAAAAATCACGTCTTTATTTGCATCTTCTCAAATTTTAGGGTCTCTTTTTGTAGTTCGTAGTATATGTCGTTGAACATGTTGAATTGTTGTTAACCATTGTAGCATGTGATTAGCCCTTGCTTAAGGTTGTTCAAAGATGTGTGGTTTCAAGACTTGGAAGGTGGCTTTTAAATTATTTTTTTGGAAGTCCCAATGATGATATAATCAGGAAATGCAAGCTAATTCGGGCCACTAAACTTGCAAGAGGCTATGTTGCACTTGTAGAAAGGGTGGGTGTCGTACTCATAGTGACCAAATGATCTAGGACCTCTCTTTACTGGATGCCCGAAATTTTTTTTAAATTCATTAAAGGTGATTCTTGAAGAGCACCTCATGATTCAAGAATGGATCCTTCTAGGCAAGCCAAGAAATGATCTTATTGGTAGGAGAAACGACAAGTTAAATTGAGCAAGAGCCACAACATTCCATCTTAGATGCTACGAGTAGAAGCTATCCGCTATCGTAGGTATTCCTGTGCTTGAATGATGCCACCTTCGCTTGGTAGCTAGGCTCTCTTAGAAGGCTATTTTAGTGGCATGTTGCTATGGTGGGGATACCCATGTTTGCTAAATGTATATGACTTGCTGGATCTCCTACTATTTTAGGTGCAAGAAGGGAGCATCTATGGAGTATAATGGCATACATAAGCTTTTGTGTGAAGAGGAGTATAATGGCGTCTTGAGTACACTGCTTCTATGAATCATGCGGAAAGCATCATGACCTGTAACCTCGAGAAGCTTGTCCCTCATCCTCTTTGAGGTCTTTTTCCCAAAAGGCTGTTGCATAAAGGGTTGCTCTAACTACAAAGTTGAAAAGGATCGTATTAAGGTGTTGAAAGTGCTTGGAAACTTGTTGCTCAAGTCTCCCTAGTGATGCATACTTTTGTGGTGAAGTGAACTTATGTTATTGGTTTCATGGTGAACTTGGGTGAAGGTAGACATTGCAAGGGAGAATGAAACCTTCAAATTTCATATGCTAGCTCTCACAAAAACATATAGAGCTGCCAATTGTATCTATAGTCCTTTTGTTGTGTCTGAGGTCAACATGATGTGATCTGCATAGAGCAAGGTGGGGATGTCTACCCAATGTATCCACAAAAGAGGCTAGCTCATCAATGTAAAGGGCCCACATAGGGTAGCATCTTTGTTTGAGCTTGTGGTATAGAGCTGAAGGCCTTGTGAAAGGCTACAAAGTAGAAACATATTGTTGAAGTTCTTATGAAAATTCTCAAAGTAGAAACATAATCTTTCTTTCGTTGTCCTGCCTTCTTTATGAAAGCTCCAAGAGTGAAGATCTTATTTAGTTTAGAACAACCTTGTCTAGACTCTACTTGACTGGTCGTGTGCATGCCCAGATGCTCAGTTTAGTCACTGATGTGCATCTAAAGTCCTGACCCATATATCAAGTGGTCAACCATGACGGTTTCGTTGTTGCCTGTGTCCATGGAATCCCTTGCCCGGATGATTGGAATGATGGTCCAAGAGGTGGGAAAGGCTTTGCGAAAAGCCCTCATGAAAAAGCTTGACCAAGATTGGAGCAAGTATCCCGTAACCATTGGTTTGGAATTGAAGGCCTTCATTATCCTTGGCCTTACTGTTTTGGAATTTCTCTATTTGTGGTGAAAAGTGCGAACTAGTAACGCAGGGGATGTTTTGCAATTTAGGTTACAAGATGAGGATTTTGGATAGGACATCGTGATCTCGTTTTTGAGAGTTTTAAGCAAAATTCATGGTTACTATTGTACTAAATGCTCAAGAGTTCTTGCTTGTGTCACACAAGGAACTGCCATTTCTTCCATCGTAGTAAGCAACAATACTCTTCCAGTTTGTTCCTTATTTGGATGCTTGTGTTTGTTCTCAAAGTGCGAGTGTTGCGTGAGTGCTTTCCATGGTACAAAGTGTTGAGAAAGAAAGCAAGATACATTGGCTATAAGACAAGGTACAATCAAAATTTCCGACTCAAACGTGTAGAAGCCAGTGAGTGACATGCAGTTGTGTCTGTCTAGCACTCCCTTGGACCAGAAGCTAGTGGTATCAGCATCAATCCCCTCTATTCCTAGGCTTCCTTTTACATATGGTAGTACCGTGGGACACCCTAAAGCTGATGATCTCAAGGCCGTGCCTAAGCCACCAAGCGAGGAAGATAAGAAAGAGAAGTTAGTTAAAATTTTCTCTCAAGCTCTTATGGAGGAGAGGAAAGAGAAGAACCTATGTTACCTTTGTGGAGAGAAATGGTCCCTGGATCATAGGAGCAAATGCAAGGCTAAACTCAGCATGATTATAGAGGTTAATGAGGACTCAGCCTCTGATGAAGCTGTAACAGAAATGGAATCTCATGACCGTGTAAATGTCCACGTGCTGGTAAGCAATGGAATATTGAAGTTGCTTATGACTACTCTCTTAATGACAGAATTTCTGATCACATCCTTGTGCATAGGATGATGAGATTTATTATGATGCACATGCTGAACTGTTCAGCATATCCTTTCGATTAGCGTTCTCCTTTAGTGCTAGCCTTCGTCATGGCTGAGTCTGCCCTTCACCTTCTGAGTGCCGACAGAAACTCAATACAAAGGTTTTGTATAAATGGATGCTCAAGTATGTGTGGATGTGTGGATTTGTATTTGTTAGAGCATATGTTTATACTATTGTCTACACCCACTGTTGCGCGCTGATGACGTTAGTGGGGATGTCATAGTAGCTAGTCCTTGCTATGCATGATGGAGTTTATGGTTTTCATCTTTCTGAGTGACTATCATGAGATTCAAACTGCACTATGTTGTGTTTTTAGAGGATGAGTTTGGGCATGCGCCTGGACTCATCTAGGTATATCCATAGATGCTATTATGGGCTGTAAAGGAGCTCAAACTCTCGTTTTGAAGGGATTCGTTCAAAACAGGCTCGTCCACATATTAGCTGCATCGTTGCATGCCGAAACAGAAACGGGGGAAACAGAAACGCCAGAAACGCCAAAAATAGAGTTTCTAGGCCGAGCCGAAACGGCGAAACGAGAAACGGCAATGTTGTACAATTTATGTGTAATGTAATGAAGGGGAAAAAGAGGCCCAGTTAGAGGCCCTTTAGGGGGAAAATGTGGAGGGACTATATAAGTCTCCATCCATCCCCTACTATGTACTTTTTGATGTGACATCTAATCCGATCTACTCTCCCTTCCTCCTTCCTAGGGAAGAGAGAGAGAGTGAGTGAGCGTGGGCACTCCCTCTCCCTCTCTTTCCTACCCCATTCTCTCTCTCGTACCCTTTCCTCTCCCTCTTCCCCTCTCTCTCTCTCTCCCTTCTGCTCCTCTATCCCCCTTTCTCCAAATCTGTCCCTACCCCTTCTCTACATTGGTATCAGAGCCCCGATCTCTGGCACCTTTGCTTCGCCTTCATCCTTCATTCCAAATCCCAATACTACGCCACCACCAACCGATAACACTCAAACAGGGATGTAACAATGACCGACTTATGTGCAATAAAAGACTTGTGTGCTAAGCTAGCAAACGAGCAGCGCACATGCCAGTCGCACAAGGCCAACAAGTTTCGACACTAGCATCACCAAGGACTTCAGAATCATCAAGCTGTGACAGGAGATAGCATTTGCCAAGCAACTCTACAACTGGGTCTCCCGAAAACATGTACCAAAAAAGTGACTCTCTGTTAATGCTGCATCAAAATACACGCTTTCATGAGCTCAAAAAGGGCTTCTTGTTCCCAAGACAGTACGCGACTGCCAGACAAATCGATCGTGAGCAGCCCGTCTGTTTAGGAGCTGCTCTGCAAGGGTGTACCCAACGGTCTCGATCTGCAGCCCATCCTTGCTCAGGCCCTTAGCCTGTCAGCCGCCATAACCTGCCACCATCCCGTCGTCGTGCTTGCAACCCGCGCCCTCTGGCGCCCACGTCGCGCCCGTGCCTTCTCCGCCCATGTTGCGCCCGTTGACGCCACCCTTTCGTCGGCGCTGCGCCGTTGGAGACCTTAGCAATTGCTAAGGTTCAGCTAGTTGGGGTTTAGGTTGGGCTAGGTTAGTTACTTGGTTAGGTTAGTTTAGGTTTGGTTAGGTCTAGCTAGTGAGTGGGTTGAGTTACTTTGTTTAGGTTTAGTTAGTTTGTTTTGGTTAGGTTGGGTCAAACTAACTAGGGTTGAGTATCTCATGGGTTGGTTAGGTTAGACTAACCAACAGTCCTAACTGCCTTAGGAGTCTTAGGTTATCGCTGTACTAACTGTCCTAGGTGACTTAGGGGACCCCCCCCCCCCCCCCCCAAAAAAAAAAAAAGTTCACTTTCAACCTCTTTTTAGGGGCCTTTCAGAGCTCGTTTGGAGCCATTTTGGCTCCGTTTTGAAGCTTCTTCGACGACCTTTCTTTTGAGCCTCTCCATCGACATTTTTGTGTTTTCCACACACTATCTCCGGGGTTCATTACAGCAAGGCTTTTGTTATCCATTTCTCCTTGCCTACATTCGAGCTCTCTCTCCAGGGCTAGTCACCATGGTACCGAAGTGTGTTCCTCGTGATATATCGCATGACTCTGATGAGGCTGCTCAGTATGAGCAAGTGCCTGCCACAGTGGTTGCATCCACTGGTGGTGCAGAGGTTCCTTCCACTCAGCCTCTCTCTCTTGCATTCCGGGAAGTGCACGCAGCGCAGATGCAGTTTCTGGATGCCCTTTCCTCTATGCTTCAGAGTGCTCTCCGCCAGATAGGACAGGAGTTCAGCCAACAGCTTACCACAGCCACGGCTATGCAGGATACAACTCTTGTCTAGATGGGACATCAGAGTGGTCAGCAGATCACATCTGCCATTGTTATGCAGGATAAGGGTAAGCAGCCCGCACCCCACGGGGACCATTCAGACAGTCAGGATGTTTTGTTTGCTCCACGCAGGGGTTTTATGTTAGATGCTCGTCGTGCCTATGAGCATTAGTCTTCTGGACCATTGCATGTACCCCAGCTTAGGGATTATCTGGACATAGATGATGCATTTTCTGTGCCACAGAGCACCTTCTTGTAGGATGTCAGGCCATCTTTTGGCTCTCAGCTTTCTGCATCTATGCAGGCTGAGCCGTCTCTTTTGGGCCGACCCGTTGGTGTGCATCAGGCTAGTGCTCCTTTCACCGCACCAGCAAGTATGCCTGGAGTTGGCTTGGGTTTATATGGCAGCCCACACCCTGGGGAGAGAGGTCAGTCCTCTTCTCAGCCCTTTGGTATGCCATCATTCTGGAGAGATGCATTTGGCAGAGAGACCCAGCCTGGAGTTCATGCACCTATCGCTCCGCCAGTGAGCACATATAGCCAGACGCAACTAGTGAATCAGATGGCAGCAGCTTACTTGAGGCCATCAAACTTGAGATGCCCTTCTTTGATTATGTGAACCTCAAGCGTGATGGCGCACTTCTGGAGGCTACACACACAAGAATTATGCAGTCAAGGATATGAAGGACAAACTCACAGTGAAGGGGACACTCGCACTCCCAATGAGTTGGAGGTGTGTGGCTCACGAAGCTAGAAGACTATTTTCGCTTCTACCCCAAGTCTGAGGAGGAGCGCATCATTTTTGCAAGTATGCATATGCAAGACTATGCCCACACATGGTGGCGATACATGAGGGATTCGCCTCAGGAACCAACCACTTGGAGGGGTTTCAAAGAATTGATGGTCACTACATTTGTATCTCCACTTGTATTGGATCAATACTTGGCTGAATTTTATGCCTTGTCACATACCGGTACGGTCCAAGAGTACTTGCAACGTTTTTGGAGGCTTTCCCTGTTTGTGCAAGACGTATCTGAAAAGGGAAAGCTGCTGCGTTTCATCCATGGTTTAAGTTCTTCTCTCGCTGTAGATGTGAAGGCACATAACCCTCAAACAATTGAGAGGGCAGCTCAGCTTGCAGAAGTATTTGAGCTTAAATATGCAGGCAAGCACAGAAATGCCATGGGCAGCTCGCATGCTATGGGGTATGATAGTGAGTCGAAGCCTAAGTTTGCTGAGTGGACTGACAAGAAATCTGCAGCAGCACCATTTCCTCGCTTTCCTACTGTCTCGGATAGTAAGATGCCGTATGCCAGGCCTTACAGGTATCCTGATGCCAAGCCTAGAGGCAAGCCTACTGCTGGAAATGAGCAGGCTGAGATAAAACAGCATACACGGGCAATAATGGACAGCAGAAAGAAGGCCAACTTATGTTTTAAATGTGGCGAGAAATGGACTCCTGAGCACATGAATGTGTGCAAGATGCGCAATAGTGGTACTGCCAAGCTCAGCATGATCATTGACCTCTCAGATGACGAGGATTTGTTTGATGCCCCAGGTTATTTGGATACGTCTCAGGATGAGATGGCAAAGAGTTCTCAAATATATTTACTGATTTGCCCCAGCATCTTCCACCCAAGGTCGACA
Source organism: Dipteris shenzhenensis (assembly GCF_047967505.1). Lineage (NCBI taxonomy): Eukaryota > Viridiplantae > Streptophyta > Polypodiopsida > Gleicheniales > Dipteridaceae > Dipteris > Dipteris shenzhenensis. Next base: position 7,866,814 of record NC_141603.1, on the reverse strand, counting down.
TTGACCTCTCTATCGTGCTGGAGCCAGGGTCAAATCTGTGAACAAAGCACCTTATAGGCTCTCAAGGGCAGGGAGAGAGGAATTGGCAAACCAAGTTAAGGAGCTATTGGATTGAAACTTTATTCCCACAGCCAATCTCCTTTTTTCTTCCCTGTACTTTTGGTGAAGAAGAAGGATGGTTCCTTTATAATGTATATTGACTATAGGGACTTCAATAAAATCAATGTCAAGAACCACTTCCCTATTCCCAGGATTGATGACCTTTTGGATGACCTAGGCTAAGCTTTAGGATATCATCATATGAGGATGAAGGAGGAAGGCGTGCTGAAGGGGTGTCTATGAAGTCAAGGTAATGGTCTTTGGCCTTCGCAATGCTCCTGTAATCTTCCAAGCTCTTTTGAAATTACATCCTGCAGCCTATGTGTTATGGTATTCTTTGATGATATATGAGTCTACAGCAAGTCCAAGGAAGAGCATTTACTGCATGTAAGGTGGGTTTTGGAATTGTTGTGGGCACACCAATTATTTTCAAAGGCCAGCAAGTGTACCTTCATGGCAGATGAAGTTGAGTATCTGAGCCATTTGGTAAGCAGCCAGGGAATAAGGGCAGATCCCAAGAAAGTGAAGTGTGTAAAGGATTGGCCCACACCCACTAATATTACACAGCTAAGGGATTCCTTGGACTAGCATCCTTTTACAAGAGGTTCATTAAACATTGCAGAAATTGCTGCACCTCTTACTGACCAGCTAAAGAAAGAGGCCTTGTTTTGGACAGCCCTTGCAGAGAACAGCTTCCAGGAATTTAAGGATGCCCTGACATCAGTACCTATCCTTGTATGCCCTGTGAAACTAAAAGGTAATTCTCTTCAACACAAATTCACCACTTAATCAATTGGAGAAGAAGAACACAATCACAGCACGAAAACGACAGCAGACTGGGTACAACAATCTCCCCCCCTAGATGAGTGGCTCAGGCTTTCTCATCTAGAGTATTTATGATATTTCATAAATGCACCAAGGAGCCAAAATTATCCCTCTCTTCCAAAATGAGGGATTTGCTTTACATAGCCATCTTAGGGCCCAAAATTGAATTATGTCCATTCCAAAATATATTGCTCAAACTTGCAATAATAAAGTAAATACAAAATTGGCCCATGGCCATATATAATGCGTTGTGCGACACCTCGATCGGTACCCTCGCACTAACTCCAATCCTCGCTATGAGTTCCATCACTTGGACTCAAGCCGCCAATTACATTAGTTATTAACAATCAATTGAACGAATCACCGAATCAACCGATCCCAACATAACCGCTTTCAAAGCACAATAATCAAGCACAACACCAATAACACTAGCGACATTAGTATTAACATGGAATCACCCACAATACCGACCATCTAACCACACAAAGTATCCACTAGGACCCCCGCCGCGTCTGGTGCGCTCCTATGGAGTACTTTGCCATAGTTACACTTGACCAAAATAATAATGTCCAAAGCAAGATATATCAGAAATATAATTTCCGTAACATTCCTCTTGCTTGGATTGCAACTGACCTCAGTTGTGTGTTTGATTATAGAAACTAATGAGGTCTGGAAAAGTTTGAAAGAACCGCTCAGGCATTCACTAAGCATCATCTCTCAGATGATTAAATTTGAGCAAGTATTTAGTATAGACATTTCCTTTTTGGGTCGAGGTTTGTTGATAATCAATAATGCATTCGGGTTGTAGAATTTCTTCTTCATCAACAATCAATGGAGCCTTTTCATAAACAGGATGAATAGGTAAAGGTCCTTTGAAGGGCTTTAAGAGGCTGATATGAAAAGCATTATGTATTTTTCAATTATCAGGTAATTCAAGCCTATAAGTTAGATCATTGATTTTTTGAATCGCCTTGAATGGTCCATAAAAACGAGGGGACATCTTGATTACTGGCCATTTCTCAACACTCTTCAATCTTCTTTTCTCAATCCGAAGAAGTACATAATCACCTTCTTTAAAAAGCATGTGTTTTCGTTTCTTATTAGCTTTTTTTGTGTACTTCTCTTGAGCAATTGCAATGGCTTCTCGAACCTCTTTGAGAATATTTTGATAGTCATGGATAAATGCATCTGCTGCCTCCACTCTATGGGTCAATCTCAAAGGGTGCTCTTCCGGTTGCAGAATGAGGAGTATTATTATAAGCAAACTGTAAGAGGTGAAGATATTTGTCCCAAGTCTTTGGTCGACTTCCCGCATAAGCTCTTATCGTGTCCACTATTTGTAACTTCAGTTTGTCCATTCGATTCTGGATGAAAAGCTAATGAGAAATCTAACTTAGTGCCTAGATTATGAAATAATGCAGTCCAGAAATTACTGCAAAACTTTGAATCTCGATCAGACACGATAATCTCTTGCAAGCCATGATGAACAAAGATATGCATGATGAATAAATGTGCAGGTTACTGTGCTGTTAAAGTCTTTTTGCATGGGATGAAATAAGCTTGCTTACTAAAGCGATCTACCATCGTCCAAATTATATCATTTTGATTTGCTATAATAGGAAAACTTGTGATGAAATCCATAGATATTTGTTCCCAAGGTTGCGTAGGAATAGGCAAAGGCATTAGCAATCCTGGGGTCTTTCCTTTATAACTCTTGATCTTTTGGCAAGTGATGCATTGGGCTACAAACTTAGCCACATCTTTTCTTATAGTAGGTCAATGAAATTCTGTTGCTATCACTTGTAAAGTGGCAGTCACTCCCCTGTGTCCCATATATGGTAGTTGGTGCATTTCCTCCATTACAATTTATCTAAAGGGTCGAGTGATGCATAATTTCTTTTGATAAAAGAGGTATCCATCATTGCATGAATAGTCCAACATAGGATTTCAATTATTATTCTCTAATTTGTTCCATATATCGGAAAAGTCTGGATCCTCTTGATAAGAATTCTTCATACCTTCGAAAGGCTGGGTCTCTACAGCAGTGATGTGATTAATACTTGGCTTTTTGCTAAGAGCATCTGCAACTACACTTTCTTTTTTAGGCTGATACTGAATCATGGGCTGAAAACTCTGTATCAACGATGCCCACTTGATGTGCCTATCGGATATTAGTGGCTGAGTCAATAAATGCTTGATACTTTGTTGATTGGTTTTGATAAGAAACTCAGCTCCCATCAAATAATGTTTCCACATTCGTAAGGCATGCACAACAGCGGTTAATTCTTTATCATATGTACTATAATTGCATTCGGCTGGTTTTAATTTTCGGCTCTCATATCCTATTGGATGTCCATCCTGCATAAGCACGGCTCCAATTCCATATCCACTAGCATGGGTTACAACTACAAAGAATGGTCTAGAGAAATTGGGTAGTTGCAACACAGGAGCTTATGTGGGAGCTTCTTTCAAAGCTGTAAAAGATTTATCTTGACGCTCGGTCCATAAGAAATGCTTAGCTTTTCTAAGAAGGTCTGTCAATGGATGTGCAATGTATGCGAAATTCTTGACAAACTTTCCATAAAAGCTACACAATCCCAAGAATGATCTTAATTCATGTTTATCTCGAGTCCCTTTAGGGTCCCCAAAGGCTGGACAGGTAAGCAGGGAAGCAGGCTGCCCAAAAACTCCCTTGGCAAATGAGCCAAGGAGGGCTTTTTATAGGCTGGTTGTAGGCCAACCAGTCTGTAAAACAGACTGAGTCGGTCTGTTTACAGACTGGGTTGGCTCAGTCCAGCCCTATAAAAGGGCCCCTTGGCTGCCCTGTTTTCTCATTCAGTTTGCTCCTGCCTTCAGTTCTCCTACAGCTCCACTTCAGCCTCCTGTGCAGCCCCTGAGATCCTCAGATCTGGCCCTGCTCTAGCCTCAGTTCCTTGGCCATCAGTTCAGCCTGATCTGAAGGTGACCACGCAGCACAACAGTCGGAGGTTTGGACCAGCAAACGGAGAAAGGTTTGGACACTGTTTCCTCAGCTTTCTCAGCTCTCTTTTACAATTTACACAGCTCACTCTTAGCTCTATATTTCAGTCATCTCTCAGTTCTCTCATAGGATCTATCACTTCTAGTTTTCACTCTCTCTCACTCACGTAGTAACCCTGCATTCCGGTAGACAGCACAAGCCTCTTCCTTGCCTTGCAGAAGCGTCCTACATCGTTAGTGTGGACAGCATCAAGGTCTCGGTATTGGTCGGCGTTGCCTCTCAGGTCCTTGGGTCTACTATACGTGTGCACAGTGAGCTCTTAAGAAGCGTGTTCCGTGCCCTCTCGAAGAGTGTTCTTTGTATTTCTCACCTCTCCAAGTACAAAGCAAATTCTCCCGTGATTGGGGGAGGGGGCCCTCAGTGGGTACAGGGACCCAATCGGTTGTCGACTCTACTCTCTCTCTACCCTCATCTCCTTTCTCTCTCTATGGTAAACAACGCTCATTCCTCGGTAAAGGTTTAAAGAAGGTCTTGCTGTGAATTACACGATTAGATAAGCGTTGCATGTTACATTGGTATCAGAGCTTCGGTCTGTATCCAGCTTGACTACCGCGAGTGTATGGTTGTGTTGAGATCCGAAAAGGGGACACAATCGAGCGCCATGGAAGGGTCAGGAAAATATTTCAACTGCGAAGACTTTAAAGACTACCAACAAGATATGCTTCCGTCAAATGCTCAAGAAGTGATGGCGAACCTTCTAGAGCAGAATCGGGTTCTGTTGCAGCAACTCGAAGAACATTCGTCCCAGCTGGAAGAAAGCAGAAGGCAGCTGGACCAGACAAAACAACGTCTGGAGGAAAAAGAAGCAGAAAAGCCGCTGGAAGAAAGAGGAACCACTAATTTTAAAAAACTGCTCTTGTTGATGCGTGAGGAATGCAAAAAAGAGGAGGCACTGCGACGCGCAGAGCTTGCCCAGGCAAAGAGGCAACAAAAGCTAGACCGAGAGGCGATGCTTGTCCAACACAAACAGATGTTAGCCGCTATGTAGGCAAGTTTGAGCGCAGCAGCCGTCTCTGCCACAGCTTCGCCATCGACAAAGGTAACACCACTCACTCGGTTCACTCCAAATTTTGTTAAGTATGATGGTAAGTGTGACCATTCAGCAATTTTACAGTTTATTCATCAGTTTGTAGCTCATTTTCCGTTAGCACGGATTCAAGATGAGCAAGATAAAGTCCACCTTGCAGCCCCTCATCTTACAGGTGAGGCGGTGACTTGGTGGCATCATTGGGCTAGTAAGCATACTGACCCAAAAATGTTTAAGACGAATTTCGTTTGGGCAACGTTTGTGGCCGACCTCAAAGCCCATTTTCTCCCACCCCAATATATGCTTAACTTGGAGGATGAGTTTGCTCGTCTCTTCCAGAATGGTTTGCCTGTGTTGACATACAGTAATAAGGTCATCACACTGGCGCAACAGTTGGGCGTGACGGAGAGCGCCAAGATGAAGCAATTCATTCGAGGTTTGGACATGAACATACGTTTTACCATTCGGAACTTCGACCCGTCAGATTACGAGCAGGCGCTGACTCTTGCACAAAATCAGGAGATGATGCTGAATGGGGGAAAGCCCAAGCAGGTCCAGAAAGATTCCAAGCCCCGCAGCAGTCAAACAACACAGCGGATGAGGATCAGAAGAAGGACAACCAGTTCCAAAAGAAAGACGGCCGGGCTTCTGGTCAAAAGGAGTCGTCCAAGCCAAAGATGACTCCGGATGAGAAGGCTAAAGCGGGTATTACGGGAGGCTATCTACAGCCCGACAAGCAGAAGCGGTACCACCAAGAACATCGTTGCTTTCATTGCCACCACATCGCTGGGCATGGCAAGAAGGATTGTCCGAAGTGGCTTGCCGAAAAGGCTGCAAAAGCACCTACTTCGTGCGTCGCTAATGTATTGGCTCTTCTAGCCTCGCCTCCATTCTCAGCTACAAATGCCGTCGTCCCTGCTTTGAATGCCGTTCCCACGGTGGTCTTTCAAGGTAAGGAGGAGGGCGACGACTCATATCAAAAGAAGGCGCTCATTCGAACGTATGGCACAGCTAACAGGCATCAGTTTATTGTCCTGTTCGATATGGGGAGTTCAGAAGATGGCATCTCCCCTCAGCTTGCTAAGACAGTGGGGTGCACCTTGGTGCCTCACGAGGTTGCAGTGGACGGGTTCACGCCCGGCTTGTGTACACATATCACGCATAAGGCCATCCGGTTCACTTTTTCAGTTCATAAGGCCATGTTTACACGGGATTTTATATTGACTCCTTTGATGGGGTGCGACATGATCCTCGGGATTCAGTGGTTCCATGAGCATGTTTCGACGCCTGATTGGCGGCAGGACACCTTCACGATTGTGAAAGGTTTACCTGAGCGTGCCGTGATACACGGTGATTGGAGCATACCGGGGATTCCATTAATCTCTCATATTCAAGCAGGTCGCGCTGTCCGCAAGGGTGCCATGTGTGCACTGGTCTATGTCCAGTGTCAGATCACTGTAGTTCAAGCTGCTCCTCCGATGGGGCAAGCAATGGTGGATCTTCTCCAAGAGTTCAAATACATCATGCTCCGGGACGATCTGCCATCCCAGCTACCTCCCAACCGATCGGAAGACCATCGCATCGATCTACTTCCGGACTCGACACCTCCAAGTAAGTTTCCTTATGGACTTTCAAAGTCAATGGAGGGGGAGTTAGAGCAGCAATTGTCTCAATTACTGCGCGTAGGGTTTATTAGACCTTCTTCTTTGCCTTTTGCTACACCCATTCTATTTGTGGCAAATAAGGATAAGTCCGCACGACTATGTGTCGACTACAGAGCACTCAACAAGCTTACGGTAAGCAACAAGTTTCCTATGCCCCGCATCAAGTACATCTTGGAAAGACTCAATGGTGCAAGATTTTTTTCAAAGATTGACCTCAAAAGTGGCTACCATTAAGTCCGGATTTTCGAAGTTGACATCCCAAAGACAGCTTTCCGAACTGAGCGAGCTCATTACGAGTTCGTTGTCATGCCCTTTGGTTTGAAGAATGCACCACCAACATTCAACAAGATGATGTCCCAGGTATTCACAGAGTATATTGGGAAGTGTCTGTTCATCTTTCTTGATGATATCCTTATCTTTTCCGCGATAGCCGAGCAGCATATTAAGGATGTGCGATGTGCCCTACAGTTATTATGTGATAACCAGCTATATCTTAACGCAAAGAAAAGTGAATTCGGATTGTCTTAACGCAAAGAAAAGTGAATTCGGATTGCTGGAAATTCAGTATTTGGGCTACATTATTAGTGCTCAAGGGATTCGATTGGACCCTGAGAAGATCCAAGCTATCACAAATTGGGCTGTCTCCACGACGGCCTAGGAGATCTGATCCTTTGTGGGTTTGTGTCAAGCATACAGCTCGCACGTCGAGGGTTTCTCAACATATGCAGCCCCTCTTACAAATCTACTCAAGGGGATAAAAACACGTAGACAAAAAGTTCAAGTCACAGGCAAAGCTTTGCAGGCCTTTCACAACTTGCAACGGTTGGCCACGATAGCACCAGTTATGAAGATCGCCTCTTGGGATGATCCATTTCTGGTAATCACAGACGCTAGCAATGTCGCCATAGGGGCAGTTTTACAGCAAGAAGATAGGCCCGTGGCATACTACAGCAGAAAGCTTAACGATGCCGAAAAGAACTATTTAGTGCATGATAGAGAGCTCCTCGGTGTCATCCAGGCATTAAAACATTGGAAGCCTTTCCTATATAGACGGACTTTCACGGTGAAGACAGATCACCAAGCCCTTAAGTGGCTTCAGACAATGCCTAGTACGCAATGGAGTGATCGGCAGCAGCGGTGGAGTCAGATATTCCAGCAGTTTGGGGGAATGATCGAGTACGTTTCTGGCAAAAACTATTAAGCAACTAGCAATCCCCAATTTCTGGGGCAAACATAACAGTCAGGCAGCCAAAAGGTCAGCCAGCAGGGCCAAACAAGTGGCCAGAAAGGGCCAGAAATGGCCGACCAAATTCAGGCCAGCCAGCTGGTCTGGCCGACCAGCTGGCAGGCCCACCGACCAGCTGGCCGACCAGCTAGGTCTGGCCTATAAAGGCACAAGCCCCCCACACTCTCATAGACAGGACAGGATCTGCAGCTGCTCCTCATCTCCGCCATTCTTTGCTGCAGCCCCGCCTGCTCCATCTACCTCTCCTCTTCAGATCTGCCTTCGCTCTGCCTCTCCTCTCTGCCTCCTAGCTGCTGCCTTCTCTCTGCCTCTCCTTCCTGCCTCCTGGCTGCTCCATCTTCTCCTCCAGATTTGCCCCAACTTCTGCTCCTCTGCTCCAGATCTGCTCCTCTGCTTCAGCTCTGTCCCTTCTGCTCCAGATCTGTCCCATCCTGCTCCAGATCTGTCTCTTCTGCTCCTCTGCTCCAGATCTGTCCCGTCGTGCTCGAGATCTGCTCCTTATCTTCATCATCATCGAGCTACACGGAGGACTGCGTTACGCTCCCTCTGCTGCTATCTTTTCTACTGTTTCTGTACATGGAATCATCTTTCCGATTCACCTCAGCCACGGTCCTTGAGACACACAAGCTTGAGGTTCTTGTATTCAGTCTTTCATATTACCAATAGGCACTATGTTTTCTGAGTTCCGTTCTTCAGTTGTGTGTGAGTATCGTCTATTTTTTATCGCTCCACTGCAAACCCTATCGTTTCTCTATATGGTATCAAAGCCACGGTGATCTAAAGACCCCAGATCTCTGGTGATCTAAAGATCCTGCTTCTTCATGGAGGCCATAGGTACGGGGAGCATCACTCCTATGAACATATCAGTTTCCTTTTCATTCCGCTGCGCACTACGGTAGAGAACTCCATCTTCTACTCCCATCCCTCCCTCCCTTTCAGAACTCCATCTTCTACTCCCATCCCTCCCTCCCTTTTCTGTTTCAGGCTTGACACTTCCCATTCCTTCGAACAAGGAGATCATGATCCTTCACCTCTACCAGATCTCCATCGGCATCGACTTCCAGGATCTACAAGTTCTCCCTAGGTGGGACCCTTTTTCTGTTCAGATGTGTCTTGATGACTGTTGTTTCGATTCTTCTACACTCATGGAGGCGGGGATAGACTCCTCTCTCCAGAGGTCCAAGATCGGGCACACATTGGTTCACTGTTCAGCTACGATCTCTTCCTTTGGCAGGAATCCTACCATCTCTGGATTATCAGTGCTGCTACGACATATTTGCTTTTCCCTCCACCTTTCGGCGTTGAGAGGGGGTGGCTTATTCTCTCAAGCTTCATAGTGTTCTTAGTTCTATATGGTATCATACGTGTAACTCAGGCACTTGAGGAAGTGAACAATTCCCTTGCAAGGGCACTCCTCTTGTGACCTTCTCTGCATTTTTTGCATTTCATCTCTAGGGCATTTCGCAGGGATAGCCACCACCACCGTCGACATCCCTACACGAAGCTCCAAGCACACAATGTCTGCCTCTCCAAATTGGCAATTGAGAGGGGGTATTAAGCAACTAGCAATCCCCAATTTATGGGGCAAACATAACAGTCTGCAGGCCAGCCAAAAGGTCAGCGAGCAGGGCCAAACAAGTGGCCAGAAAGGGCCAGAAATGGCCGACCAAATTCAGGCCAGCCAGCTGGTCTAGCCGACCAGCTGGCAGGCCCACTGACCAACTAGGTCTGGCCTATAAAGGCACAAGCCCCCCACACTCTCATAGACAGGACAGGACCTGCAGCTGCTCCTCATCTCCGCCATTCTTTGCTGCAGCCCCGCCTGCTCCATCTACCTCTTCTCTTCAGATCTACAACCCCGTTGCAGACGCTCTCAGTCGGAAAGGTTCCATCCAGACCATTGAGTAGGCCACTGTGCTCGAAATCAAAGGAAAGGATCTTGATAGCATGAAGGCACAGTACGCGGAGTCACCAGAGTTTGGCACGCAGTTCCAATTAGCCACGACGCTTGCTCCAGGCCATTACTCATTAGAGGACGGTTGGCTTTTCTATAAGAAAAGGTTATGTGTACTCAAAGACAAACGACAGTTGCTTCTTCATGATGCCCATGACGCCCTTACTGGTGGTCATAGAGGTATCAACGGGACCTTAGAGAAGTTAGAGCGCTATTTCTATTGGCCAAAGATGCGGAAGGACGTATACGGCAATGTGCAGAATTGTTAAATATGCCAAAAGGTCGAGGCTTCCCACAAGAAAGCGGCAGGCTTACTTATGCCATTGCCAATCCCCGAGGGTCCTTTCCAAGACATAGGTATGGATTTCGTGGGACCACTTCCAGCATCCGCAGGTACGCGTAATACTCAATGTCTTACTATTGTTTGTCGCTTTAGTAAATATTGTATGCTCATTCCCTGCAAACAACCGGCCAGTGCTGAAGATGTAGCTCGTTTGCTTATCAAGTATTGGTATCCCATTGGAGGGTTGCCAAAGACCATAACATCCGACAGGGACTCCAAGTTTACGTCTAACTTTTGGCGAGCCTTGTTTGATAATTTTGGTACTAAGCTGCAGATGTCTAGCGCTTTCCATCTGCAATCGAACGGCGAGACGAAAAAGTATAATGGTATGGCATTTGATATTTTGAAATCATATTGTCATGATGCTCAGGGAAAGTGGGAGCAGTTTCTTCCGCTTGTGCAGGCCATTCTGAACGATATTTTTCTGGCCCTGCTCTAGCTTCAGTCCCTTGGCCATCAGTTCAGCTTGATCTGAAGGTGACCATGCAGCACAACAGTCGGAAGTTTGGACCAGCAAACGGAGAGAGGTTTGGACACTGTTTCCTCAGCTTTCTCAGCTCTCTTTTACAGTTTACACAGCTCACTCTCAGCTCTATATTTCAGTCATCTCTCAGCTCTCTCATAGGATCTATCACTTCTAGTTTTCACTCTCTCACTCACGCAGTAACCTTGCATTCCAGTAGACAGCACAAGCCTCTTCCTTGCCTTGCAGAAGCGTCCTACATCGTGAGTGTGGACAGCATCAAGGTCTCGGTATTGGTCGGCGTTGCCTCTCAGGTCCTTGGGTTTGCTATACGTGTGCACAATGAGCTCTTCAGAAGCGCGTTCTGTGCTCTCTCGAAGAGTGTTCTTTGTATTTCTCAGTTTTCCAAGTATAAAGCAAATTCTCCCCTGATTGGGGGAGGGGGTCCTCAGTGGGTACAGGGACCCAATCGGTTGTCGACTCTACTCTCTCTCTCTACCCTCATCTCCTTTCTCTCTCTATGGTAAACAATGCTCATTCCTCGCTAAAGGTTTAAAGAAGGTCTTGTTGTGAATTACACGATCAGATAACCGTTGCATGTTACAACGCTCCTATGGAGTACTTTGCCATAGTTACACTTGACTAAAATAATAATGTCCAAAGCAAGATATATCAGAAATATAATTTCCATAACACCCTGGTTTTTCCTAGCCCTTTTACTATTGAGGCTGATGCTAGTGGACGCGGCATTGGGGCTGTTCTTAAGCAAAGTCATGAAGTTAATGGATGATAAGGAGAGGAAGTATCACATTTATGATCAAGAGATGCTTCCTATCATTATTAATGGCATCATTACATTTACGGTGGCCATTTTAAGGCCAGAACTGACCATAGGACTCTTAGATACTTCCCATCTCAGACCACTCAACGCCGAAGTAGAGAAGGTGGTTATCCATTGTGCAAAACTATGGTTTAAATATTGAATATAAGTGGGCAAAGAGAATATCGTGGCAGACTCACTTTCCAAGATGTGGGCTGGTACTTTATCCTCAATTTTTGAGATTTACAAGGATTGGATCCACTATCCCAACTAGTTTGCACAATGGTTTATTGTGGTATAATGGCAGAACATTTCTTACTGAAATTTCCACCTATAAGCTGCTAATCCTGCAGGGGTTGCATTCATCTCCAATGGCTGGCCATATTGGGCTATTGGCTGGTCATTGGCTGACCGTATTAGTCAATCACAACTTTTATTGGAAGGGCCTTTAGGGGGATGTCCGCACATATGTGCAGAACTGGAAGCCATGCCAACAAAATGGGGAGTTGAACTTAAGTCCTGCTGGTCTTCTCCAACCATTGCCCTTTCCTGAGAGGAAATGGACACATCTCTATGGATTTTATTTTGGGTCTGTAGTAACTTCTAGGGAATGGAACAGTATATTTGTGGTGGTTGACAGGCTGACTAAGGCTGCCCATTTTATTCCCACAAAGACTTAATGCACAGCGTCTATGGTTGCTCAAAAATTCATGGAAAATGTATTCAAGCTGCTTGGTGTACCTCAAGAAATTGAGTTACCTTGATGCCAAGTTTATAGGCCAATTTTAGCAGGAGCTTTGCAGATGTATGGGCACGATCCTTACTCCTAGTACAGCAGAGTTCATTCTCAGACTGATGGGCAGATTGAGAGAGTGTATAGGTGGTTGGAAAAGTATCTAAGGCACTTTTGTTTTGATACCCAATCTACATGGTACAGGTGGCTTCATTTAGCTAAGTATTGCTACAATACCACTGAGCATACTTCTATTGGTGTGAGTCTTTTTGAAGCTATGTATGGTTGCAAAGCCCATGTACCATCCACCGTGTGAGAAACAATGAGAGCAAGAGTGAGCAAGAGAGAGTGAGCTGAACGTAGGTCACTTAATAGTGGACTGAAATGAAGTGTAGTACAAACAAGAGATGAGGGGTTTTGTCTAAGTGACAAAACCCTATCTAATCACTAACCGTAGTTAGAGATTAGACTGTGGTTAGGGGGAAAAACCTCTAAGAGGGAAAAGTGCCCCTAACCCACTTATTACATTACATTGGCCACTGCCTAGAATATAATAATAATTCTAACACCCCCCTGCAGTGCCAATGTGGCGTACAAGATACTGATCAATCACCAAAAGGAGAAGTTTAGGGCACTGCGAAATGCCTCAAACTTCTCACGTGGAAGTGCTTTGGTGAAGATGTCTGCAACATTGTCATGTGTTGACACATAGATCATACTAATCTCCTCTGCATGCAACTTCTCTCTGACATAATGATAATGAACCTCAATGTGCTTCGTGTGAGTATGAAACACATGATTCTTTGCCACTGCTATAGCACTCTGACTATTAGTGAGAATTGGAGAAGGACCCTCCAATAAGAGACGAAGATCAGCGAACAAACGTCGCAGCCACACACACTCAACTATCGCTGTGAAAGCTGCCTTGTACTCAGCTTCACATGAGGAAGTAGCCATTGTAGATTGCTTCTTGCTCAGTTAAGAAATGTAAGCTTTGCCAAAAAAGAAACAATTACCACTAGTGGACCGCCTGGTATCATAGTCTCCAGCTCAATCTGGATCACTGTAAGCATGCATCTGCAAGTCACCCCCCCTGGGAAACATCAAGCCATAAGACTTTGTGCCTTGCAAATAACGGAAGATGCGTTTTACAGCCTGCCAATGTGTTGTCTTTGGGCTGTGCAAATATCTGCTCACCTGAGATACTGCATACTGAATATTGGGCCATGCATTGCACAAGTATATGAGGCATCCAACAGCGTGGTTGTAAAGTGTGACATCCACTGATTCACCTGCATCATGCATAGTAAGCTTCAGCCCCGGCTCCATGGGAGTGGCTATAGGCTTACAACCATGCATGTTGAACCTATCGAAGAGCTTCTGCACATACTTGGATTGAGAGATAACGATGCCACGCTTGTCTTGTATAAACTGGATCCCCAAATAAAAATTTAACATGCCCAAATCTGTCATGTCAAATTCAGCTTTCAACTCAGCTTTAAAATTTGCAATTATATCCTTATTTGACCCTGTGAGCAGCATGTCATCTACATAAAGAATGACGACCAAAATATCCCCCCCATCCTTCTTGATGTAGAGGGTGCTTTCCGTGGGACTATTATGTAACCCCTTACTTGCCATGAATGCATCAATCTTGGCATACGATGCACGTGGGGCTTGCTTCAGCCCATACAAAGCTTTGTTAAGCTTGCAAACCTGAAGTGCATAAAGTTCAAATCCAGAAGGTTGTTTGACATAAACCTCTTCCTGCAAGTCCCCATTAAGGAAAGTTGTTTTTATGTCCAACTGATGGACATTCCAAACAAAATTTGCAGCCATTGCAATAACTGACCGTATGGTGGTCGGGATGTATGAGCAAAAGTCTCCTCATAATCTATGCCCTTCTTCTGTGCATAGCCTTTGGCAACCAGCCTTGCCTTGTACCTGTCAATGGACCCATCTGGCTTCCTTTTTACCTTGAAAACCCACCTGGTACCAATGGCATGCTTACTCGGTGGCAAATCCACAACATCCCAAGTCTGATTTTAATCTATGGACTGCAATTCATTGTGCATGGCATGCATCCAATGCACATTATCCTTTTCAAAAGAGTCAGGCTCCTCTCATCAAGAAGAGTCCCTGCATAAGCTGTCTTAATTGAAAGGGCCCCCCCTGTGTGCCTTACTGCACTACGAGTGCTGCCAGGCAATGGGGCCTCAAGCCTACTTTCCCTGAGAGTTTGTAGCAACCAATTCGGGACTGTTTTGGCTGCGTGTATCTCTTGAATCTCTTGCCTGACAACTTCATCCACACCCTGTGGACGTACAAAATCAACCTGTGGCTGAATCGGGGCATGTGGATCAGGAGGAGGTTGCTGTAAATTCTCAGCTGGGGAACCAAATGCTATAGGAAGCATCCCCTAAAAAACATCATCTGAAGAAGCTGGAATATTAAATTCAGCATGTGTATGTGCTGAATTTTTAGAGAATATAACATCTCTACTAACAAAAATCTTGCGTGAAGCAGGATTGTAGAGACGATAGCCTTTGTTTTGTGAACTATACCCAACACAAAAATGCATTTAAGTGCCTTATCTGCCAACTTATGTCGAAACTCCACAGGCACGCGGGCATATGCAACACAACCAAAAACTGTGAAGTGATCCACTGAAGGCTTTCTCCCATGCCATGCCTCATAGGATTGTCTTCAAAGCCTTTGTGGGAGCTCGATTCAAAACATAGTTGACACACATGAGGCCTTCAAGCCAAAACCTGTGAGGCAACTTTTTACTGGTAAGCATGCATCTATCCATCTCCATAAGAGTGCGATGCTTGCGCTCAGCTTTGCCATTTTGTTGAGGTGTAAGCCTCATTGTAAGCTGATGCTGCGTGATGTCTTTCTCCTTCAAAAATGCCTCAAAAATGCCTCAAACTCATGAGACATATACTCTCCCCAGGGATCTGTGCGAAGTGTCTGCACCTTGAGTCCTGTCTCATTCTCAACCATAGCCACAAAGTGTTTGAAATGCATAAACACTTCAGATTTTGCCTTAAGACCATAGGCCCAAGTGTAGTTGGTGAAGTCATCTATGAATGTAACATAATAAAGATAATTCCCAAAAGCAGGTGTCCTTATGGCACTGCAGACATCACTGTGAATAAGCTGTAATTTACGTGTAGCTTTCAATGCATCATCCTTCTTGAAAGGAAATCTATGCATCTTGCCAAGGATGCAACCCTCACATGCATGAGGAGGAGGTGACTCTAAAGGAGGCAATGCATTAACCATATCATGCTTCTGAAGTGTCATTAAGATGCCATAGCTCATGTGCCCATACCTGGCATGCCATACTCCGCATTCTGCATCGCAGCAGTGGGAGTGCTCACTGATAATGCAAGATCGGATCTTTTCTCATATATATCAAGCTGAAAAAGACCCCGATACAAAGTGTTAGAGAACATCAAAGCATAGTCATTCTCTTTGTCTTTGAGTGCACACTTAGCATCATCAAATACAACCTGAAATCCTCCTCTATTAAGAGAGGACACTGAAAGCAAATTCTTCTTTATGCCTGGCACATAGAGAACTGAAATTCTAAAATCTGTGCCATCAGTGGATGTGAGAATATTGTCCCCCACTCCACACACTGAATAAGAAGAATTATTTGCACAAGTCACCTTCTTTTTAGTAGGTGGTGGATGCAGAGATGCAAAAAGGCTCTTCTTAGAAGTGATGTGCTTAGAAGCACCACCATCAAAATACCAAGTATTCAGTGTCTCATTGACACTGAGAGAGCATGCATCCTTTGAAGGATCATAACTGCAAGTCAAAAAAGCATAAGGGTCATCATCATTAGTGGTTGTAGCATCTAAACTACCCACTGAAAAATCTAAAGTGCAAGGGCTGTAACATCTCCCCCATCATGTGAATGAGGAGCTGATGCATCTGACACAGCCATACCTGAATCCCTTTTCTTTTCTTTAGCTATGCGCGTCTTGCATTCACTAATATAATGACCTGGCTTCTTGCAGTAGTGACAAATGCCCTTCTTTTTCTGCTTATCTGCATCACCCTTGGCCTTATAAGAGGGCTGTCTTGAATCAGCTTTATGCTGATGTGTGGGCTGATTGGCATGTTGCTTTTGCTGCCCTTTTCCTTTGGGCTTGAACTTGGAAAGCATGGCATGCTCGCCAGCCCGGGTTTCCATATTTCTTCGTGTCTGCTTCTCCTGCAACAGAAGTCCTACCAACTCGTGAAAAGAGAGGATTGCTGCCCCCCCTCAATAACAAATTCAGCGAGGTGTGGAAACCAAGATAGGACTCAGGAAGAGAATTCAAAGTGGTGGTAATCACCTCTGAATCGAAATGACTTTATCAATATTCAGCAGTTGCTCCCTCAAATCCTGAAGCTTTGTGAGGTGAGTATTCATGGAATCTCCCTTTATCCATATGCGTATTGTATGCATATGAGAAAGCTCTCGCTTCAAAAAGGAAACTCTGGCATCATTTCTTGTTGCAAACATACTCTCTAACTCCCCAAGCTGCCTTTGATGTCTTGCATGACCGAATGTGAGGTATAATGAACCTCTTGACAGAGAGAGAAATCACTGATAGAGCTTGTGCATCTCTAGAATCCCATCTTGTGCTGCATTTTGACCTCTACCCTTGCCTCCAGCTGTAGGAGTGTTAGAATTATAGATATAATTCAGCAGTGACCAATGTAATATAATAAGCTAGTTAGGGGCACTTTTTCCTCTTTAAGAGGTTTTTCCCCCTAACCGTAGTTAGTTCACTAACTATGGTTAGTGACTACTAAGGTTTTGTCACTAGGACAAAACCTTATCTCTCTCTCATTGAGTTGTACTCTCACACTCTTCTATTGCAACTCAGCTTTCAGCTTCCAAGCTTCCAGCTCTCACTCTCTCTTGCTCTCTCTCTCACTCACCATCTCCTCACATTTGGTATCAGAGCGGGTTGACCCTGCTCTCTGCTTCTCGCCTCTAGCTCCAGCCTAGCCCGTGAGCTCCAGCTGCAACTTAGCTTCGCTGCAACACATATCGTCCGTACAGTCCATACGACTGTACGGAACCTGCACGTGGTTTCTGCAGATCTGCTCGCCGTACAGCCGTACTCCGTACCTCGCCGTCTGTACTCCGTACAGCGCCGTCGTCCGTACAACGTACGGAATCCGTACCTGGCAGTTCCGTACACTGACAGTTCCGTACTGTCAGCTCACTGTCCGTACACTTCTGCTGCAGGCATTCTGTGCAGAGTTTTACTTCTGCAGATACTCGAGCAGTTAGTTTTTTGGGCAGGCTTTGTTTGCAGATAGCCATTGTTTGGCTGTTATTTTGGAAATACATTTGGAGCTTTGACAGACACATTACAGATTTGGGGCTTTTGCACACAGATCTGGAGATCTAGTCTGAAATTTGGGGCTTTTGTTCAGAAATTGCAGATTTGGGGCTTTTAGTAAATCAGCCCCTTTCTGGTTGCAATTTCAAGCCACAAATTGGGGCTTTTGTGTTGGGAGAGCAATTTCTAGAGTTTTGAGTTCATACTGCCTTTCTTGGAGTGTTTTGCAGCACTTTTGGCAGATTCTGGAGAGTTTTTGACGCTTGGACAGATTTCTGACAGTGCAAGTACAGAAATCTAAGTTGCATTTACAGCCTGTGCTTGGCTGTGTTTTTTGGGAGTTGTGCATTTCATTCCCAGTAAGGGAATTCAGCTTTGTATCTGCTTTAATCTCTTTCTCAGATATGGCCCATCAAAATCAGAATGACTTCCAGTTCGGTGGTCTTTCACAAGAAGACAAGTTGGATGGTACCAACTACTCCCTCTGGAGTTTCATGGTATGCAATATTCTGATTTCTCGCAATTTATGGGATTATGTCAATGGGGATTAGATCCGACCAGCAGATATCGCACCTGCTACCCCTCCCCAGCAAGGAGGTGGAAGAGGTCGTGCACAGGGTGCAGCTGCAGACAAGTTGTTGGTGCAGCTACTGTCACTACTCCAGAGCAGAAGGGATGGGATTCACGGGATGCCTTAGCTTTGTCATGCATCTCTCTTTCAGTGAAAAGATTTATCATTCCGCATATCCGGTCGTGTAAGACCTCCAGGGCAGCGTGGGATATTTTGGAAAGCATGTATGCAGCTCGGAATGATGCAAGGGTATCTTTCTTGAAAAGAGAGTTGAGTAATACACATATGGAAGAGGGTGACTCCATGTCAGTCCACCTCACAAAGCTACAGGATCTCAGAGAGCAATTGTTAAACATAGATGAAATTATTCCTGATTCAGAGATGATTACAACCACTCTGAATTCTCTTCCTGAGTCTTATCTCAGCTTTCATACCTCGCTGAACTTATCATTGAGGGGGGGTGCAAATCCTCTCACTTTTCATGAGTTGATAGGACTTCTGCTTCAGGAAGAGCAGACCAGGAAAAATTTGGCTTCACGTGCAGGTGAACAAGCCATGCTCTCAAAATTTAAATAAAAAACAAAGGGACAGGCAAAGACATCAGTAAATCAGCCTTCCAGTGGGTCAGGACAGCCTTCACAAAAGGCTAAAAATGATGCAAGTAAGCCCAAGAAGAAGGGTTTTTGTCACTACTGCAAAAAGCCAGGTCATCACATAGCAGAATGCAGGAAAAGGCTTGCAAAAGAAAAGAAAAACAGCTCAGGTATGGCTGTTTCAGATTCAGCTCCTCATGCATCTGATAGTGGGGATGCTGCAGCCAGCTTTGTTGGACAGGATTATGCCTTTTTATCTTGCATTTCAGATTCTAGGTTGGCTGTTCCAGATGCTCGGGATAGTACAGCCACTTGCAGTGATGATACATATGCATTTTTGACTTGCAGTTATGACTCTTCTACAGATGCATCTGCTTTCAGTGTCAATGAAACACTGAACACTTGGTATTTTGACAGCGGTGCATCCAAGCACATCACTTCTAGGAAGTGTCTTTGTACTTCCTTGCATCCACCTCCCGTTGGTAAGAAAGTCACTTGTGCCAACAACTCATCATATTCAGTACGTGGCACAGGAGATGTTGAGCTCACTGCCATTGATGGCTCAATTTTCAGACTTTCAGATGTCTTATATGTGCCTGGCATAACCAAAAATCTCCTTTCAGTGTCCACTTTTAACAGAGGTGGATTTCAGGTCATCTTTGAGGATGACAAATGTGCTGTCCGAGACAGGGAAGATGACTATGCCCTAAGGTTATCTGGCACTTTGCTGCGTGGGCTTTTTCAGCTTGATATTTTTGAGAAAAGAGCAGCCCATGCTCTTGCAGTTTCTACCCCTACAGCTGCCATGCAGAATGCAGAATTATGGCATGCCAGATATGGCCACATGCATTACAACAGCTTGATGACACTTCAGAAGTATTCCATGGTTGATGCATTGCCACCTCTTGAGATACCTCCTCCACATGCCTGTGAAGGGTGCATTTTAGGCAAGATGCATAGATCCCCCTTCAAGAAGGATGGTTCAGTTAAAGCTGTCTGCAAATTACAGCTTATACACAGTGATGTCTGTGGTCCCATGAGGACTCCATCGTTGGGTGGTCATCTCTACTTCGTTACATTTATTGATGATTACTCCAATTTTACTTGGGTTTATGGGCTGAAACAGAAATCTGAAGTGTTCACGGTGTTTAAACACTTTTCAGCCATGGTTGAAAATGAAACCGGACTCAAGATACAGACATTGCGCACAGATAGAGGTGGGGAATACTTGTCTAAAGAATTTGATGCTTTTCTTAAAGGCAAGGGTATTGTGCATCAGCTCACAGTCAGGCTGACCCCTCAGCAAAATGGCAAAGCTGAGAGGAAAAATAGAACCCTCATGGAGATGGACAGATGTATGCTGAAAAGCAAACACATGCCTCACAAATTCTGGCTAGAGGGTTTGATATGTGCCAATTACATTTTGAATCGGGCTCCCACTAAGGCTTTAAAAACAAAAACTCCTTATGAGGTCTGGAATGACAGGAAGCCTTCAGTGGATCACTTCCGAGTCTTTGGATGCCTTGCTTATGCGCATGTGCCAGTTGAATTTAGGCACAAGTTGTCAGATAAAGCCATCAAATGCATATTTGTTGGATACAGTGCAGAAAGCAAGGGGTACCGTCTCTACAATCCTGCTACACGCAAGATCATAGTAAGTAGAGATGTGATATTTTCTGAAAATTCAGCTCACACTCAGGCTGAATTTCAAATGCCTTCGTCTTCAGAGGATGTCTTTGAGGGGTTGCTACCCATTGCCTTGGGTTCCCCTGCTGATTTTTCTGATGCAAATCAGAATTTACAGCAACCTCCAGATGCTTCAGTTCCGCCACAGGATGTCTTGCCCCCTCCACAAGCAGTGGAACAGGTGGTGCAGCAAGAAATTGCAGACATACATGCAGCAAAAACAGTCCCAAACTGGCTGTTACAGACTCTTAGGGAGAGTAAAATTGATGCTCCGTTATCTGGCAGGACTCGCAGTGCAGCAAGGCACATGGAAGGTGCTTATTCAGTGGAATTAGCATATGCAGGTACTCTCCTTGATGAGGAGGAGCCTGCCACATTCGAAGAGGCAAAGGACAATGTGCATTGGATGAATGCCATGCACGATGAGTTGCAGTCCATTGCAAAAAATCAGACTTGGGATGTTGTAGACTTGCCACAGGGTAAACATGCCATTGGCACATGATGGGTTTTCAAGGTCAAACGGAAGCCAGATGGCTCCATTGACAGATATAAGGCAAGGCTGGTTGCTAAAGGCTATGCTCAGAAAAAGGGCATAGATTATGAGGAGACATTCGCTCCTACATCCCGGATGACCACCATCCGATCAGTTATTGCAATGGCTGCACATTTTGAGTGGAATGTTCATCAGTTGGACATAAAGACAGCCTTCTTAAATGGGGACTTGCTGGAAGAGGTGTATGTCAAACAACCTCCGGGCTTTGAAATTACAGCAAATGCACTTCAAGTATGCAGGCTCAACAAAGCTTTATATGGGCTGAAACAGGCCCCTCGTGCATGGTATGCCAAGATCCATGCCTTTCTGACCAGCAAGGGGCTGCACAATAGTCCTACTGAGAGCACCCTCTACATCAAGATGGATGGGGGGGGAAATTTTAGTCATCCTTCTTTATGTCGATGACTTACTGCTCACAGGGTCCAATGAAGACAAAATTGCAGATTTCAAAGCTGATTTGCAGACCAACTTTGACATGTCAGATTTGGGGCTGCTTCACTTTTATTTGGGGATCCAGTTCTCTCATGAGAGACGTGGCACTGTTATGTCTCAGTCTATCTTCAGAAACTCTTGGACAGATTTAACATGCATGAGTGTAAGCCCATAGCCACTCCCATGGAGCCGGGGCTGAAACTCACAATGCATGATGCAGGAGAAGTAGTTGATGCCACACTTTACAGTCAGGCTGTTGGATGCCTCATATATCTCTGCAACACTAGACCTGATATTCAGTTTACAGTATCTCAGGTGAGCAGGTACATGCACAGCCCAAAAACTATGTATTGGCAGGCAGTTAAGCGCATCTTCCGTTATTTGCAGGGCACGAAGTCTTTTGGCTTGCTATTTCCCAGGGGGGGTTACTTGCAGATGCATGCCTACAGTGATTCAGATTGGGCTGGTGATTATGACACTAGGCAGTCCACTAGTGGCAATTGTTTCTTTTTGGGTAAATCTTGCATTTCCTGGCTGAGCAAGAAACAATCTACAGTGGCTACCTCATCATGTGAAGCTGAGTACAGGGCAGCTTTCACAGCAACAGTTGAATGTGTCTGGCTGCGACGTCTATTTGCTGATCTTTATCTGTCTTTGGAGGGTCCTTCTCTAATTCTCACTGATAGTCAGAGTGCCATTGCAGTGGCAAAGAATCCAGTGTTTCATGCTCGCACGAAGCACATTGAGGTTCACTATCACTACGTCAGAGAGAAGTTGCATGCAGGAGAGATCAGTATGATCTTTGTGTCCACACATGACAACGTTGCAGATATTTTCACCAAAGCACTACCACGTGAAAAGTTTGAGGCATTTCGCAGTGCTCTGAACTTATATCCGTTTGGTGATTGATCAGCCTTGTACATGACATTGGCACTGCAGGGGGGTGTTAGAATTATAGATATAATTCAGCAGTGACCAATGTAATATAATAAGCTAGTTAGGGGCATCCGTTTGGTGATTGATCAGCCTTGTACATGACATTGGCACTGCAGGGGGGTGTTAGAATTATAGATATAATTCAGTTCATCTCCATTGACATAATCCCAAAGATGTCTGCCAACCAAGATGTTGTGAACCATAAAACTCCACAAGGAGTTGTTGGTGCCATCCAACTTATCCTCTTGTGTGAGGACTCCAAACACCTCATTAGGGTTGTTCTGAGCCATTTTTGCCAGATAAACTCAAAAAACACAGCAAACTGACCAAGTAAAATCCCTTCCTGGGAATCTGCCAAAGAAAATCTGCCCACAGTGACAAATACTGTCATAGCCTATCAAAGGCTCGAAATGCACCACAATGCTCTGCTTAATGCCCAAAAATCTGCAAATAAAATCTGCAAACAAGGGCAAAAGTCTGCACTCTGACTCACATTGAGTCCATAATTGCTTGCAAACCTCCAAAATGGTCTTTCAACTGCCAAATTGCATCCAAATGCCAAAAGCCCCAATTTCTTTAGGGAAATTGCATCCAAAAGAAGGCAAAATAACTGAAACCCCCAAAAATGCATGAAATTGCAGTTCAAAACCAAAAGCCCCAAATTTTGGGGTGAAATTGCAAGCAAAAGAAAGCAAATTGACTGAAAGCCCCAAATTTGCAATTTATCTACCAAAGCTCCAAATGTGCTCCCATAAACTAAGCCAACAATGGCTGTGTGCACAAGAGCTTGACAAAACTCTTTTCAATATCCTCTTGCAAAGAAAACCCTGCAAAAATGCAACTTTTCAAGTCCACCTGCAAAGTGACCAAATGTGAACGATGTTTCACCTTCAGTCACCTTCAAATTGTATGGATTGACAGTACGGAACTGTCAGTATGGTTGAATGCAGCTGTATGGAACTATACAGCGCAGCTTGTACAGTCGAAATCCGTACACCTGTACAGATGTACCGAATCTGTACGAACAGCTCAGCGCAAGTGTACAGGACTGTATGGCGTATCTGTACAGACTGTACGGATGTTGTACGGATAGAACCTGGTGAGGCTATACGGAGAAATTGTACGAAAAACGTAGCAAGCGGTACGGATCCATACAGTTGTACGGATTGTACGGACAGAAGGTCGCAGGCTGAAGCTGAAGTACGGATAGGAGCTGAGAGCAGGTGCGGGAGCTGGGAGCAAGTTCGGGAAGGAGAGCTGCTTTGATACCAAATTTGAGAAACAATGAGAGCAAGAGTGAGCAAGAGAGAGTAAGCTGAAGGTAGGTCACTCAATAGTGGACTGAAATGAAGTGTAGTACAAACAAGAGATGAGGGGTTTTGTCTAAGTGACAAAACCCTATCTAATCACTAACCATAGTCAGAGATTAGACTGTGGTTAGGGGGAAAAACCTCTAAGAGGGAAAAGTGCCCCTAACCCACTTATTACATTACATTGGCCTCTGCCTAGAATATAATAATAATTCTAACACACCGTTCTTGACAAGGCTGTTATCTTGTTGCAGCAATGCAAGGACAACATGATGAGAGCTCAAGCCAAGATGGAGTATGCTGATCAACATAGAAGGGATCTAAGGGTGATATGTATTTCTAAGGCTCCACAAATCAAGGTATGCATCTCTAAAGGGGAATACTAATGTCAATAGATGTCGTCCATACCCTGCCACTTGTGGTGCATCCTTTGAGTGCCTCACTGTCCCAAGCTGTTCTGGGTCTATCTCTGGTACTTTGAGAGGGCCTGACCCCAAATTCTAGTAGACCCATTTGATTCCTCATCGTACGGGCATTGACGCACATTGAAGTCGCCTAGGAGGAGGGTTTCCCCCTGTCTAGAGGTGACCTCATGTGCATAGGACGATGTATCCGGGGTAAAGTAGCTTACTGCAATGAAAATTGGTAGTGCGATCTTATTGGGTGTGTGTTAACTCGTATCCACATGTGTGACGCATGTTGTTGCTCTCGCATCACATATATGAGCGGTCTCAGATGTGATCTAGAGATTCCTGTACCCCTGAGCCTCGTACCTCATTGTCTCTTCTCATCTCCTTCCTATGGACCGACTCCCATGTGTATCTTGTCACTATGGGTAGCCCTCTCTTAGGACTCTTGTGTGTCTCGGTGTAGTAGATAAAATCTCTATCATTATACGTCTCTAAAAACCCTCCTGGATCGGACCAAAGGGTGTTGTTACAGTTCCACACAGCCATGCGCAATTGTTTTGTAGCTCCACCCTACACCGTCATGTGAGCCTCTTGTCTTCCTCTAGAGCATCTGTTATCATTTCGTGTTTTAGGGCTGAAGCGCCTTCTTGACCGTTTCCTTCCATTCGGCCTTCCCCTTGGTATTCTACTGTGAGAATTCAGCGTACTTGTGGGCAGGATTTCCTCATGCTTCCCCTGCATAGTAACCTGCATGGCTGCCATTTCCTTCCTTAGCTGTTCATTCTCTGATTTCAGCTCCTCTGTTGCCTTGCATGAAGCTCCAATGACCCCTTCATTTCTTTGAGTTGTTGCAAGCTCTGTTTCAGATTTTCTTGAGGTGAGTGAGAAACTCAGATGCGGCCTTAGGTGGTGACCCATTAAGGTAGGTGATGATTTATTAAGGTAAGTGGTCATAGCCTGCTCAAGGGCCTGCTTCCCCCACATGTCTTCGACGCAGTGCTGTGTCGTCATGGTGGATATCCGGTCCGGACACACAGGCATACACTTTCCTGTTCTTCCAAAAGCAGAGAGAGAGAGAGAGAGAGAGAGAGAGAGAGAGAGAGAGAGAGAGAGAGGTGTGAATACTAGTATGTGATCAAATTCATTCTCGCACAAGCCACATTTTCTTAAGAATTATAAAGATATCTCATAATATTGCTAGTGATATGTTTTTTGGTATGCATTGATTCTTGTGTTCAATTGTCATGTAGCCAAAGCATCCATGCTCAGATGTTTGGGATAAAGACATGATGATAAGAGACTATTACATCCTTAAAGAAGCTCACGATGTTCAGGTGAGCAAGGTCGCATTAAATTGGCTGTCCTCATTTGATAACTTATGTGGTTTCTTTAGAACGATGCAATAATATTCTTTTGTGCGAGAATTGTGAAAATTTTCAAAGTGCAATTTTAGAATTTGCGTGGGGCAATAGTCATCACGTCTGGTTATAGCTGGACAGAGATTGGATTATAGCGCCTTGGTACATGTGGTTATATGGGACGTTGTCTGAATGGCAAAATGATTGTTTTCTAGTTTGTTTGGTGATAACTATTGTTCACTTTGCTAGAATTTTGGACCACAAAATGTGTTTGGAAATTGATCTCTTCAGATTTTGGCACGAGAAATGGTAGGGTTTTTGGCTCTTCGAATTTTAGATGAATTGCCAAAATCAAGGTGATCACAGATTTTGAGACCATGCCAATGATATAGTAAAAATAGCAGCATTAATGTTTACTGCTGAATGGTGGGATAAACCAACCGTCTAGCATCTTATCACTGGTCATTTAATAAGGGGGAATCCTGAGTTAAATTGCTTTTTGACTGGGTGAAGCAGTGACCAATTTGGTCACCTGTTGTGTTGACTAAGTTGGAACCTATGGGTGTGATATTATCGATTTCTACACTTTCCTGAACACGTGTCATTAAACAATGAATTGCACTTGTCAAGAGGGCTCAAATGTATGGGGAGCACATTGCCACATATTTCTAAAATTTTATAGGAGATGAAGAATATTCTAGGGGATGAAGGATTAAGAACGTTCCAGAAGATGTAAAACTATAAGATCTGGAGCTAACCATTCTAGACTTTGAAAAAACTGGAAGATCAAAGTTGATACTTTTAGAGGTTTTTAGTATAGAAGATTCTAGATGTTTTTTTAAGACATGAAAGCCCTAGAGGCTTTTCCACATACAAATATCCAGACTGCTGACAGAAACTCAGTTTGAAGACCTTTGTATAAATGGATGCTCAAGTATGTGGTGGTGTTGTGGGTTTGTATGCGTGAGAGCATATGTTTATTTTATGGTCTACACCCAATGTTGGGCGCTAATGACGTCGGTGGGATGTCATAGTAGCTAGTTCCTGCTATGCGTGATGGAGCTTATGGTTTGAGTGACTTTCATTATATTGAAACTGCATCATGTGTTTTGTCTTTAGAAGATGAGTTTGGGCGCTTTCATGGATTCAACTAGATATATATATGGGACAGTGATTGGGCATTTCCATGAGAAGAACCCCCACATGTTCTGGAAAGCTCTTATTCATACTTTCCTGTATAGCAGTCAACATTCTTCATCATTCAGCTGTTCTATTAAGTACCACTTGCCCCCTTCTTGACATGGTATTAGAGCGATTTTCCTTCATTGGTGCCTAGCTTGAGGTGAGAGTTCCTCAACTATTTTAACAGCTTCTTAGCCACAAGGAAGTCCTGCGATATCTCCATGCACAATCAACCAAAACATTTTCTGTTGCAAGAGGAAGCTAGCTTATTTTTTCTATTTTGCAGTATATTGGGGTGTTTGCAGCCATTTCTTGGAGAGACAGTTACATCTATTAAATTCGAATTCAACAAGAGCAGTTTGGAGTGTTACAAGGGCGATTTTTAGGAGGTATTTACTCTAGAATTCTAGAGAAGCAAGGACCGTAAAGAGGAGGCCAGCCGTACGTGCCTTTAAGAGTCTTTTTGACATTTTGACGTCCCAAATGTGTGGCTAACCTGTTAGACAAAGAGAGAGTGAGAGAGCAAGAGAGCTGAATGTCAGATTGCAATAGATGAAGTGACTGAATACAACAAGAGGGAAAGGTTTTGTCTAAGTGATAAAACCTTATCCTTCACTAACCACAAACCTCTAAAGAGGGAAAAGTGTCCCTAACCTACTTATTACATTACATTGGTCACTGCTAGAATATAATAATAATTCTAACACCCCCCTGCAGTGCCAATGTCATGTACAAGGAAATGATCAATCACCAAAAGGAGATAAGTTCAGGGCACTGCGAAATGCCTCAAACTTTTCATGTGGAAGTGCTTTGGTGAAGATGTCTGCAACATTGTCATGTGTTGACACATAGATCATACTGATCTCTCCTGCATGCAACTTCTCTCTGACATAGTGATAGTGAACCTCAATGTGCTTCGTGCCAGCATGAAACACAGGATTCTTTGCCACTGCTATAGCACTCTGACTATCAGTGCGAATTGGAGAAGGACCCTCCAATGAAAGATAAAGATCAGGAAACAAACGACGCAGCCAAATACATTCAACTGTCGCTGTGAAAGCTGCCCTGTACTCAGCTTCACATGAGGAGGTAGCCACTGTAGATTGTTTCTTGCTCAACCAAGAAATGCAAGCATGTCTTAGAAAGAAACGATTCCCACTAGTGGACTGCCTAGTATCATAGTCTCCAGCCCAATCTGAGTCACTATAAGCATGCATCTGCAAGTCACCCTCCCTGGGGAACATCAAGCCAAAAGACTTTGTACCTTGCAAGTAACGGAAGATGCGTTTTACAACCTGCCAATGCATAATCTTTGGGCTATGCATTTACCTGCTCACCTGAGAAACTGAAAACTGAATATCAGGTCTTGTATTGCAGAGATAAATGAGGCATCCAACAGCCTGGCTGTAGAGTGTGACATCAATTGATTCGCCCGCATCACGCATTGTAAGCTTCAGCCCCAGCTCCATGGGAGTGGACATAGGCTTGCAATCATGCATGTTGAATCTGTCCAAGAGCTTTTGAACATACTTGGACTGAGGCATAACAATGCCACGTTTCTCTTGAATAAACTGGATGCCTAAAAAGAAATGTAACAAGCCCAAGTCTGACATATCAGATGTAGCTTTTATTGGACTTTGAAATCTGCAATTACTTCCTCATTTGATCCGGTGAGCAGCATATCATCTACATAAAGAATGATGACCAAAATATCCCCCCAATCCTTCTTGATGTAGAGGGTGCTCTCAGTTGGACTATTGTGCAGCCCCTTGCTGGTTAGAAAGGCATCAATTTTGGAATACCATGCACGTGGGGCTTGTTTGAGCCCATACAAAGCTTTATTCAGCTTGCATACTTGATGTACATTTCCTGAAATTTCAAAGCCCGGAGGTTGTTTGACATAAACCTCTTCCAACAAGTCTCCATTAAGGAAAGCTGTTTTAATGTCCAACTGATGAACATTCCATTCAAAATTTGCAGCCATTGCTATAACTAACCTGATGGTGGTCATTCTGGATGTAGGAGCAAAAGTCTCCTCATAATCTATGCCCTTTTTCTCAGCATATCCTTTTGCAACCAGCCTCGTCTTATACCGATCAATGGACCCATCTGGCTTTCTTGTGACTTTGAAAACCCAACGTGTACCTATGGCATTCTTACCTGGTGGCAAATCCACGACATCCCAAGTCTGATTTTTATGAATGGACTGCAATTTTATCGTGCATGGCATTCATCCAATGCACATTATCCTTTGCTTCTTCAAATGTCTCAGGCTCCTCCTCATCAAGAAGAGTACCTGCATAAGCTGATTCAACCGAAAGAGCCCCCCCCATGTGCCTTACTGCACTACGAGTTCTGCCAGGCAATGGAGCCTCAAGCTTACTCTCCCTGAGAGTCTGAAGCAACCAATGCGGGACTGTTTTGGCTGCGTGTATCTCTTGAATTTCTTGCCTGAAAACTTCATCCACACCCTGAGGTTGTACTAATTCAGCTGGGGGCTGAATCTGTACATGTGGATCTGGCGGAGGTTGCTCTAAATTCTGAGTTTCAGCGGGGGAACAAAATGCTATAGGAAGCATCCCCTCAAACACATCATCTGAAGAGGCTGGAATCTGAAATTCAGCATGTGTATGTGCAGAATTTTCAGAGAATATAACATCTCTACTAACAAAAATCTTGCGTGTAGCAGGATTGTAGAGACGATAGCCTTTGCTTTGTGAACTATATCCCACAAAAATGCATTTGAGTGCCTTATCTGACAACTTGTGTCTGAACTCCACAGGCACGTGGGCATATGCAACACAACCAAAAACTCTGAAATGGTCCACGGAAGGCTTTCTCCCATGCCATGCTTCATAGGGAGTGCTTGTCTTCAAAGCCTTTGTAGGAGCCCGATTTAAAATATAGTTGGTACACATGAGGCCTTCCAGCCAAAACCTGTGAGGCAACTTCTTACTTGTGAGCATGCATCTATCCATTTCCATGGCGGTGCGATTCTTTCGCTCAGATTTGCCATTCTGTTGAGGTGTAAGCCTCACTGTAAGCTGATGCATGATGCCTTTTTCTTTCAAAAATGTCTCAAATTCATGAGACCCCCCCTCGATCTGTTCAAAGTGTCTGCACCTTGAGTCCTATCTCATTCTCAACCATAGCCACAAAGTGTTTGAAATGCATAAACACTTCTGATTTTGCCTTGAGACCATAGACCTAAGTGTAGTTGGTAAAGTCATCTATGAATGTAACAAAATAGAGATAACCCCCAAAAGCAGGTGTCCTCATGGGACTGCAGACATCATTGTGAAAAGCTTTAATTTCCGTGTAGCTTTCACTGCACCATCCTTTTTGAAGGGAAGTCTATGCATTTTGCCAAGAATGCAGCCTTCACATGCATGAGGAGGAGGCGAC
Organism: Dipteris shenzhenensis; assembly: GCF_047967505.1. NCBI lineage: Eukaryota > Viridiplantae > Streptophyta > Polypodiopsida > Gleicheniales > Dipteridaceae > Dipteris > Dipteris shenzhenensis. Next base: position 7,836,810 of record NC_141603.1, on the reverse strand, counting down.
TCCAAGGGAGGCACGAGGAGGAGGCGACTCCAAGGGAGGCAATGCATCAACCATATCATGCCTCTGAAGTGTCATTAAGCTGCCATAGTTCATGTGCCCATACCTGGCATGCCATAACTCCGCATTCTGCATCGCAGCAATGGGAGTGCTAACTGATAATGCAAGATGGGATCTTTTCTCATATAGATCAAGCTGAAAAAGACCCCGATACAAAGTGCCAGACAACATCAAAGCATAGTCATTTTCTTTGTCTTTGACTGCACACTTGTCATCATAAAAAACAACCTGAAATCCTCCTCTATTGAGTGAGGACACTGGAGGCAAATTCTTCTTTATCCCTGGCACATAGAGTACATCTGAAATTCTGAAATATGTGCCATCAGTGGATGTGAGAATAATGTCTCCCACTCCACACACTGAATGAGAAGAATTATTCGCAGAAGTCACCTTCTTCTTGGTGGGTGAAGAATGCAGAGTTACAAACAGACTCTTCTTGGAAGTGATGTGCTTTGAAGCACCACTGTCGAAATACCAAGTATGAAGTGTCTCATCAACGCTAAAAGAGCATTCATCCTTTGAATGATCATAACTGCAAGTCAAGAAAGCATATGGGTCATCATCATCAGTGGCTGTAATATTAGAACTACCCAATGAAAAATCTGAAGTGCAAGACAGAAAGGCATAGTGCTCTTCAACCAAGTTGGCTGCAACATCTCCTCCATCATGAGAATGTGGAACTGATGCACCTTTGCCTTATAAGAAGGCTGTCCAAAATCAGCTTTATGGTGATATGTGGGCTGATTGGCATGTGGCTTTTGCTGCCCTTTACCCTTGGGCTTGAACTTGGAGAGCATAGCATGCTCGCCAGCCCGGGTTGCCATATTTCTGCGAGTTTGTTTCTTCTGCAACAGAAGTCCTACCAACTTGTGAAAGGAGAGAGGATTGCTGCCCCCCCTCAATGACAAATTCAGCGAGGTGTGGAAACCAAGGTAGGACTCAGGAAGAGAGTTCAGAGTGGTGGTGATCATCTCTGAATCCGGAATGACTTCATCAATATTCAGCAATTGTTCCATGAGGTCCTGAAGCTTTGTGAGGTGAGAATTCATGGAATCTCCCTCCTCCATATGTGTATGGGAAAGTGCTCGCTTCAGAAAGGAAACCTTGGCATCATTTCTTGCTGGAAACATACTCTCTAGTATCTCCCAAGCTGCCATAGATGTCTTGCATGACCAAATATGAGGTATAATGAACCTCTTGACAGAAAGAGAAATTACTAAAAGAGCTTGTGCATCTCTAGAGTCCCATCTTTTCTGCTTTGCTGTGGGAGCTCCTGGAGCGGCTGCTCCAACCACTTGTTGTGCATTTGTACCTCTACCCCTGCCTCCAGCTGTAGGAGTGACAGGTGTAGTCACTGTATCTGGTCTTCATCTCCATTGACATAATTTCAAAGATGTCTGCCAACCAAGATGTTGCGAACCATGAAACTCCACAAGGAGTAGTTGGTGCCATCCAACTTATCCTCCTGTGTGAGAACCCCGAACACCTCATTGGAGTTGTTCTGAGCCATTTATACCAGACAATATCAAAAAAATATAGCAGACTGACCAAGTGAAATCCCTTCCTGGGATATAAAATGCACAAGTAAAATCTGCAAAGGAAAATCTGCCCACAGTGACAAATACTGTCACAGCCTGTCAAAGGCTCAGAATGCACTTCAATTATCTTGCAAATGCTCTCCAATGTTACTCAAAAATACCTGCAAAACTTGCCAATGTCTGCAATGTCACTCAAAATGAGTCCAAAATTGCCTGCAAACTCCCAAATTGCTTTTTCACTGCAAAATTGCAACCCACTTGCAAAAGCCTCAATTTCTTGAGGGAAATTGCATCCAAAAGAGGGCAAAACTGAAAGCCCCAATTATGCAAGAAATTGCACTGCAAAACCAAAAGCCCCAAATTTTGGGGAGAAATTGAGCTGAAATTGGGGCAAGTTCACAAAAAGCCCCAAACTTTATTAGAAAGGCCCAAATTTCTCCAAATGTGGTCCCAATTGCCCACAGAACTCCTTGAATACACAGCCAAATAATGGCTCAATGCAAAAAACACCTGTATAGCCGTAACAAAAAAACACCTGCTAACTGAACCTGCACCTGTACGTAAATCCACCAAATGAGTTGGGATTGTACGGACAACAACGTACAGCTGTACGGTTGCTGACACAATGTATGGCTGTACGATCTGGCACAGCTGTACAGGCACGTGCACCTCGAGCTTGTACGGAGGATCGTACGTTGTACGGCGTCACATGTACGAAACAAGTACGGACAGCGAATAGTTGTACGGACTGCAGATTTGTACGGTGCTGAAGCTGATGTAGATACGTACGGTGCTGAGATTGTACTACTGGTACGGTACGGCTATTGTACGGCGAAGGTACGGTGCAGGTACCTGTACCTAGCAGCACTGTTCAAAAGACAACACACGTACGGATGGAGACTGTAGTGTACGGATGGAGACTGCTGTACGGATGTACAGCGTTGTATTGTACGGACGAGCAGATTGGCGCTAGATGTATGACGGATTCCACTGTATGGAACAGTCAACTATGGCTGTATGGAATCGTCCGTACAAATTGTACGGAGATAATCAAGGTGAGCGAAGTGTAGCTCGGGTTGGGTGTAACAGGTTGGGAGTTGGGAGCCAGGAGCTAGGAGCGGGGTCTTGCTACTCTGATACCAAATGTTAGACAAAGAGAGAGTGAGAGAGCAAGAGAGCTGAACGTCAGATAGCAATAGATGAAGTGATTGAATACAACAAGACGGAAAGGTTTTGTCTAAGTGACAAAACCTTATCCTTCACTAACCATAGTTAGTGAACTAACTGAGGTTAGGGGGAAAAACCTCTAAAGAGGGAAAAGTGCCCCTAACCTACTTATTACATTACATTGGTCATTGCTAGAATATAATAATAATTCTAACATAACCCTATCTTCTATTCCTACAATGATACTTGGGCCTTACTTCTCCTCTTGTCAAGCTCTTAGGATCTCTTATCATTTGTAGATATAACTATAGTCTCTATGCTGATACTTAAATAATCTTACACATGCTGTCAATTGGATTCCTCCAATTTTCTGAGCATGTTTCTTTGAAGGCATGTTGGGCTCGCCTAAGCCCCAGCTCTTCTTTGCCTATGGGTCGTGTAATGTCAGTGTTTGTGTGGTACGCAGGTGGTAAGTGGCCGTGTGCATGCCCATTGCCACCTCACACTTATACTATATATTAGGCTCGTGTGGCTGTGGACCCTAATCCTTCCGCATTCTTAATGGGCTGGCCTGGCCTCAGCCCTAGCTCTTCTTGGCCTATGGGTCATGTAATGTCAGAGTGAGTGTGGTACGCAGGTGGTAAGTGGGTCATGTGCATGCCCATTGCCACCTCACACTTATATTATATATTAGGTTCGTGTGGCTGTAGAGCCTAATCCTTGCACATTCTCGAGTTTTACTTGTGTATTCCGCATCTTGTGTTCTAGAGTTTGCATGGTATCAGAGTGAGTGTTGCTTTTGCTGGATTAACGTCTAGCTGGTGTTGAGATGGCTTGTGAAACAGAGCTCTTTGTGGAGAGAACTAGAGACTCCAATTCATCGGAATGCTACTTGCTAGTTTGTCTAGCAAATTGTAAGTAGTGGTTGTGTTGGAGGCAGGAAGTGCAAGAAAGCCTTCAGTAAGGCATTTGCAAGGTTGCAGCAGTACTATGTGAATGGTGAGGTTCAATTCGGTAAGACTGGTCTTGCATGAACTTTTTTGTGCATGCTTGATTGTAAAAGAACTGATTAACTTGCATTCAAGTGAGCCTGTTGAAAGGCTGCCAACAAAGCAATTCACTCTATTTCATGTGGATGGGTTATCATCAACTCAATTGAGAACTTGTAACACAAGTCTATTGTTGAGGAACTAAAGGGAAAGCATGAAGTGAACACAAAATGAGAATGCTTGATTATGGAATGAAGAAAGGTGAGGTCCATATGTAGGCACCTCTTACATGATCACTGACATCACTGATGACCTCTGAGCTTCACAATCATCTCCTCAATCAGCTCCTAGAATCTCTCAATCATCCTATGTGGCATCTACCACCTAACAATGCTTATGGGCACCTAACTGTGCTTCTAGCACACACACATAGAAACCAAGGTGTGCCTGGGGGTGTGCCTGGGGCATACACCTTGAGATATCCCAACAAACCCCCCCTCAAGGGAATGCCTGAGGCTATGTCAAGGATTCATCTAGTCTCATAGTTTCTCATGCCATCTCATGGCGGTCAAGGATTAATCTATGGCTAGGATCTCATGCTAGCAAGGGGTTCCCAAGGGTGTGAGGTAAATAAAAGGGATACAGAAGACGTTCCAATGGTTATCTCCCCTGCATGTACATGCACACAATGTCTGCAGGAGGTACCATGGAGCAAAACACATACACATGGCCTACATCATATGGTGACCAGAGGTGTTTACAAAGAACACAATAGTTTATTTCATTCATTTTGGAGGACGATCCAGGCTGAGTACCTTGACTCAACATAAAAAGAGAGATCTGGAGCATATATGGAGATGGTTCAAAAAGCATAATCTTCATCATGTGGAGACTCATCAAATGAAAGTAGATTGGCAGTTTTTGACTTTGTAGTTGCTTCCTTTTTGGCTCTACAATACTTTTCATGGTGATTGTTTTTGCCACAGTGTTTGCATGGATTGATCTTGAAGCAGTCTTTTGAGAGGTGATTAGTCTTCCCACAATGTTTGCAAGGTGAAAACTTGCCCTTTTGAAATTTTATGGCATAGGCTGTGTCATTGCCTCTCCGGAGTTCCATGTGCCTTTCTTCTTCTTAAAGAGCAGAAAGACCTACAAGATTAGGATTAGGAAGACTTTTCAAAGTGGTAACAACATGATCATAATCTTCAGGCATACTTTTGAGCAATACTGCCATTGCATCATCTGTAGTGATTGGAGAGTTGATAGAAGCAAGTTGAGTCATGAGACTTTGCATAAGATTGACATGGGCAGCCAGAGGGGTGCCACTAACCATCTTCAATTCAAAGAAAGCAATCTTAAGTGACAATTTTGAGATGTGAGAGCTAGCACCAACAATAATGTCAAGCTTCTGCCAAGCTTCTGAAGGAGACTCTAAGTCACAGATGTGATGAATATAGTCATCTCCTAAGGCAAGAGCAATGATGCCATAGGCTTTCTCCTCTCTAGCAGGATCTCTTGCCGGGTGTATCGGAGCTGAGGATTCTCCAGCATTAGAGGCTGTTGAAGAAGAAGTTGAAGCCGGTTTGACAAGCCCCCAGAGGTTTTCCCTCATCAATGCAAACTTAACCTTCATCTGCCATGTGTGAAAGCCTTTACCATTGAACTTATCCACATTCAAGATGGTAGCCATGAGAGGGTCTAACCCAGAATGGGCAGTGTCTACTCTCTTACAAGGCTAGAAAAAAAAAGCTGAAAAGCTTCAAAGTATAAGCATTTTGTGACCAAATTGCATACTAAAAATCATAATGGAAATGATGCTTCATCTTCCATGCTTCATAGAAGTGGCTAAATGAAAGCATTCCAAATATAGCAACTGAAAGCAAAGTTGTAGCCACAGTTATACTGATGCTATTCAACACTTTAAAACATGAGAAATGCTAAAGTAGCATCTAATGTAGCATTAAACTCTCAACCTTGTCAAAACTGTCCAAAACAGAGGCCTGAACTTGGAGGGCTTGTATCTCCTTCTTTAGAGCAAAGAAAACAGGGCTTTCTAGGTAGAAACAAAGCTCATATACCAGAGAAGAGCCACTGAGGAGGAAGGGCGAAATGTCGCGTCACGTCGCCATAGCTAGCAGCTTGAAGATCGACTGGTTTTTTCGCGTTTTCTCCTCGAATATGCAACCATTGCTGCTCAAATTTCAACACAAGATAGTCCAAGGTATGGAGAAGCTTCCCCTAAAAGGAATTAGAGAAAGGTAGAGCAGAAACAAAGAATACGCAGAAGGGAGTTTCGACGATCTTCGGGGAATGGCGACCAGCAGCGACGATGTTTCTTCAATTCCTTGCAGGTGAAAGTTCGCCCATACGAGGGGTATCTCCAGCTCAGAGGATTTGGAGAATAGCGGAAAGACGAGGGAGAACAAGCTCTAGCAAGTTTTGGGAAGAAATGGTGAAGATGAAGAAGAAGAAGAAGATGGAGAAGAAGAAGATGATGTGGCACAAATGAGCTCAAGGAGGATCATAGTGCTCTGATACCATGTTGAGGAACTAAAGGGAAAACATGAAGTGAACAGAAAATGAGAATGCTTGATTATGGAATGAAGAAAGGTGAGGTCCATATGTAGGCACCTCTTACATGATCACTGACATCACTGATGACCTCTGAGCTCCACAATCATCTCCTCAATCAGCTCCTAGAATCTCTCAATCATCCTATGTGGCATCTACCACCTAACAATGCTTATGGGCACCTAACTGTGCCTCTAGCACACACACATAGAAACCAAGGTGTGCTTGGGGCATACACCTTGAGATATTCCAACATCTATGCCTTTCTACGCTTGCAAAAGCCACGTGTATATTGATTGAAGTGCCTAAAGCACTCATAGAAGCTGTTGTGGAATCTGGTCATACTAGTTCATTATGTGACAGTGTGCTTTTGATTGATGCTCAAGGCGCTCAGTGGTGATTGTGCTTAAACCATTGTACAAGCCCGATAACTCGTTAAAGTGAGCTGGTTTTGGAAAGCCGCTGCCTAATCTTATTGGTGATTTGCAATGTGCACAAAGCAATGCCTTGTCAATGCGAGTCATGAAAGCAGGCCCAAAAACCTCTTTGGTATTGGTTGTGAATGCACTGTGTGTGACAATGCTTACAAAAGCACCCCCCCCTTGTTGAGCCCCCCCTTCCCTAGGTGTGATTAGATTACCTAGGCCAAGTTAAGACCACCAGCATCCCCCTCCTGTCAATTTTTCCACTCAAAAAAGAGGGGGGGGGGGGTTTTCAGGGGGTGCAAATTCAGACTTTTAATGGTGAATTCGAAGGTGTCTGGAACCTCATTTTGAAGTGGTTTGAATTGTGTGGAGGTTGAGGATCCTTGATCTATTGTTCATTTCATACAGGTCCTTTAGGATACCCTGTGCTTCCTTCGAAGTATCTGCCAACTAAATGTGCAGAATCACTCCGTCTGCTATTGTCCCAATGATCATCGACAGCCCTTCAGCATCCTTCTCTTCTACCTCGTCTTGATCATCTAGCTTTATTACTTTTCTTGTCACATCTTATGTCTTCAGGCTTTAGATCCTCTCATGTCGTCATCTTCTATGACAGGCCAATCCATGGCCAATCCATGACAATTCTGCTAGAAAAGCGAACTCTTACACAGAAGGTATCCCGCAGCAGAGGAAGACTGATAGTTAGCCTCGGAATTACGCACGGAAGTGTTTCACTATGGAATCAATGTTTCACAAAGTGTGTGGACTTCACAACATTCATGACCTTTCACAGGGCTGGCACACCCACAAGCAAGGCCCTCACTCTCTACCTAAACCATGTGACATCAGGAGATGTTGACCTCCAACACGTACACACTTACAATCAATTGCATGCACAAGCGTCAGAATTATAGACTTATCCTTTTGCACTTTTCCATTGACGAACTGCTACAAGGGCTAATATCTCTGGGAGATGCTCATTGTCATGGGTCTGCTATAGGAGATGGTCTTCATCGCCATAACCAGATCATCGACTTGATTGTGCACCAACAACTGTGTAACAGAGAATCTGCTATGCTCACAACCACGTAGAGTCGGCCTCCTCTCAAGCCCGACTTGTTGGCTCTGATACCATCATTTCACAAGCTTCTTGTCACTCACTATACTCGAACTTGCAGATCAGCCCTTGCATCTGATTGCGATTTGATTCTTGGTCAGTTCTGTAATTTTCTAAGCCTCTACACTTGCCTTTTCACTTTCTAGGAGCCCTCTGCAGTACTTCTACTTATCTGGCTGCTAATTGTTGAGAACTCCAGATTGTTTGCACCGTGCAGTTTTACTGCAAACATTCTTATCGAGTGTGGATATTGACATCTGGCAAACATAGACTTGAATCCCTGGTGGTAGTGCTCCTTGTAGATTACTCTGCCATCAGAATGAGATACAGAGATAAGTCTAGGGTTTAGAGCATGGGTTGATAAGGTCTAGTGGCTCACCGTTGTTTTTGCCAGTATTGTTATCATGGAGGGTGTTCGTGGATTATATGGCACTCAATGAGATGAGTATTAAGAATTGTTTCCCCATACCACACATAGATGAGATACTGGATATCCTAAAGGGATCAAAAGTGGTCAGCTGGATAAACTTTAAGAGTGGGTATCATCACGTGAGGATAGCACCGTAGGATATACACAAGACAATCTTCAGAACTCCACAGGGTCTTTATCAGCATTTGTTTGTGTCCTTCGGATTGAATAGTACCCTAACTATTTTCAACCGCATGGTGAGGCGTGATTGTCCTACGATAGATTTTCTTGAATGAAATCATCGCTAGCATCCGCTTGAAAACCAAAAGGTTTTTTGAAGCTCTGGTATAACTAAAACTGGAGCATGTCAAAGCAACTTTCACTTTTAAATGCAACTTTTTCTCTTTCACCCGTACAAAAGGTCTACTCTTTCTGGTAAGTCATGCTGCGTCATGGAATGGTGAAGCTTTATGGGCGGGATGACGAATAAAGATTTGGTAGAAGAGCACAATTTGAAGGCACATTCCTCAGGTGTAGCCATTCTGTCATGTGCATGGTGTACCTAGGGTCGGATAGCAGATGAACGTGGGTTACGGGATAGCATAGGGCTGGATGGCTATTTTTAGCCGAGATTGCTATATATAGAGATTGATTCATATATAGTGCTCGCTTTATATGGAGGGAGCTATTCATAGCATTGTGCTATCTATAGTACAAGTAGGCTGAATTGAATTAGGGGCAACCTAATTAGATTTTTTAAATGAGGGCTGACTAAGATTCTTTACCTTGAGAGAAGCCATGTATCTTTGGGTTCAACCCTGGAGCTCCATAGTCTAGGCTCAATCTCAGGGAGGGTTACCACATCTCTTCTGATGATGGTTTGTCAGTGCCTTGTTTGGAACTTGGTGTTCCTAGATAAGAGATCCTAAGAACTAGATGATCCTGTGATAGGAGCGGTTTCTTGTGCACAAGTTTATACAGGATATCCGATAGTGGATCTTGTTTTAAGAGATTTCAGATTGTATATTTCCGTACTCTTTGGATCACATAGGATGTTACTCCTATGATGGTTGACTTTATACATGCCTAGAACAGTACCATTGACTGGATATAGCCAACTGAATTTTTATTGATTATCCTCATGTAGGGGCATTCCGAGGATAGATCAGGGGACCATATCTTTGGTCAGAATTTTGCCCATTCATACTTCCATGAAGATTCTTCCATCATGAGTTATGAACTGATACCTAATTGTTCTACAATGGAAAGTCTGTCATGTATTTCAACCCAAGAATTTGAATTACAAGGGTATTCCGTTGAGGCATTTTCTGAATACTAAGTAATTCAGGAAATTAGGGTTGATAGAAATTGCAACCGAGAAATTGACCTCGAGGGGCTCAATTGATGGGATTGTTTGAACAATGATTCCTCGATCTCAACCTAAGATTTGAGTTGAAGGGTAATCAGCATGATGAATTTTTTTTCGTGAATTCCCAGTTAGAACTCAATAGATACGGTTGATAGAATAATTTACCTTCAAGTACGGATTTTACCATGCTTGTGTACAGATATGTCAACGGAACTAACTCTGTGGATTCAGGCGTTACTTGATTTCTCGAGGAGAATACTCGACGATACATAACCTTGTTTAGATTGAGAGATTTACTTTCCTTGGGTTGGTTATCAAAGATTGTGGCTTTGGCCTTAGATTCTCTTTGATTTGAATTTCATGGAACGTATAGCACACTCAAACTGATAGTCAGAGTATAGTTATTGGCATTGACTCATCTTCACAGAGAGTTTTCGGGCTTTCTAGTGAACTCAGGAGTGAGTTCTTAGAGGAAGGGGAGTATGTCATGTGCATGGTGCACCTAGGGTTGGATAGCAGGTGAACGTAGGTTACGGGATAGCATAGGGCTGGATGGCTATTTTTAGCTGAGATTGCTATATATAGAGATTGATTCATATATAGTGCTCGCTTTATATGGAGGGAGCTATTCATAGCATTGTGCTATCTATAGCGGGTTTCCTTCTATATAGAGAGGGGGCCAGTGCTATTGTGTAGTTCAGTTGAGCGCTCCTCAACTGATGGATGGGACTTGGACCCAGGTTGGGACTCTGGCCATCTACATGGCGGATCATAGGTAGTGTATCGTCCTCTGGACGGGCTCAGGTGGTATAGGACGCCTGGGTTAGATACGGGCCTATGGATGAGACGAGCTGTAGCCCACATGCTCGGGGGTGGTCGGGAGGATCGAGGCGCTTGCGCTATGATTTGGTTGGATCGAGGACGAGATTCTTGGTTAGTGATAGGGTCAGATCTTGCGGGGTCGTGTCACATTCCAAAATAACATTCAGTTTATCTAGATCCATCTTTATTTCTCCTAACATACAATGTGCCTAAGAAAGCAAATTTTTGAGAGAAAGAATGTGTTTTTCTTTAAGTTGATAAAGAACTGATGCTCTTTCTACAAATCACACGATCTTCAGGTGCTTCCTATGCTCTTATTCATCTCGACTATGAATTGTAATATTTTGAAAGAAAGTACCCTGAAAAGATTAAAGGAGTTGCTTGCAAATCATTCATGCATTGCATGTTAGGAAGCATACCTGGTTGGTGTCGGCTTTTTGATTCAGACAGACCACCAAATTGCATGCTACTTTCGCAGCCATTGGTAAGGGAGAAACACATTAGACGGGCAACCTTTCTTACTGCAAAGTGCATCATGAAGAACTTGTAGCCACGAAGGATGCTATGAGGATCCAGATTTTTTTACACATCTGGACAGAGCTCAGCGATAGAGCTGGTCACAAGGATTATCACCCTCGAGATGGCTACTTCCTTACGCAGCCATTGGTAAGGGAGAAACACAGTAGAGGGGCACACTCTCTTGCTACAGAGCACACCATGAAAAACTTGTAGCCATGAAGGATGCTATATTTTTTACACATCTGGATTTCGAGATGGCTACATATGGAACCACACCTACTTTTGTTTGACAAGGAATATGTGGGAAAAAGTCATTAAAGAGTGCCAGAGTCCTACCTTGGGACAGCTAGAGAGAGACTTTCATTGACCTCAAATCAGGTGGAGAGCATGATGTGGGGTGGGGAAGCGGAAAATGAAACAAACAAGAGTGAGGAAAAAGAAGAACTAGCCCCTTGGTCTGTTCAAAGCAGAGAAATGGTATTTTTTTTTGGGGGGGGGAGTAGCTAGCAGGGAGAGATCAGGGTGTCTTATGTCTTTTATGATGCAGACGTGTTGAGTGAACAAACATAAACGTCAAAATTAGATCTGAAGAATTTAAGTCGTTCATGCAACATGAGGTAAAGAAGAGAGCAATAGTTTTCACACACACACACACACAATGGGAAGATAGTTGGAAGTAGCCATAGTCAACACACTAAAGTAGATATAAACAAACGAGAACTTACTGAAGTCCATCGCCTGCAGCGGAAGTTCACCAATTGATCGCCAGAATGTCGTGGAGGATTGGTAAAGGCATCCACATGAAAAGGATTCTCCAATATGCCAGGCATATAATAGGATATCACGTCAGCTTCCAACCGGAATGGGTGGCATCCAAAATTTAAAACATTGCGTTCCAAACAAGAGTACATTGACCACCAAATGTTGTATTTATATCACGTTTTTAAAGCAATTATTTATACAAGGACTCACAACTTCATATGAATGCAGTTTATTGGTCAAAGGTAAAGACCTTTGTTGGAATATGTCTTTAGTATCAGCTATGCCACTTAGCAAATAAGAGGTGGGAAACGATCTCTATGGGCCTCGCTACTGGGCTCTTAGTGAACATGATACTTCTGGGTTGTGCTTGAGCACCTTACCAAGGTGGCTGCTGTTATCCTAACTTTGACCAATGCACATGCATTGTCCAAACTTGTTAAGTTTCTAAGCGTTTGTTGTGGCCATGTGGACTGTCTGATAATAGTGAGTGATTTAGAGTCTATTCAATGGGCACTATCGGAATTTTGCATTTCAGCAATTTGAGACAAGCAACGGGTCATCTAGGGACTGGTGGCTAGATAGAGAGGACAATCAATGGAATGCACGCTGTGAGCAGCCTCTGCAAAAGGCTTCACAACTTGCCAACAATTGTCTTCAAACTGCTTACTGTTTCCGTTTTGGTGAAATGATTTGCACAGTATGCAGATGCATCTTTTAGATTTCAGAACAGCATAAATGTTAAATATATTTGACAATGAAAAGCCTGAGCCATGACCCAAGCATGAGGTCTCGACTACATCTGAGTCAAGAGTTATGACAAAAAGACTCCATATCTAGACTCTACCAGATGGCGATGTCATTGCCAGAGGCAAGACACCAAAATGTATCTCTGCATGGGAGATACATTACCCACTTATCTAGCCCTTAAAAGTGAAAGTGTCCTAACAATAAGACTCCTAATCTGTTTGAAGATAAATGCAGACCTCATCAGTACTAACTTGTCTTAGTGCCTGCCTGTGCTAGACCTGTACTCATGTCCTTAAGAAATAGCAGAGCATGAACTCGTTTAAACCTTATTCCATCTTTAGAAAAAGCCTAATTATATTCTTTTTATCTTTTTCCAAAGAACTGGAATAGTGTGTTTTTGTTTAAACATGTGCATGCATTTATGATCTGGTTCAGTTGGCCTATGATATGGGTTAACGTGAGTTTAAATTGAGCAAAGGCTTGGGCTATCTTATGCTCAACATCTAATATTTAGCTTCTCTATCTTTTGCTGACACCCTTTACATATTGTGTGCAGCAGCAGAAGTTGAAGTCAACTTCATAAGAAAACCATCAAGGAATCAATGTAAGTACAGAAGCTAGATATTCTGCTTAGTGGTTCTGAGCTGCCATTTCTCACTGAGACGAGGAATGCTGTGCTGTGCATCTGAAGTTTTCAAATCATGGTTGACTTGTTTTTACAGAAATCTCTTCATTGTTTGAAGTGAGCTTTTCCTTTTGGAGTGCGTACTGGATCTAGGACAGTATTGTCTAGGAGCATCCCTCTTTTTCTAGAATTTCATGCTTGGCACATGTAAAAGCAGTGATGCGCACATGTTCTAGTGAAAATTTCAACATGCAGGTCCATGAATAAACCTGTATCTTCTATTGTTTGCAGATGCTTTGCCTGTACCTAGCTCACTGGCCTCAAATACCAATGGATTTCGCACGTAGAGCAGGCTTCTTTTGTTGTGAACTGTGACCATGTGTTTTTCATTAAGCTCTCAGTGCACGTAAGGAATTTTGAATTTCAACACTGAACTAGTAGATTTAACAACAAATTACAGCTTGCACAATAAACTGCTAGAGGAGCTGTAAATGCTACTAAAGCAGGATTTGTTTGAGAAATAAGCATGCTCAATATCTCCATCTATGATGATCCAAAGGAGAAAATGCTGCAATGGTTCATACCTCTATCATCCACCATTGAACAAGAGTCTTGGAAAGAATCTTGGGTTAGAAATTTAAAGCTTTTCTGACAGGTTCAGGTAATATAATCCAGTATAGATTGCGTACACGTCAATCGAATTATGAATATATTGTTATTCCTTATGTGTCAGTGTTTTCATTTGTCAATGTGATATTTACAATAAAAATTGTACAGCTAGGAAAATGCTGAAGATAAGTATTGATTGTAGCCACCTATTAGCCCACCAAAATACAAGGGATGATAACTTTGACAAATGTTTCAATATTTTGCTATGCACTGATTTGATGAATGAGAAATCTTGACTTGATGATGGTCTAGTCTTAGTGCATGTCAGTAGTGCTGAACAATGCACAAAATTATGGAAAGGCTTTAATATAGCCCTTGTGTAGTACACGTGCATCACCATTCTTGTTGTCACTAGTCAAATTATCTTTTGAATCAGCTTGAATGGAACAAGCTTCAAGTAGAGTCTGCATACGAAGAACATGCGAATGGGATGAGATATTTAAGTGAGAAAGAGTTAGTTACACTCTGCTTGAGTGTTAGATTTAGCTAATTCCCTGTGGATTCTTAAAGTTTGGCGGTTATGATGTTTTTTTTGTATTTTTATGTCTGGTTGAAAAAAGTTAGTTGCATATTCTAGAGAAAGGTCTGCCCTACTTGTGCTTAAAGAGAAAAAACTCAAAGATGTTTGGAGATAGAGATTATATCATACTTTACTACTCGTTCTCATTTATATATAGAAAAGGATTGAACTACAATCACTCAAAGAGCAAAAATGTAGAGGTTTCTAGAGAGCAAGAATGTAGCTAGTTCCAATGGGATCAAGTAACTCAAATATGCCTATCACAGCCTCTAGGTGAAGATGAAGAGTTGGTTTAGACCAAAGATGTAGCCAAAGCTTTGTTTTGATGGTTCCTACTCGGTATGGCCCCTTTACTTAAGAAGGCCATACTAGTTGCATGGAAAGTACTTCCACAAGCATCTAGTAACATTGTACGAGCTTAAAATTAGATGAGTGCTTTGCAGGAAATTGGAGCTCAAGTTTGATGTGAGTGGGTAGTACTTGAGTATACCTACCCCCGTCCTTCACCCATCTGGAAGAGTACATGTATACATCGTCCATGTATTCACCTGGATGACGCCTGGTTGAAACCAGCCATGTCAATCATTATGATGGTTGAAACCATTTATGTCAACCACTGTTGCAATGGCCATGGCAATCGTTGTACTCCACATTGATTCCAAGGGAAGTGTTGGGGGGGTGAGTTTTATTCCTCATTATGCACCTTTTGGGATGATGAGGATGCCCATAATGTTTTAAACGAGCTCTCTCTCTCTCTCTATATATATATATATATCTATCTATCTATCTATCTATCTATCTATCTATCTATCTTTTCTCTCAATCGTCCATGATGCACTAGTTGGGTGTGATTTCATTGCTCATACGCACCATTTGATGTGATTGGAATGCAAATGTTTCTACAAGGTTAGAAACAATATCTATGTCTATCTTCCTCTCAGTTGCTCTGCAGTGCACCAACTCTATAATAAACACTTTACTCTTAACCATGTAAAAAAGTTTTTATATTAATACAATTATGGACATTACTATTATAACAATCCACATGAAGCAGATTCAAAGAGATTACAATCGTTCGCATGAAGAGGATTCAAGGAGAGATGAGACCTACAAAAGAATGTTTCTTGAGGGGCAACATGAAGAAACTCCCCCATATACACATTGATTGCCTCGCGAACAAGGACGAGGCCCAAAATTGCTATCAAGAAAATGCAAAATCCATGTAGACCTCCACTTCATTATAAGGTAGAAAGCCAGCGTTGCCACACAATGTCTACTATGACACCATAGATACGTTGGTGGTGCAATGTAGGACCCGAAGGAATGATTGGGAATTGCTCGGGTTTGGATTTGCGGCATAGTTATCCTAGAACAATAGAACCCATAGTAAGAAGCTGAGCATACAGCGGAGCATACGTATGAGTTTGTGGGACTTTTGCTTGCATTGTCGGCGTTGAGCTTGAAGACGAGGGTTGAGCAAGAGCATATGAACTAGAGTTCAAGTGTCAAAGGCAAGTTTGAAGATGAGGGTGGCAAAAACATGCATGTAGAGTCCCAATTAAATAGCCGATGCCCGTCGCCTTGGTAGCCCAGTCCCTACAATCTAGGCTATTGTAAATCCTCAGCGTGTGCTAAATCTGTGGCCACTAGGAAGCACAATCAATTCCCAATCGCGCCAGATCTCAAAAGATTAGTTGGTCCTCACCTCATAAATCATTTTATAGCTTATCAGCCCATAGCCATCACACCATGATGGTTGTCCTCCGTGTCCTCCGCGGTGAATTAGACGGTTCTCACTGTACGATCATTTTAGAGCTAATCAAGTCATGCATGTCAGCTGTCCATCGCCAATTGAACTTTGAGCTGCCACTCCCGATCACCCATGCAAGGATGGACATCAGCCACGAATTTGAACCATCATGATGGCCCATTTCCTACCCCGCTACTCCTACCATGTGGTTAATCTACCATCATGGAACCATAGGAAAAGCCCTTGGGATCTAAAAAAGCCTTAAAGTCCAATGGTCTAAAGCATCAAACCACGGATGAACGCCACATGGATTTTTGTAAAATTTTCCAAAAAGCAACGAATAATGACAAAACTTTGCCCCAACTCAATCCTTAAGAATTGTCTCTAGGAGAGCCAGTGCTAACAAGCTAAGGGTTAACAAGCAGCAGATTGAAGTAACCCTTTACAGAAACAAAACCCACCAAGGAATGAAAGGAAAGAATGTACAAAACTAATTCATCAACAAATATGAGTGACATGACAAGTACAGTAGGGGGTGAAGAACACTGGAATGAGGCAAAATGACATGCCAAGCAAAGGTACAGATAAGGTGAAGTCACCATCTTCATCCTCCATCGTGATGCCCACTACAAACATTTTGTCAATTCATTGGCCTATTCACTACTTTTGCAGGTGGTCAGACCTAAATGCCTTACGTGCTTTAAAGCATAGAGCATAGACCCCATGCACGTTGGCCTATGAGCTGCATGGGCATCAAGGCCAATGCCTTAGGGCGTGAGCTCTCACATAAGGATTAAACCTTGAAAAGAGCGCACCTGGGGGTCACGCGAGTTGCACTCGTTGGTAATGTGAAGAAGGAACATTGAGCTCCAATAGTCATCCTAAGAAAATCAAAGGGCCGCACGGAACTGTACCTCAAGTTTGCAATAGTATTGGAGCCACATGTGTGAAGCAAATGAAAGTCTCTTGGGTGTCACAAGGCTCTCAATCGTGTGCAATTGATGGTGGTGTACCTTCGACCTCGGTTTTCTGTTGATGATGATCCGCCTTGAATGCTTGACATGCTTTGAAGCATAGAGCATAGACGCCATGCATGTCGACCTACGAGCCACATGGGTATCAAGGCCAATGCCTTAGGCCTTGAGCTCTCACACAAGGAAGGCTTAAACCTTGAAAAGAGCGCCTGGGGGTCATGTGAGTTCCATTCATAGGTAATGTGAAGGAGCATTGAGCTCCAATGGTTATCGTAAGAAAAATGGAAGGGCTGGGTTGAATTGTACCTCAAGCTTGCAATAGTATTGGGAGCCACATGTGAAGCAGATGAAAGTCTCTTGGGTGTTGCAAGGCTCTCAATCGTACACAATTGATGATGGTGCATCTTCAACCTCGGTTTTCATTAAAGAACCCTACCCTCTCTCCAAAACCTCACATGCGGACACGAAAAACTAGTCAAAATGAAGTAGCCATATATTGAATTCCATGATTCCTATTGGGTGGAAGCATGTTAACCCACTCAAAATAGCATGTCCATGGACAATGCTAACAAGCACCTTTAGCACATGTTCTCTTTGTTTCAAAGCAAGCCAAAATTTGAAGGGTAGTCATAGCCACTCCCACGTGGACTCTCTCTCTCTCCCTCTCCTTTCAAAATTTGAGTGGTATTTACAACCCCCCCCCCCTCTCTCTTTCTCTGACACAGAGATGTACTCCTTCTCCTTCCCTATCCATTGTCAGGATTCACAATCCAATCCCTCTCTCTCTCCGATCATAGAGAGAGATTGTCTCCGAGTACAGTCAACAGGTAGTTGGGTTGCTAGGAGCTACCCCCCCCCCCCCTTCTCCTCGTCCACTAGTTAGTAGAGGAATAGGCAGCATACCACTGGGCTACATCTCCGTCTCATGAGCTCCTACATCTCTATCGATCTCACACCCGCAACATGTGGACCTTCTGAGAAAGGTCGACAATCATGTCGTGAGCAGTGTGGCTTGAAGTCAACACACACAGAGAAAGGATTGATTCCTCCTAAGCAAGTTTCTTGAAGCCTTGGTAAGATGTGAGTGATTTTGTATGCCACAAAATCATGCCAATTGCGTGCATGAAGCACAATTCAAGCAAGGGGAGCTCATAGTAGCAAATAAACAAGGTATTGTGCAGCATTGGCAAATTTATTTGTCTTTTATTGGAAGGAGCTGTAGTTGTGGATCGTTTCTCTCCTTGAAAGAGGTGCAGTTACCCCTTGGCTGACATTTGTTAAGTGGGCATAACAAACTCTATACCATCCCCCATAAATGTACTATTAAAGGGGTCATTGCAAACTCAACACCATACCCAATAACTCTACTATTAATAGTGACCTGACCATCCAGATAAACGAGAAATGGAGAGCTTGGAGAGACAATCATAGACCTTGGTGGATAGGTATCAAGCTGAGTATTTCTGCACACCAACCAATCAATTGCCATGGATTAATAGATATCTATTTCACATAGATATCTTTACTTGTGATTACACCATGCTCCCCACAGCCGCATGCTCTTAAGAGTTCATGATAGTTTTTTGAGACAGTTTGGGAAATGAAGCATATTCCAAATTAGTTCACAGACTTGATGCTACCACTCATATATTCTTTTCTTTTTAGACTTAGCGTTTTGGATTGCACGTCTGCTGCTGGCTGATGCAAAATCAGGCATGGATTCTTGGTTAATATTGTTTGTCATTGCAAGTAGTACTTAGTTTTAGCTTGCACTTAATTGCAAGTTTGCATATCGTATTGAGCAATCGAATTGGTGAATCAATGCAATACAACATGGGAAGACGTAATGATACAACACATTGAGACATCATTATAAGAAATTATGAGGTTGCAAAGAAAAGAGAGAAACATGCATGAGACAAGTGCAAGAGGGAGGGTAGTGTCCATGAACTTAATGAAGCGTAGAAGTGGAGAATTGTAAATGATACTATGAAATTCTTTAATGACAGGATACCCAGCATGGGTATAGAATCCAGATGTGAACTTTTCAATTCAATCCATCAACATCCTCAAGTGTAAGTACTTCATGACCCATCATTAACAAAAATAGTTGACGTCCAAGCATGCCTCATAGAGAATGTGCACAGCATATTGGCCATTGTGAAGCAGCCAACTTTTGTTTCTGAAGAAAAGTGCATTGTCGATGCTGAAGAACTCTAATTAGGGCATTCCCTTATCAAAGGTCTCAAGAGTTCTTAAAGCTCCTAGATGTAGCTTGTATCAGGCAAGATTGAGATTGCATACGTAGGCTAATGATGATAATGGACTGCTCTCATTGGTTGCATCTTGGCACACTATTCCAATCACCGATGAAACAAAGAAACTTGTACACTCATTTTGGGAGGATGGGACACACGTCGCCTCCAACAAGAAGAACGTTTGCCAAAAAAGAGCCGGCAGAAAGAATTACATCGAGCACCCAGTGCACCTACTCGACAAGCCTCAGGTACAAGAGAGCAATGAGCACAAGACAAGTGCAAGAGAGAGGTAGTGTCCATGAACTTAATGAAGTGCGGAAGCAGAGAATGTAAACGATATTATGATGCTCAGCATGGGTACATAACTCAGACGTGAACTTTTCAATCTGATCCTTCAACATCCTCAAGTGCAAATACTTCATGACCCATCATCAAGGGAAGTAATTGATGTCCAAGCATGGCTCATTGAGAATGTGTACAGTACATCTGCCATCAGGAAGCAACTACCAACCAACTTCCGAAGATGAGCTGTTTTTGAAGAAAAGTGCATTGTCTATGCTGATGAACTCTAATTAGGGCATTCCTTTATCAAAGGTCTCAAAGTTCTTAAAGCTCCTAGGTGTAGCTTGTGTCAAGCAAGATTGAGATTGCATGCCTAGGTTGATGATGGTAATGGACTGTTCTCATTGGCTGCATGTTTGTTGCGAACTAGCCCAATCGCCGATGAAACAAAGGAACTTATACACTCCTTTTGGGAAGCGTGTTGCCTCCAACAAGAAGGATATTTGCCAAAAAGGAGCCAGCAAAAAGAATTACATTGAGCACCCAGTGCACCTACTCAATGATCCTCAGGTACAATCTCATAAATTGCATTATACATGAAGCACTTGATGTGCTAGTTATCACTATGATAGTTAGCACCTGATGTGCTGGTTACCATTGTCATATGCTAGTTAGCACCTGGAATGTGGATGGCCATTGTCTTCTGCTAGTTATCACTTGAGAGCTTGATAGCACTTGCTTGCTAGTGACCACAAACATATGCTACTTACCAATATCATATGCTGGTTACCACTATCATATACTATTTACGACTATCATATGTTGGTTATCATTCTCACTTCTATCTATTTACCACTGTCATATGGTAGTTAGCACATGTAGTGCTTGTTAGCACTATAATAGCACCTGCATTACTAGTTACCACTATCATAGCATAGGCAATGTTGGTTAACATTGTCATATGCTAGTCAATAGCTACAGTGTTAGCTCCCACTATCACACTCAAGCTAACACCTACAACGTGTCAAAGTGAGGGATCAAGGGGGATCAAAACACCACAAGAGAGACATAGGATAGCAAACACTCAATCTATTGCAGAACGTGTACTCAACAATACATGATAGGCTTCTTATATAGAGAGAGCCTTTAGAATAGTCAAACCATGTGGGATCCTCTCATCCACATCTCTCCTTGTGGATATCCTCAATCCACATCTTCACATCTTGTAGTCCACATCCTAGGGTGGCTACTTTAATTCTTTCCTATACCATACCTTAGCCCTTTAATCTATGTGCTCATGGCACCATATCTCTCAACACCTCCCCTTGGTGCCATAATCCTTTGGCTACTGCAAGGTGGTCAGATGTGAGTTACATTCCATCACCTCCCCTTAGTGCATGCATTGCTACTTAAGGTGGTAAAGTGTGGTTTACATGTCAATACCTCCCCTGGGTGCTTTCATAGCTACTCTCAGGTGGTCAGGTTTGATTACAAACATATAGGCAAGGTTGGCAAGGGTTTTGGTTTCTCAATACATTCCATTGATGTCACCTTTTGGCTCATGGCTTGATGATGACTCCATGTAGTTGACTTGTTGGTGCTTCAATCTGCAATCTTCTTCCTTGTGTCCCAGCTTCTTGCAATGGTGACACTTTGGTTTGTTCTTCAATCTGCAGTCACTTTGATAGTGACCCATCCTTCCGCAATGGTAGCATTTCACTGATGTTTTACTAAATAGTGCTTGTTCTTCATTATAGCTATTGAGTGTTGATGTCGATGTCGATGTCGATGCCTTCAACTCTCTTTCTTTTTCGAGAAGAGATGATACACATTCTTCAAACTTTGGATCTGGCAAATTCTTCAAAGTGGTTGTCAATGCACTATATTCTGCAGGCATGCTTTTAAGGAGAATTGCAAGTGCATCTTTCTCTCCTACTTTTGCATTTATGCCCTCTAGTTGAGTCATAATGCTTTTGATTTTGTTGACAAATTGTGCCATGGATTCATTGAAGCCCATGTGCATACCATAGAATTCAATCTTAAGATGGATTTCTTGGTTTTTGGCTTTTGCACCAAACGCTGTGTTCAACTCATCCCATGCATCCTTGGCATGATCTTTAGAGTCTATGTGATGAATTATGTTTGGACCCAAGTGCAATCCAATGAGTGATAGTGCTGCTTCATCTTTTTCCTTCCAAGCATCATTTTGTGCAGTGGGTATGTCTTCTTTTACAATCTTCCAAAGCTTTTGGTGCATCAGGAGATATCTCATTTGTGTAGACCATGTGTGAAATCCTTCCCCGGTGAACTTCTCAACAGTTGGGGTGCGAATTGCCATTGCAAAGGTCTTACCAGTTGATGATACTTTCAAATTTGGCAGTGTCTAATTGCATACAGAAAGTCTGAGTTGACAGGCGCGTAGAGCTCAAAAAAAAGGTTATTTTTCCTTTTTGGAGCATGTGCAAATTCCTCCTGGATTGGAAGTTATGCCTTGTCGAAGTTTGTGTGAAGAAGAGGGGGCCTTGATGATGTGGCAG
Organism: Dipteris shenzhenensis; assembly: GCF_047967505.1. Lineage (NCBI taxonomy): Eukaryota > Viridiplantae > Streptophyta > Polypodiopsida > Gleicheniales > Dipteridaceae > Dipteris > Dipteris shenzhenensis. The sequence continues at coordinate 7,814,703 of NC_141603.1, read as the reverse complement.
AGGCTGTTCACATGCAACTTACAAACTGTGCTTGGCAAGGGTTTACTGTGCTAAGATAGCCCTATGCCACGTGGCACATTTTTAACCAAACTGAATTAACCCAGAGTTCAAACAAACCTACCTATGGTCCAAGTAACTGCACTTCACCCTACTAACTGAACCACCCCTGGCTGTGGTTAAGTTTTATCTTTGCCACATGTCAATTTTTGGGGAACCTTAGGAAACCTTACAAAGAAACTTTGAAGCTGCAGAGAAGATGCAACAACGACGATGACGAAGATGCGGGCGCGATGACGTGCCAATGGTGGCGAGATCGAGGTAGAGATGGAGCCGGAGGCAACAACCTTCGCAACAAATGTAGTGGGTGAAGAAGAATCTACAGGTCCAGAAGGAGAGGAGGAAGAAGAACAACCGGTGGACGAAGATAGGATAGTCCATTGCATTGTTCTGTAGGCTTGATGGAGGCACCGAGAACAGCAATTGCTGCTACAGTTGGAGAAGCCTCATGGCAATCCGTCGATGGAGCGATGGAGGAGCGCAAGTCCTCAGCTTTGGCGATGCAAAGGAGCCGAATCCATCAATAGTTGCAAGCTCTCAGCTATGGCGATGCAAGCATCTGTATGACTATCTACAGTGCTTAAAGTTACTCAACCGCAACACAGGCATCCAAAACATACGCTTTTGGATGAGCTACAAAAGCAAAAGAAGGTAGAAATAGACCCAACGGCGGATATACAAAATCAGCAAAGACTAGAATCCATTGCTTGTGCTATCTCTTCTTCTGCCTCTCGTCTTTGATCCAAGGAATCATTGGGTGCCTGTGCCAAGGAGGAGATGGTGCAGATGCTACAAATTGCTATGGCATGTGTGGCAACAGTGCCCGATCAGAGGCTGAAGATGGCGTAGTAGATGTTGCTTAAGGGTTGATAGTGGAGGCACATGGAATCTCATAAGCTTGTAGAACACTCACTAATCTACCTAGGTTTGTGGAGCACCTAAGCTCTGATACCATGTCAAAGTGAGGGATCAAGGGGGATCAAAACACCACAAGAGAGACATAGGATAGCAAACACTCAATCTATTGCAAAACGTGTACTCAACAATACATGATAGGCTTCTTATATAGAGAGAGCCTTTAGAATAGTCAAACCATGTGGGATCCTCTCATCCACATCTCTCCTTGTGGATATCCTCAATCCACATCTTCACATCTTGTAGTCCACATCCTAGGGTGGCTACTTTAATTCTTTCCTATACCATACCTTAGCCCTTTAATCTATGTGCTCATGGCACCATATCTCTCAACACAACGCTATGCTGGCTAGCACCTGTAATGCTGGTTAGCATTCGGAATGCTGGTTAGCACCCGTAAATGCTATGCTGGTTAGCACCTATAATGCTAACTCATAGTGAGGATTGGAGTTAGTGCAAGGGTACAGATCGAGGTGTCCCACAATGCATTATATATGGCCATGGGCCAATTTTGTATTTGCTTTATTATTGCAAGTTCGAGTAATATATTTTGGAATGGACATAATTCAATTTTGGGCCCTAAGATGGCTATGTAAAGCAAATCCCTCATTTTGGTATGAGAAAGCGTGAGCCACTCATCTAGGGGGGAGATTGTACCCAGTTTGCTGTCATTTTCATGGTGTGATTATGTTCTTCTTCTTGAATTGATTAAGTGGTGAATTTGTGTGGAAGAAAATTACCTTTAAGGTTTAAGTGGTATCAGAACTTTGGTGACACTCTTGTGAAGAAAGAGCCTTAGCAAAGCTAAGCCTAGAGTCTTTCCCATCTAGCTATAAGGTCAAAGCTGCTTTTACCAACACAAAGTACAATTGCACTAGAGATGTCAAGAATCTTGAAATTTCAATCAAACCATACAAGGATAGACGAGACTTTCTAGTGGCACCCTTAGAGGGAGTTGATATCATCTTAGGAATGCCATGGAGACATCAATATAATCCTAAGATAGATTTTGATTTACACCAAATGTGGATTGAGAAGGACAAACAAGAAATATGTCTGAAAAGTTCTATGAAACCTGAGATCAATCCTTTACTCAACCACACACAAGCCAACAGAGCAACTAGGAAACGTGAGAAGATATATCTGATTTTGGTGAATACGGTAACGACTACTCAACCAAATACTAAGCCTACACACCAAAAGTTTCTTTCTCAAATTTTTGATTGTTTCTTAGAGGACTCATCGCCTGGACTTCCATGTTCTCTACCTGAAGATCATAGGATAGAAATCCTACCAGGCAATACTCCACCTTGCAAAGCTCCGTATAGAGTCAACCAGCTAGAGCAAAAGGAAATTCAAAAGCAAGTGGAGGAACTGATAGAGAGAGGATTGATAAGACCCATTAGTTCTCCTTATGAAGCAGGTGTGTCTTCTTAGTCAAAAAGAAAAATGGAACCTATCGAATGTGCATAGACTATCGTGCACTAAACAAAATCACAGTGAGGAACAAATATCCAATCCCTAGGATTGATGATCTTTTGGACAAATTGAAAGGGGCCAAGGTCTTCAGTAAGAGAGATCTCAAATCCGGCTATCATCAAGTTCTTATGGTAGAAGAGGATATATACAAGACTGCCTTTAGAACTCAAACGGGACATTATGAATTCCTAGTTATGCCTTTTGGGCTAACTAATGCTCTAGCTACTTTTAGTAGAATGATGAACCGAATCTTTCTTAAACACCAAGATTGTGTGGTAGTATTTTTCGATGATATTCTAGTGTTTAGCAAAGACATTGAGTAGCATAAGGAACATCTGAAGCTAGTCTTTTCACTCTTAAAAGGAAATCAATTATACATAAATCCTGAAAAGAATAGTTTCTTTCAAGATCAAATAGAGTATTTGGGTCACATTTTATCCACTGATGGGATTCGAGTGGATCCAAAGAAGATTGAATGCATAGTAACATGGCCTAAACCCTAAGATATACACGAATTAATATCATTCTTGGGATTGTGTAGCTTTTATAGAAAGTTTGTCAAGAATTTCGCATACATTGCACATCCATTAACAGACCTTCTTAGAAAAGCTAAGCATTTCTTATGGACCGAGCATCAAGATAAATCTTTTACAGCTTTGAAAGAAGCTCTCATGCGAGCTCCTGTGTTGCAACTACTCGATTTCTCTAGACCATTCTTTGTAGTTGTAACCGATGTTAGTGGATATGGAATTGGAGCCGTGCTTATGCAAGATGGACACCTAATAGCATTTGAGAGCCAAAAATTAAAACCAGTGGAATGCAATTATAGTACATACGATAAAGAATTAACCATGCTATTGTGCATGCCTTATGAATGTGGAAACATTATTTGATGGGAGCTGAGTTTCTTATCAAAATCGATCAACAAAGTATCAAGCATTCGTTGATTCAGCCACTAATATCCGATAGGCACATCAAGTGGCCATCATTTATACAAAGTTTTCAGCCCATGATTTAGTATTAACCTGGAAAAGAAAATGTAGTTGCTGATTCTCTTAGCAGAAAGCCAAGTATCAATCACATCACTGCTGTAGAGACCCAGCCTTTCGAAGGTATGAAGAATTCTTATCAAGAGGATCGAGACTTTTCCAATATATGGAACAAATTAGAGAATAATAATTGGAATCCTATGTTGGACTATTCATGCAATGATGGATACCTCTTTTATCAAAAGAAATTATGCATCACTCGACCCTTTAGAGAAATTGTATTGGAAGAAATGCACCAACCACCATACATGGGACATAGGGGAGTGACACCATACATGGGACATAGGGGAGTGACTGCCACTTTACAAGTGATAGCAACAGAATTTCATTGGCCTACTATAAGAAAAGATGTGGCTAAGTTTGTAGCCGAATGCATCACTTGCTAGAAGATCAAGAGTTATAAAGGAAAGACCCCAGGATTGCTAATGCTTTTGCCTATTCTTGCACAACCTTGGGAACAAATATCTATGGATTCCATAACAGAATTCTCTGACTACAGTGAATCAAAATGATATGATATGGACGATAGTAGATCGCTTTAGTAAACAAGCTTATTTCATCCCATACAAGAAGACTTTAACAGCTCAGCAAGTTGCACACTTATTCATAAAGCATATCTTTGTTCAACATGGCTTGCCAAAGATTATAGTGTCTAATCGAGATTCGAAGTTTTGCAGTAATTTTTGGACTGCATTATTTCATAATCGAGGCACTAAGATTCCTCATTAGCTTTTCATCCAGAATCGAATGGACAAACTGAAGTCACAAATAGTACTATTTTGGACATGATAAGAGCTTATGAAGGAAGTCAACCAAAGACTTGGGACAAATATCTTCACCTCTTACAGTTTGCTTATAATAATACTCCTCGTTCTGTAACTGGAAGAGCACCCTTTGAGATTATCTATGGGAAGGTTTTACCTATTCCTATCACATGATTGACCCATAGAGTGGAGGTAGTAGATGGATTTGCCCATGACTATCAAAATATTCTTAAAGAGGTTCGAGAAGCCATTGCAATCGCTCAAGAGAAGTACACAAAACAAGCTAATAAGAAATAGAAACACATTCTTTTTAAAGAAGGTGATTATGTACTTCTTCGGATTGAGAAAAGAAGATTGAAGAGTGTTGAGAAATGGCTTGTAATCAAGATGTCCCCTCGTTTTTATGGACCTTTCAAGGTGATTCAAAAAATCAATGATCTAGCTTATAGGCTTGAATTACCTATGATACTTAGAAAATACATAATGCTTTTCATATCAGCCTCTTAAAGCCCTTCAAAGGACCTTTACCTATTCATCCTATTTATGAAGAGGCTCCATTGATTGTTGATGAAGAAGAAATTCTAGAACCCGAATGTATTATTGATCATCAACAAACCTCAACCCGAAAAGGAAATGTCTATACTAAATACTTGCTCAAATTTAAGAATCATCCAAGAGATGATGCTCAGTAGATGCCTAAGTGGTTCTTTCGAACTTTTCCAAACCTCATTAGTTCCTATAATCAAACATGCAACTGAGGTCTGCAATCCAAGCAAGAGGGATGTTATAAAAATTATATTCTAGCGACATTATTATTTTAGTCAAGTGTGATGTGGCAAAGTACTCCATAGGAGCACACCAGACGCAGTGGGGGTCCTAGTGGATACTTTGTGTGGTTAGTTGGGGATGCCTTACTAGCTTGTGTTTTGCCATGCTAGATGGTTGGTATTGTGGGTGATTCCATGTTAATGCTGATGTTGCTAGTGTTATTGGTGTTGTGCTTGATTATTGTTCTTTGAGCATGGTTATGTTGGGATTAGTTGATTCGGTGATTCATTCAATCGATTGTTAATAACTAATGTAATTGGCAGCTTGAGTACAGGTGATGGAACGCATAGCGAGGATTTGTGCAAGGGTATCGATCGAGGTGTCGCACAGCACATTATATATGGCCATGGCCAATTTTGTATTTGCTTTATTATTGCAAGTTTGAGCAATATATTTTGGAATGGACATAATTCAATTTTGGGCCCTAAGATGGCTATGTAAAGCAAAACCCTCATTTTGGAAGAGAGGGATAATTTTGGCTCCTTGGTGCTTTTATGAAATATCATAAATACTCGAGATGAGGAAGTGTGAGCCACTCATCTAGGGGGGGGAGATTGTACCCAGTCTGTTGTCATTTTCATGGTGTGATTGTGTTCTTCTTCTCCAATTGATTAAATGGTGAATTTGTGTGGAAGAAAATTACCTTTAAGGTTTCATATTCTTCGACTGTACACACTTACAAAGGTGTCACACATTTGTGGGAATCACTGATCTATGCAAGACGAAAAGATGCAACCTTCCATCAGAGGAAGTGCTTAATGGGTGAATGCAAGGATTGTGGCATAAAGAAGCTGGCCTGCTAGCCCCTAGAGACAAAAAAGCAAGGGAAGACCATTACCATGAAAGTATATGAATATGCAAATGTTGCAGACAAGAAGGGAAACCAGAAGAAGGGGAAAGATCTATTAAACAAAGAGATACAGTGCTGAGAGTTTTTGGAAGAGTAAAATGAAGTACTTCATCAAACACAACTATATAGCACAATGGCAACGGCCTCAATTCAAGGAGTGTATTCTCAAATTCCCTGATGACATGGTTGTCTCAGTTGTAGACTTCATAGAAAATTATGCTTTCAAAGAATAGTGCCAGCCTATGCATTGGCATTCAGTGTACTCACAATTTTTGTGCATATAACTTACTATTGCAATGTATTAAAATGGTTCACTTCTTCATATCAAATGATATGCAAGACGACACATTATTTGTGTAGTATTGTTTCACGTTACATTAGTAGAAGTGGGTGAGTTACATTAGTAGAAGTGGGTGAAAGGACATGAAAATGTAGTAAAACTTCATGTGGTTTCATGAGATTGCTTCATAGTTCAAGGCTTGTAGGACCTCCTATTTTGTTTCTAGGTATGGTGGAATGACAAGCATGGAGATGACGTGGAACATCTTCATAGTGGGCACGGAAAGGGAGAGCATGATGGAGCGGGTGCCATTGTGGAAAGAGCATTGACATATGAACAGCTAAAGAAATATGGGATACTTTAAAGTTTGCAGCAAATATAGTTGCTTTCCTTAAGGCCAACTTATCTTACGCATCCAAACAAGTGAAATCTGCTCACATATTTTGGGAGATAATGGTAGGAGATGTAAATAGGAATATTAAGTGAATTGTGAAGCTATTTCTAATTCATGTTGTCTACATGTTTTTTATGGCCACAACCCACAAGATCCAATAGGACTTACAATTAAATAGTTGTTATTCTTGTGTGATGCATGCATGCTTGGCCATTGGAACAAATGTATCAACAAAGCCACGTGAATCCTTGGGGTTTTCATACCTTGGTGCCATTTTTAGATATAGAACTTGTTGCAGATGAGGAGGATGCATACAAATCTTCAAATTTTGAAGGTCATTACTATGTGTTAAGCAATGCTTACATGTTGGCAACATTTTTGCAGTGAACAATGAGACCACTAATGCTGAGCATGTAGATTTTTACTTGATCAAATGCACTACAAAAAAGGAGCAGTCCATGAGGATTATGTTGATGATTGGGGAAATGTCATCAATGTCATCAAGAAAGGATCTTATATCATCAAGGGATTCTACAAACAAACACATCACTATTCCTTTAAGCTCCTTGCAAATGAACTCATAGTCCACATATTTTCACACCTTGTGCATTGCATCAAGATCCCTACAGAGAGTATCGCAAAATAATGGCAAATGTTTTCAATCACTCCAAAGATCTATGAGGGCATATAGAATAACATGCCCTTTGATGTTGACATGTAACTATCTATGCATTTGTGAGCTTTACAATTTATCAAATTTCCTTCTTAGACTTTCTATCGACTTTGCAATGTTTCTTGAATTACTCAAATTTCACAAATATCTTAAATTTCTCTTAGGTTAGAATTGTAGGAAGAACTTAACCAAGGATATTTTTTTGGTGGACGAACTTGTACTTTGTTAATGTCCTACGCTTCCACGCTATAATGCTTTTGATTTTTATGTGTAAAAGATCCTTCTACTTTATTACAAGATATGCCAGATGATAGGTATGGAAATGAAGTGGAACTTCTTCAAATCTGAGCATGGCAAGGGAGAACACATGATGGTGTTAGTGAGCATTGACACATGAGTAGTAGCTAGAGGTAGATGATGCCACTTTGAAGTGTCTAACAAATGTGGTGACTTTCTTGAATGCCAACTTCTCTCATGGTGATGAAGTTTGTCATCCACCAATGAAAAGGGAAGGCTATCATATGTTCTAGGAGATCAAGTCCATACACTATGAAGCAATCTGCAATAGCATGCCTTTTGAGTTATGAATTATAATGGTTCAAGTGAAAATGCATGTTTTCAAGCTTATTTTCTTCCAATTTAATTTTGCCTTCTCCATTTCATATCTGGCAACCATAGTAGCCATACACAAAGTAGTAGTAGCCCAGCATTGGAGAACTAATAGTTGCTTAGCTATAGTAGCAGTTTGGCATTGGCCTTCGATGAAATTATAGACTTTTCCCAGTACACTTTTGCCACATCCTATCATCTTTTTCCCATAGTTTTGATTTGGCAAAAGAGTATTGGGAAAGATCTCACAATTTCATCAAAGGCCATTGCAATGCAAGCAATTTCCCATTGAGCCAAGCTGAATGTTGAACAGGTGGAAAAGTATATTGCGTAAAGATTTGAATGCCATAACAATATAGATTCCATTTATCAAAGCACATATTTTTTGTAACCTTATACTCAATTATCGTCTTTGTCATCACAAGAGTTTATCTTGCAAATCTAAAAGTATGAATTGCAATATATCTCAAACATCACAACAAATTGTCTTTGTCATCATAGGAAATCAAATAGCAAAATTAAGATCATTGAATTGCAATATTACATTAATGTGTATTCTAAATCCATGAAGAAAGTATCTTCTTTGTCATCACAAGAGATTAACTAACTATCCTTTAATTGAATAATGTCATTATGCAAAAAAACATCCTAACTAGTGACCCTTTAATTAGTACTTTCATCTAGCATTATTAGTTAGCATTGTCAACTACCATTTTCTTGTAACACCACCAAGCGGTACTGCTAACTACTACTATTAACCGACACCTTCATGTAGCACTACCATGTAGCAATGTCAACTAGCACTTTCAAGTCAGCTAGCATTGTCAGCTAATATTGTTTACTTGCTAGCACTATTGAAGTTAATTAGAACTACTAAGTGGCACTGTGAGCTAACCAACACTATTAACTCAAATGCTATCTAGCACTATCAACTAGTAGTATTATCTAGCACTATCAAGTAGAATAATCAAGTTAGATAGACTATTAACAAACTAGCACCGTCAGCTCGGACTGTTAACTAACACTGCTAGCTAGGCTTGTTAACTAGCTAGCATTGTCACCTAGGCGTGTTAACTAACACTGTCAACTAGGCTTATTAACCAACACTATCAGCTAGGCTTGTTAACTAACTCTCCAGCTAGGTCTGCTAACTAGCAATGTCAGCTAGGCTTGTCAATATATGATTAACTAGTACTAATTGGATTTGCTAAGATAATACAAATGGATTTCCAAGGCTATCATGCCTATAATGCAAAATGAAATGCTAATTAGTACTTGCCTATAATTAGAATAGCCAGTAGTGTTAATTAGCATAGTTAGATGTGCCAACTAGCATATTTAGAAATTAGTAATAGTCTATATAGCATAGTCAATAATGCTCATTAGCATAGTCAATACTTTGTTTAGTAGTTCTAATTAGTATAGTCAGTAGTGCTAATTACCATAGGCAACATATTTAGTAGTAATAGTGTATATAGCATAGTCAATACTGCTCATTAGCATAGTCAATACATCATTTAGTAGTTCTAATTAGTACAGTCAGTATTGCTAATTATCATAGGCAGTGCTAGTTAGCATATCTAATAGTGTTCTAATTAGCAAAGCCAAAATTCAAATGTATGGTTGAGTTATAATTCTAGCTAGCATTCATGCAAAGAGTGTGGTCTGCATGTGTCATATTTTTCAGAATAATTGAAAATTAACATGTTCATTGAAAAAATCTAACATTTAACTCCAAGAGAAGATATAAGTTCACATTTTGAAAGATATTTAGTGTACAGAAAGAGAAAGAGACTAAATTCTATTAAAGTGATATATAATGAAGTCTCAAATACATAAGAAATAGTATGATATTCATTCACTCTCATCCCTTCTCACTCCCTCAGCCTTTTCCTTCTTCTTGACAATGAAATCCAAAATGGAGGTAGACTCCTCATAATAAAATAGATCGTGCTCAAACTGAGCTTTGTATGCCTGGCAATCTTGGCATTAAATCCCAACAAACAACCAAGGCTATGCATGCTCTGTCAAGCCCAACTACATTTCTTTGGCATCTTGCAACTCAAACTTTAGAAGTACCGGACAGATTTTGATGAACCTTATACAAAGTATCATCTAGGATAATTGTGTCGGCTGTAGACAATGTCTGTACTAATCCCAAAGTATCTGTAGCTCCTTAAAGAAAATGGGTTGGTCACCCAATGCAAATCCTACTTGATGACAATCTTCTTGACCCATTATATTAATCTTTAACAGTGGCATCCAAAGTAGGTGTGAAGAATTCTATAGACTTTAGTTCATTTGAAGGTCCTCCAAATGAAAACATCAAAATTTGTAAGAGAGAAATCCAAAAAATTTGGGAGCATTCTTTATAATATATATATAGTTAGTCCCTTGTCCTCTTTACACTCATCCATGAGGGACTTATTTGGTGGGGGCTTTTCTCCATGAAAGAACTCTACGACCTTCACCAAAAGGCCATTTAGATCCAACACAAACTTTCTTTGATCTTCATGGAGAGGTGTCAGGACAACCTTTGGTGGGGGTGTAGGCAGCACAAGAGTTAAGGGTGGCCCATCAAGAGGATAGCTATCAACTAGATGCCTGTGTCTCAAGTCTTGATAAAATGGCCACTTCCATTATGTACATCTAGTCCCATTTAGTATACTCATTTCTCAATTGCCTTGCCTAATTAGACCCATGCTGATTGGGCACGAGCACTATTGATTGGGCATAGTTTGGCATAGACGTGTAACAAAAGGACGGTTTAAGTTTTTAAAATAAAGCTAGATGTACATCAGAATAACATTAGACAAGGAAAATTAGACATAAAATCAAGATGAGCCATATAAATAAGAAAGAGACACCCTAAAACTAGACATTTAAAATTAGATTGAGCCATATAAAATTAGAAAGAGAAACCCTAGCATCAGACATATAAATTTAGAATGAAGCATATAAAATCAAGATGAGACTTATTGTACTTTAAAAGTACTTCTATCACTTAGCCCAAATGGCTTTGATACAACAACTCTGTGTTGCACTCTACACACGGATGCAACAACTCTGCACTACACTCTATACACCTGTATACAACCCAAGCAGCTAGGGTACAACAGCTCTACCTTGCACTCTATGCACCTCAGCATGTAGCCCAAATAGCTCTGTGCTAAATGGATCTAGAACCTAGGAGATCATGCACCTTCTTCCTCAACATCATTTTTAGAGTAGGTCACTCGAGGGACAATGATCATGAACATCTACATCTGCAATCTCTTTTGGGTTATACCCAACAACCGTAAGGCTTCCAAAGACCTCATTAACCATTCTATAATTCCATCCTATAGCTCTAGAGCTGACGACTAGGGCAACAAATGAATGACTAGCATGTTTCTATTCATAAAATGTTAGGTTAGCCATCTAACCAACGTGTGAGTAGAAGTTTAGTAGATTAGTACTCTTTGCATCAATTCTAACTAGCATATAGTAGTCGAGACCATAGTGAAACCTTTGGATGGGATGACGATAATGCAAATAAACATAGTTTTTATATGTCTACACGTCATGGGTGTTAGTAGCATAGGCTATGCACTCAGTAGCATAACATGTGCATTGAGTAGAATATCATGTATGCTAGTAAAATACCATAGAAGACAAGCTAACTATCTTTAAATAAATGACAAATGGGGTTTATCATGGCAAGAGAGAAGTATTTACAGGTTTTTTCACAAACAAGAGAATATTTTATTTATGATTTATAAACAAGAACAAAAATTCGTTACAAGTAAAGGACCCAAGTCACAAGATCTACTACATAGCATAAATAACATGGGCTGAATCCTTGGTTCCTACTTGGACGATAGAATGCAGTGGGCCGAATCCTTGGGTACGGACCTGAATGACAGAGCAGAGTGTACATCACAACTTCTTGCATGCATGCCATTAATAGCATTCTTGGCCCTTGTTACACCCTCTGTTGTGCTAGATGGGAGCTTTTGTGTCTTTGAAGGTTCAAGTAGAGAAGTAGAAGTGGTGGACTTCTTCTTCTTACCCATCATAGCAGCCACATTTTCCAAGGGACTGTCATCACCCATGTCCATTTGAGCATTAGCTGATGCCACCCCTTGGTTCTCAAGGCTTTTTCAAATCATTCAATACTTCAAGTATAGCATCACTGGCTACCACATCTTTAGGCATGGGTACATTACCAAACATCTTCACAGTGGACTGACTTTGGGTGCAAAATGTCCTTCCACCCGATTTGTCGGTTGCAGCCAACTCCTTTCTATCTATACTCGCACAAGAAAGAAAAAGTGTTAGTTAGAGACAAAAGGTCCATTAGCTACCACAATAGATGACTGTTATGTGGCTTTCACCATATAAAACTATATTAACAGTTGTATGTGCAACTCAAGATGTTAAAGCCACATAACAATTGTATGTGAAATGATTGTGCCACGTATACCTCTTAATCTCCTATAAGCCCATACACATGGTCTTTCATATACTAATAGGGCATAGACCGAGGTCAGCTTTACATACCTAGACAAGATCATTTTCACAATAGGCTTTAACTGTATAGTATTATGGTGTCTAGGTATGTGGAAATATAGCTATTATGTGAGTTTAACCATATAATACTATATTAACAACCGTTATATGGCTTTAACCATACAATAATATACTAAGAGAGAGAGGTGCTAATTAGCATATATGCTAATAACACAAATGTGCTAATTACCAAATGTGTTAATAACATAGATGTGCCAACAACATACTTATTAATAATAGCTATGCTAATAAGCACATGTGCTGACAACAGACCTGCTAGTAGCACTCATGTACTACTAATAAGTGTGCTAATAACAATATGCTAATATCACAAATGTTCTAATAATAGGTGTGTTGAATTCCAAGGTACTAATAATAGATATGCTAATTAGTACATGTGTTAATAACAAATGTGCCAATTATAGATGTGCTAATGAACGATGTACTAACAACAGACGTGCCAATAACAATATGCTAATAACACAAATGTGCTAATAGTAGTTATGCTAAATTAGCAATGTGCTAATAATAGGTGTGCTAAATTACAAAGGTGCTAATAACAGATGTGCTAATAATAGATGTGCTAAGAATAGATGTGCTAAGAACAGATGTGCTACCCAAAAAAAAAGGACAAATGTGCTAATAACAATATGCTAATAACATGAACACATGAACTAAGAACAGATGTGCTAAATTACAGACATGCAAATAAGAGATGTGCTAAGAGCAAATATGCTAAGAATAGATGTGCTAATAACAAAATGCTAATAACATGAATGTGCTAATAATAGTATGCTAATAACACAAATAGATGTGCTAATGCTAATAACACAAATGTGCTAATAATAGGTGTACCAAATTATAGACATGCTAATAGTACGTGTGCTGAATTTCATTTGTGCTAATAACATACCTACTAACAACACAAGCATGCTAATAATTACAGATCTGCTAATAACAATATGCCAACAACACAAATGTGCTAATCATAGGTGTAAATTACATATGCGTTAATAATAGGTGCACTAAATTACAAGTGTGCTAAGAACATACATGCTAACAACATAGACGTGTTATTAAAAAAATATGCTAATAATTATCAACGTAGATGTGCTCATAACATTGTAGTAATTAATAGATGTATTGATGCTAGCCATAGATGTGCTAATAATACTGCAGATATACTAAAAACATAGATATGTTAAAATTTTGAGTGTTATAGGCATGAGCTTGAGACATTAAAACCTTGAATATGCTTCTTACCATACACCTCCTTGCCAATCCTAGTTGTCGCTCCAAATTGCACCTTGACCAAAGGCTTCACAGTATCATAAGTCACGTTCACCCCAACCAAAGCCTTGTTTGGATCAACGATCAAGTAATTGTATTTGGAAGCCCTACATGCTGACCCCATGGTGCAGTACCACAACATTTTTGTGCTCAAGAGTCATGCCAAAACCTTCATAGTAGCCTGAGGTAGTAATTTGGCCATTTCCCTCACGTCATGCAAGAGATAGGGGTGGCACAAACATTGCATGCCACTAAATCTTCATGTCATTTGGTATCCCCAAAGCAAGTGCATGCTAGCCTTGCAACTCCTACAACCACGATGTCTGCAACTTGCAAAAAAAACTATGATAACAGCCAAGTTTAAACATTGCAACATCAACATTGACAATAGTAAAACTCAAGGATACTTGCAACTAAGAGTGATTAAAGTCAAGGATAAATGCACAAACTTGACAAAGAGACACTTTGTTGTCCTCATCTCTATCTCCAAGCATGCCAAAGTCTTGGAGATATGTCAACTTCTCACTTCAAGCTCAATTCTTTACTTTGAATCTATAGAGTCAAGTGGCAAGGATATTAGTTCCATCTCAGATGCATCCATTTCTATCCTAAGCTATTTCAAAAGTCCCTTCATAGACTCCCAACTCCTTAAAATTTGCTTCAGTAAGTGATGCCTTCACCTTCTCAAATTACTCTCTCCAACAGTCTTTCATTCAGGAGCCACTAGGGTCTGCATCTGGGCTATGAGCAGACATAAAATCCGATTTTGAGATTCACTTGCTTCTTTATGCGGATGATGTGGTTGTTTTCACTAATAGTGAGGGTAAGATGCAACAAATGATGGATATCCTCAGCATGTTCTGTTCGGAAAGTGGGCTGGCTGTGAATGTTTCCAAAACTAAACTCATGATAGTCAAGACTATACAGCCAAGTAATCCCCCTTCAATCTCATATATGGGTCAACTTGTTGATACAGTGCACTCATTCAAATACTTAGGCATTGAAATTCTAGCCAATAACAAATGGAGCAGCTGTGTGCAACAGAGAATTGATGCAGGATGGGGAAAGTATTATCAATTTGAAAATGACTGCAGCAATACCAACACAAGAAGGTGGCAAGTACGAAACATGATTTTTGGGGCATATGTGGTACAAACAGTGCTCTATGGGGTAGAGGTGTGGGGGGGGAGTATACCATCATCAAAATGGAATGATGTAGAAAAAATGCAGAAATCTTTCATTAGAAGACACCTTGGCATCAAGGCTACGACACCCTACTCTCTCCTACTCCTAGAGACAGGATGCATACCCATAGAGTTGCATGCCTTGAAGAGAGTACTCAGATACATCACAAAGGTCAAGCGCATGAATAATGAAAGGCTGCCAAAGAGGGCATGGGTAGAAAGTCCAAAGTCCCAAAAGACGAATAAGGGTAAGATTTTGGCATCTGGATGGGCACTAGATTTAAAAAAATGGTTCCAAAAATGGGAGGTAGAGAGGTACTTGGACTACTCTCCAGAGGAGGTAGATGAGGATGCCTTTCATCATGACCTGCTGAATGCACTACATAGGAAATGGCAAACAGCTAAAAACAGAGATAAGTTTGAGTACTACCGTACATTTATCAACCCCGAATATTGGGCTACTTATACAGGAAGAGAAACAGCCACGCAGAAGTACATTTGCACACCTATGGCAATACATAAGCGAAGAGCTTTGGCCTCACTTCGCACCCGATCACACCAACTGCAGATTGAAATAGGAGGATGGAAAGATATGCCAAAAGAGAGCAGAATATGCCAATTATGTGACCAGGGAATGGCAGAAACTGAAGAACACATGGTAATGATATGCCCTTACTATACTCACATCCGGAAAGCATTTAGCTCTCTTCTCGAGGGACATAACAGACTGGCTGATATGCTACATAGTGGGTCTCCCCCAGCTTTAGGAACGTTTGTCTATAAGCTTTTCAAGCATAGGAACTCACCTAAGACATAAAGGTAGTTTCTCTTAATACCCTCCCCTCCAAGGGAGGAGTCTTTGTGTACGAGGATTTTGTATTGCTCAGGTCCCATAGGCCGATTTTTGGTCTTCAGAGGATGATAATATATTCTTCTTCTTCTTCTTCTCTTCTCTCTCTCTCTCTCTCTCTCTCTCTCTCTCTCTCTCCTTCCTTCTTCTTCTTCTCTCTGGCGAGGCCACATGAATGAAATTCATCTTGTTTTAGGTCCTTTGCATCCAAAAGCTCCAACTATACTAGGAGGGGGTACCCACCTATTTTTTAAAAACTAGTAGACCAAACTTTCGAGTTATTGTTGATAGAGTATATACAAACATTTATCTCTTTAAATTTTAGTATGAACTTATAGAAGAAAGTGAACAATCGAAACCTCGATCAAATCCACATGTTTACATCCTAGAAAGATGAATCAATAAGAAATAAAAATACAAACAAAAGACAAGCATCACCCATTGATGTGATGACATGTGTATGTAAATCGCATGGTCTGGGTGCCCAACCCAAACTCGCCTAGCCGCCCAACAAAGGTGGCTCCATCCCAAAATATATCCGAGGTCTTGAGACCCCTCTTGAGTGGGCATTATATGCCTTTTGCATGGAGAATCCACTTTGACCTTGTGTGTGGCCATTGCCACATTTCAAGTAATCTTGGCTTGCACATTTCCCTCCTCGAGCCACTGTGGGCATTTGGGGGGTCAAATTGGAAGGTCTAGTAATCTCCCTTAAATTGCCATGTGTATGCTAGGAAATGTGTCACATAAACTACCATTGGAGGACTTGTGCCACTACAGTTGTCATCATGTGCCCACATTGCAGACGAGGCTTGTACCGCATGTTGTTCGTAGGTCTAAGATGCCTTATGCGATTGTCTACCACCTGCCTCAACATAGCAACCATTACGACTTACCATATAATTTTTGCTAATGTTCCAATTAGTCGGCACTGCAAATCTGTCTACACGCTCCTGTTGTTGCCACGTGTGGTGGCATGGTACTCTCTTCCATGGTTGCTATTAGGTCTATTTGTTCATGTTGAATGCATTGAATCACCTTGCTCTAATCTTGCTCGATTAGTTTGCACTTGCCAATCTGTGTGCACGTTGGTCAGTTGCACCTATTGTTGCCAATGTGTAGTGGCATGGTACTCTATTATACTATTGTTGCTAGCATGTTCGTGCATGTTGATTGCATTGAATCGCTATCACTAAATGACCTAAGAGGCTCCATGGGCTCTAATATCATGTTATAGACCATGGAGGTGGCACAATGATGCATACATGGGCTATGTGGTGCCCACCCCATACTGACCTAGCCATCCAGGAGAGCCTTAATCCCCAAAGTGGATCCAAAGTACTGAGGCAATCCTCCTCTCCGGTGGGCATTATATGCCTTACACTTGGAGAACCCCTTAGCTTAATTAGGATATTATGGGACCCCTCCTCTTGCATTTTTTAAATGTCACATACTTATAGAGGTTTAAGTGAAGGTCTGGTCCCAAGCCTTAGGGGGTGCACCTATAAGCATGTCAACATAAGATATGAGTTCAAAAAAAGAGATTTTCTTGTCTAGTAACTTTACATGAATCCACAAACATGGGTGGTTTCTTCCTTCATATTTAAAAACAAAACAAATGATATTAGGTAAAAGGGAGTCTAGGACTTGTATGTAAATAATTATTTTAATATTATCCCCTGATTGCAAGTTTCATGTAGGGGTTTTAATATCATTCTTGGAGCACAATTTCTAGTAGTGAACCCCATGAGGTCTTGGACAATGGTATCAATCATAACTTTTGGCTGGGTTAAGAGGTGTAACTGGAAGTGTTTCAGTAGGAAAATTGTAAGAAATGCAAAAAAAGAGGACTTTTGGGAGGAAATATGTTTTAAAAAGCCACCTTAAAAGCAATCTTTCTTTAAGAATACATGTACAAAGCACACAACATTCTATTTGGAAAGAAAAAAGCATTTAAAAACATCTACTAGCTTCAGAAATATGACAATCCTATGCATAGGACAAATTATTAAATACTCCTTCCTACTTCTAATCTCTAGCTTCATATAAATCAAAATACAATGAGGACAGAATGTGGACAATATGTGATAGCAATTACTAGAATCTCTTAGAGTACATATGTTTCCCTTAATTTTTTGTTGAAGTCTTTAACAATAATAACATAAAGTTTATGTCATCCATTTTAAGAGTTTTATGTATGTTCATAGTTTTTGAAAAGGGAACTATTATTATCGCACCTGTTTTGCATAAAGTTTGTATATCTTAAGTTTAAAATGTGATATTGTTTGTTTAAAGTCGATGAAAAGTCCTTGTTTTCTAAACTTTGTTATTTCTTTCTATTTTAGGATGTCATAAAAAAGAGAGAGGAAGAGAAGAATGGTGATGAGATGGATGTTAGGATTTTTAATTATACTCTTTCGCTTCCTAGTCAACCCCTTTTACCTCTTTTAGATTATTCTCATCTATGGCCTTCCCTTGCTTTTGATAGCCCCTTGGGAGTTTACATTCCACCTCCTTAAAAAACTATTGTACTATAAGTTCCTCATCAATTTCCTAAGGTTATGAAAGCTGAGAGGATTCCACCACCATCTAGGAAAGGAGGAAAAGGTTCAAAAGAGGGGGTAGAAGAGTATGTAAGTTTGTGCATGAAGCTAGTGCAAAGCAAGCAAATCGACTCTGATGAATGAAGGAGACAAAAGATGTAAGAATGAAGGAATTGAGGCCAAAACAAAGAAGGCTTGAAAGACAAGACAAAGAATGCTTGAAAGAATTGAAGAAGAAGATAAATCCTTGGTTGAGGGAACCGAGCAGGCTGATGCATCCACTAGCGTTAATTCTAAACAAAGAGACGCAGTCGAGGGAGTCAACAATCCCACCTCCAACAATTTTAGTTGAGTTTTGGCAATGAAAACGGAGTGGATCCTCATTCCGAACATGAGGAATAAGACCGAATAAAGAAGAGTAATTTGAGATGGAGCGAGTTGACAACTTCGACAGAGTTGACCAACATAAAGTTGAAGGGCTGATAAAAGTATTCGATTTGAGCAAGAAGATAGAGGTGATCGAGTTGAAGTCTCCATACTAGTCACCCTAGTAGACAACCCACACCTAGGAGTCAATGGAGCAAGAGGGATTAAGATAAGGATGAACTTTTAAAACTTTAAAAGGCACGAGGGAGGTAATCAATTTGATTAAAAAGATAGAGGTGAAAAAGTTCAAGTCTCCTTACCAGTCACCCCACTAGATAACCCACACCGAGGAGCCAATGGAGCAAGAGGGAAGAACATAAGGATGAAATTTCAAAAATTCAAAGGAAATGAGGGAGAGAATCCCGATTCTCATGTTTATAATTTCTTGAGAATGGTTGCAATCCTATAAGTCCTTTGGGAGGACAAAAACTTGCTTTCACCCATTTTCTCTCTAGCTATTCACATGTTATGTATGCTTGCAATATTTCTCCTTTTATCTGTGTACAAGCAAATGGAAAGCTTCAAAAGTGAGTATTTTAAGTAGTCCAAGTTGTGCCTCGAGAAGGAGGAGGGATTTAATGCAAAATATGGTCTTAGATTAACAAGATTTTAGCCCAAGCACTTGAAGAAGCCAAAGCTATTGGAGAGGATAAAGTGCAGTAGAGTACATCTTGAAGTGTAGGGATCTCATGATTTTCCACAATAAGGTTTACCAGAAACAGTGCCCTACCAACATGGAGGTAACGTTGGCCTTTGCAAGGGCATATGCTTGAAGAGTTAAAGAAGAGTTGCTATTTGGATAGCCACTTCATGAATTGGAGGCTTAACAAAATGAAGGGATGACTACGCTACATAAGAGACAAGTTGAGGGGGAGACCACAGATGATAAATCTTTGCGGCTTGATGACATCCCTGCCACGACAGATGAGAAAGGCTAGCTTGAAGAAACCCCCATGTCTACTAGGAAATCTAGAAGGCATGGCAAAAGAAACAAGGAAATGAGGGATGCTCCTTTATGTATTCTTGTTGTGTGGGATATTGAAATTGTGAGTCTCCTATGCGTGCATTTAGGTCCCCAATAAACATAACATTTCCTTGTTTGCTGAACATAGCAGTATCGAAGCATAGGTCCCCAAATGGTTGGGATGGGTCAATCTCATGCCTCTGGTAGAAGGGGGATTCTCTATGAGGAATGTAGCATCCTGCAATATACAATGGCAAAGGGCTTCCTTTTACCATAACCCATATGTAGCGCTTATGGATGTCATCTTTGACCATAGAGATCTTGTCGTGTATATGGTCTTCGTATATGCATTCTACCCCTCCCTACCCTCGTAGGCCTGATTGCTTTTGCCAGACGGAGTGCACCAAATAGCCATCCATTTTAGGAATCCTGCGTATATCCCTTTCCCAAGTCTCTGCAAGAAAGATAATGTCTGCATCATGTAACACTTCATTCAGACTAGCTCCTTTATGCCAAGGAAAGCCTCTACAATTCCAAAACATGACTTTCAGCTTCTTCTGGGTTCCATAGGCCTCGCATTCCTATTGAGCTTGTTCAGCTCCTTGCTCTCTTTTTTTGACTCGGGTCTCATACATACGTCTCCTTTCTTCTTGTTGCATAGGGGTGCGGTCTTCTGTCACATAGAAAGATGTTCCTTTTAAATAAATCCTGCTGCTGTCCAGGATGATTTCTCTCTTACGTGTGTTGCAAGTGAGAGAGGTGTTTCTTTTTCTTTTTCAGATAGACCCCGTAGGACAATATTTTGTGACCTTTTTTCTCTCTCTTTGTACTCATTGGCATCTATCCCTTCTTCTATTTTTTTTCCCTTTTCTATGTGTGCATTTGTCTGAGCATGCCCATTTACTACCTTACTTGCCCATGTCCCTGAGGTGCCTATATCTTGCTTGCAATCTAATTGAGGCTGTTGCGTCATATTTGCCCTCATTTTTTCCAAGATCTGTTCCATTTCAGCAACTTTCTCCTCTTGGATAACAGTCATTTGCTCCAAGCTAGCTATGGAGCTCTCTTGCATGGCCACCCTTCGCTCCAAATCTGCATTTTTGTATTCTAGATGTTGGCATTTCAGTGAAAGCTGATGTATCTCCTGCTATTGGCGGTCCATTGTGCCTTGCAAAGCTGTCAAAAATGTCCAGATTCCAGTTTCATTAGAGAAAGTGTCTGCTGTGTCACCTTGAACTGACATGAATGGAGCTGTTAGAATGTTCCCTTGTGCAGGAATGAATGGGGCTGCCTGTCCATCTAAAATGATGATGGGTGGCTCAGAAATTGCTGTCATTTGCAAAGCACTTGTTCTAGTTGGCGTTATAGATAGAGAGTTTTTCATACTGCCTCCAGAGCTCTTTGCCAAGGGAGTGGAATGTGCTGATAGACCACTCCTATTGATTCTTTTGTTGAGACTGGTGGAAGCCATGGTTGAGCCTGTGGCGCATCAAGAAACTGGCGATTGACAGCGCACGCACGATAAAAAACAGGTACAACAGATATGAAAGTACCAGGAGGGATGAGGGGGCGTAAAAAGATCCTGACGGTCAACCGCGTAGGGGTTTTACCCCCCTTTCGAAGCTGATGGTGGCCTCAGATTTGCGACCTGAGTTGAAGAGAGAGAGAGAAGGGGAAAGGGGGGGGGGGGGGGGGGGGGGAGGGTAAGGCAAAGAAGACTGAATCAGCCATAAGTGGACCAATCATCTTAAAATAAAAAGAATGTCAAAAAAATACTTATTTTTTCTTTCTTATCATACATCTTCACCACGGCCTTCCTATGGGCAGGCCAAAAATTTTAGCCAAGGTTAAAGCGTTGTAGGATGGTCTCCAAAAAAGCAAGTTAGAAACTTCAAATAGTTACAAGTGGAAATTCACAACGAGCAAACCTATGTCTAAATGTTAAAACCCATAACTAAATTTCAAACCTTTGAAAAACCGTAGATAGGAGTAGACGCTTCGGCATTTCTAGTATCTCAACATTCGGGCGGTGATGATTCTGCCTGTGCAATCGTTGCCCGGTTGCTTGTGTCTGATTAAAGGACGACATCGGCGATTCTGAGCCCCCTCGATCTCATCTCCGTCTTCCTTTTCTTTTTTCTTTGTACTTCCCTTCCCCTCTTGCTAGATTCTTTCACAACCGAAGGTCCATTTTTGGGCATTTACAAGCTGAGATCAGTCCACAACTTCTTGTCAAAAAATGTTCCAGGACGGACACATTCTATATCAAAGCTTTGGGCAGCGCCCCTCTTCGACCGGCTTCATTTCTAAAGCGTTCCTGTTTGCCGGATGGTCAGCGCCCTACATTCTTGGCTTACTCGTGACGTTTTAGTTTCCGTTTATGAAATCTGTGACGGATGTCAGTATCCAACGTCCAGTCGTCTCAAGGTGTACAACCAAATCTTTGAAGACGTTGAGATTGTTGGTGAAGACAAGCTTTTTGTAATTTCCGTCATCGATAATCATAGTGACTATGCTTGTATTGCCATTTAAGAGAACCTCCCCGCGCCAGCCAGTGGCTGGGGAGCCTTACTACAGAATGGTTTTTGCAGCCCCATGGAGATTGAGAGCTGGCTCAGCCGGTCCTTAAGATTCAGAACTAGTTGATATTACATGTACTGGGCATTGCAGCCAATAACTCCTTAGTAGCTAAACCAAACTATAACCCTTCAAAGCCCGAGCAAACCAATTTCTATCTCGAGCAGATATAAAAACGCCCCATCAGGTCCGTAAACCTAATATCACGAGCAAGCCACCTCCACACCCTTTTCATCACCAGGCACAACCACAAAACATGAGAAACATCCTTCATACCCACATATGCATCACTTTCCACTGGAAAATACTAGCCTTCCAAGCCTAGCACCCGCCAGGCTTCTCCGAGCGGTGATTGCGATTGGGCAACCTCTGAATCTTCCACTTTTCATTCAAATGCCCAAACATGGATCGCCTTTCCACTAGCTTCTCGTAAATTGCTCTCGTATTGATCTTTCAAAGACCAACTCTTTCTACATCCTATTGATTGACCTGCCACTTTCAGATGGAATACAATTGGAAGGCCACCCTTTTGACACATTGGTAAACTGTGAGATTAACTTTGTCAACCTATCACTCAATGAAACTAATCGTTCAACCATAGCACAGAATGCCAACTAGCCCTCCTCACATTCCAAAGCTACAACCAAGAACACACCCCTTTCTTTCTAAACTTCTAGCTCGAGGCAAAACCAATATGGCCAATGGTTTCCCATCAATGGTAATAGCCCAACTCCACCATAAACATTCGTGTAAACTTGCATCCCCACGCAACCCCACCCTTCCTCTCCACTGCATCAACTACCCAAACACCTTCCAAGCATCAATCCATCCTACAATCGAATCGAAACCTTAAATTTTCAATGGAAACCACATCAAGACATTCCTTCAAACCCTAACACCTCTACCTAACCCCTTCTCAACAACCCATTTCATGCAGACCACCCACAAGCCTGGCACCCAAACAATCTCGGTAGCCATTTGCATAATAGGGCCACATTTTTCTTTTCCACATCCAAGATCCCCATCCCCCCTCCAGACTTCAGAGTCTTCAATGCATCCAAAGGAAGATAATGCGATCTCCGATTATCCCCCTCCTCCATCCATAAGAATGCTCTCAACATCTTCTCCACCTCCTACAAATGCATTCTCTTAAGCCTTCAAATCAAAGACAAACAAGTCATCAATGCAAACAAGACATGCTGAAGAATCAACACCCTGTCGTTCCACGCCTCACCCTCTACCTCAATTTTAGCCTAAGCTTATCCCTGAATCAATCAAACCTTTTCCTAGGAGTCACCCATTTGACCAAAATCCGTTCGGGCTTACACCTAGCATCATTCGTTAAGGGAAACATTTTAGCCTAGCTATAGACAAAAGCCAGACACTTCACAGAACCTGTTTAAGACATCACACAAGTTTTTCACACTATCTGTGTATTCAGTTGTCCCTGCATCTATGTCGTCAGTGAAAATTTGGGAACACAAGTGGTCACCAGAAGGTAAGACTAGCCCTCCAATCCTTCCTTCCACAATGCCTTTCTTAATCCCCTAGATCAATGGAATAGTGCACAACGCGAATAGAAGTGGATCCAAAGGACAACCCTACCTCAACGACTAGCATAAATCAAACATACCAACACCGCCACCATTGAGGTAGAGTATAGCTGAAACATTCTCAAGCAAAGCACTCAACATTCTACAGAAACCAAAATCAAAAGCCCAACTTCTTCAACACTAGCATCATAAAACCCCACCTGATTCTATCACAAGCCTTGGCGAAGTAAAAGCTCAGTAAAATAGTGTTCTACCTAGAGGAGATAGAATAGCTTAAGGTAGCTAAAACATTCAGAATATTTTCATAACTGTCTATTCCTTGAATAAACCCAGTATGTTCCCTCTCAACAACTTTCATACAAATTTCTTTGGTTCTACAAGCCAAAGCTTTAGCCACAATCTTATATGAAGTGTTCAACTTTGAGATAGAATGCCAATCCCCAACCCACAGCCTATTTTGACATTTGGCAGGGAATAACTCCTAGCCATCCCAGGATTCACATCCTCAGTCAAAGACCCCCTCTGCACAGAATTAAAGAAATAAAGAATTCATCTACTAGCCTGTCAGGGCCTAGAGCCTTATAGTTTTCCAAACACCCCAAAGCCTCCCTTAACTCCATCTCAAAAAATCTTATTTCAAGACTAGCCCTTTGACTTTGGATAGAGACTTGCAAAAACTCCACCACCTTATTTCCCCAAATCTCATCTCTAACTCAGAAACACCCACTATGCTTAGAAGCTCCCTTCTAAACACCTCAGTTATCTACTAGAATTGAGTTTCCACTTTGCTATCAACACCAATCACCCTATCAACATCTCCCATCATCTGCTTTGTTCTAACAAACTAGAAAAAGAACTTAGAAGGACAATCACCCAAGGAAAACCAAAATAATCAACTTTGTATTGTAGCCTTTTTTGCCTTGTAACTCAATCACCCTCAAGGCATCCTCCAACTCACCAACTAGGTCAAAACATAAGGGTTAGATGGAGCAATCTCTACTACAATCCTTAGACTTTCCCTCGGTCAAACACCTTTTAGTAGAATTTACCCTATTCTTCCAAGCTTTTGTACATGCCAAGCCCGCTCTAATCACCATCAACTTCATCCAAACCATTCCGATCTCTCCACAAAGTTCACAATTCAGTAGCATCTTCTTTTACATTTAAAGGGCACATCAAAATACCTCCAAAGATCCACATATTACTTGACACGCGAGCCATTTAGGGCATATACATTAACCAATTTGAACTTACACCTCGACACCACAACTAAAGCAGTAATGAAAGGACAAAAAGCAACCCTAAACAACTTATAGCGCTCATCAAATTCTTTATAAGCATAGCAAACCCCCCCTTACCTTCCACTGGACAGTTAACAAAGGAAGCACAACCAATCTGATCAAATGCTATCCATAAGCCTTCATCTACATTGCACTTAAGGTTTTACAACAAAACCACACCAGCATTCCACCTTCAAATAGCCAACATATAACCGCTTTGCTTAGTCTTATCACAGCATCCTCCAATGTTCCAAGATACCATTGACACCCTCTACGTGAACTTCTTGGAATCACTCTTCGGCTAACACTTTGTAAGCATCCTGAATGAAGTTGAACCTATTATTCTTTCCTCCTGAACTAGCATTATGGGCCATACTTTTGAGATGTTTAGACATACATGTACACTCGAAGCTTCCTCCTCAACGGACTTCTTATTCATCACTCTTTCTTCCAATAGAGTCGTCCTATGGTTCGCGTCCCCAGCAAGTCTTCTTCCCTCCATGCAGATGACCTAGGGTCTGGTGGCACCTCTGCGACTGTTGAGGAAATAGTGAAACTTTTTCATCTCAAAACATTTTTGAACTTTTATCAGCTTCATCAAACCATTTGGTCTTAATTGGGAGCTCTGAATTTGTATTCTCTTACACAGCTACATGTGTCTTCCCCTTCTTCCCAATGATCCTCCACAGCTCCTCTTTAGCATCTACTAGTGATCCTCCTTTCTTATCTGATTTGACTTCCACCTTTGATGAACCACCATCATCATCCACCTTCTCATTGCGAGATGAGGCCTTTTGTAATTGCTTGATACATTGCATGTTACCAAGCTATGACAACACCAATTCAACTAGCTCCAAAGATTCTCACCCAATTTTCTCATCTTTTCCACCCTCAGCAAGATTATATTTTCATCCCTTCCAGACAAATGACTGAACTTCTTACAAATGTAACAAGCATCCAGGAATAGTCCAAAGCAAAATATATGTGTGACCACCACTATCCTACCCCCAATCTGACAATGTCTTAGGTAGGCTTAACCTCGAACTCCTCTCGAGCATACAAAGGAATGATCAAAACCCTCCCCAATGGACTAGCTACCACATCCAAAGAATTCCCCATCCATGCACGCATTCCTAGGAAATCCACTAAGACAAGACATTGCATGAACATAAAATCATTGATACTAAAGGATGGACTCCAACTGATAGCAAAAACAATATCACCATAAAATAGGAAAGCCGATCCCAACAAATCATTCTGAGCCTCAAAGACACATTGCAACAAAAAGGAGCCTTTCCCCATAAACCTTGCAGCATAACTTTCAGGCGATAACTTACACTCATAAACTAGAACTTCTTGCAACTCTCCCACTGTTGGGACTCTCCCCATAAGAAAATATATACACCCCTCTATTAGCCAGCTTTTGAACTCTGTTTTGACCACAACAAACTGCAAACAACATGCAGATGCATGCTTCTTACCTTTCTCGTGCAGGTCCTTTCTAGGAGGCTCATTCTCTCTTGTGGCCACATCCGTACACAAAATGTTCACTGCATCTTCCTCAGCCAACAAATAAAATCCTTCTATAAACTCAGATGTCAACATTTCAACACATGAAATGTTGACATTCTTCTCATTACAATTTTCTTAAGTCTCCCCCTCATTAGCATTCTTCATTACATTCTTCTTAAGCCTCCCCCTCATTAGCATGTACCAAATCACCGTTCATGTGCTTTCCTCCATTAGATGATCTCCTTTCCTCATTGATGCCTCTCTATTCCACAACCCCACCACCATGCACCAACTTGCCCTCCACACGCTTCCCACCATCCAATAAATCCTTTGCACCCATCGAACAATCTTTGGTAAGTCATAAGACAAAGCTTCACACCTCCTATGCTTATAGCATGACACTCTCGCCGAGGCACACTCATCTATGAATGTCCTCTCGCACATGCAAGCTCTTCAGCACTCAGCACCAATCCATAGCCTTTGATTCTACTATTATACATAATGTAATGAAGCTATACATTTAAGCCCTCACAATAAGGACCACACAAAGTGCTGGAAAAAATTGAGATGGCATTTCAGAACATTATTCTGTGGTAAAAGAAAGAAGAAAATGTGTGTTGAAATTTAATATGTTCATAAACTAAACATTAAGAAAGGACATAAGAGATATCTTGACATTGTTGTGTCTTTTGTAAAAGGGCATGGGAGATGGCCTTGCATTTTTTTAGGATATCTCTAGTCACACTCTCTAAGGTGAGGGCTTGTTCTTTTTTAAAAGTATTTTTTGAGGCCAAAGGCAACTAAGATAATGAGATTTCTTTGCATGAAGCTTGTGTAGGCTAGTATTCATTCTTGTAAAACATAGTAACATGAGACATGTGGGCTGAGTAACATATAGTGACATGATGGTTGGGGCCATGGTTCTTACAAATGATAATTTGCTTGTCTCCTCACCTTTATCGTCATCCACCTCTGCCTCCTATTATTTTTATTACTCGTAGGAATCTCCCCCAAATACTATTGGTGCGCATACTAACACTTTTAGAGCTATTGTTCTACCCATCTCCTTAATGAGTATCATGCTAGCATCGTGTTCTATTATACAACAAGTCATGCTAGCATAGAGACCTACAATTGCATTGGGATCCATGACCCCATAAGTATGTAGGTAGTGATCATCTTACCGCTAAGTTGTTAACCTGCTAACATCCATCTTGTAACATCTCTTTTGTTGCCATCATTCATTGTCACCATCTGGTAACGTCTCAAATATTCTCACTAACAATCAAGTGGCATGAGCGACCATCCTTACCCTTTTCCATGATGAAGTATCTAGCAAGTGATACAAAATATACCCTAGAAACCTTCTTGAGCTCCTTGAATCTAAAACCCTATGGATATGCCACTTATTTATGGAGAGTTCTTTTTTGGTAGAGTCCTTAGCAAAGTTCTTTTTGGTAGAGTTCTTTTAGGAAAAGTTCTTTTCATTGAGTTCTTCTTTTTATCCTCGCAAGATGCTATCCTTGGAATGGTGATGGTTGCTTGAGATCTAAGGATGATGTTAAATTGGTAAATGGAGTTCTTTTTATCAATTTCACACCTATACATTGGATATAACATCTATATAGTTCAGTCCCAAGGGAAGAAAGAACAAAATGAATAGCTCTTGATTGATCTAAAGAAAAACACTCTAATGTAAACAACTAGCTCGTCAAGGGAAAGAGTTTTAAAATTTTCAATAAGGAGAGAATAGAGGTACCAAGCCTACTATTATTTCATCTTTGGCTAGATCTAGGTCTTATTTCATAGATACTTTGTGACAGCTCATTAAATTGAGCCAAGATCTAGTCTTACTCCATAGATACTTGATGACAACTCATAAGATTGGGCTAAGATTTTGGTGTTCCTCATATGACGAAGTGGGTGCCCTAGGCATCCAAATTTTCAAAAGTATAAAGTTGGGCCTTTCTCTACAACCAAATGCTAGATTATTAAAATTCTAATGGTACCCAATCAAGTTGAAATATATTAGAATGGTCACACAGATGCTAATCTAGACAATTAAACGAAAATTCTCCAATGCTACTATTAGGTGAGCTCCAGAGAATAGGTAGTGGAGAAAAAACATAGACAACATCCTCTTTGACTTTAGAGCATCTTTCATAGTTCCTAAACTAAAGCCATGGCGAGTAACCCAACGTTCTACCCATCAAACCCAAGGATTCTTGCTCAATAGGTTGACTCTATTCCTTATTAGTATAATGCCAAATTTATTAGGCTAAACTCCCTTTTAAGTTCCTCCTCGGACTTCAACCGTTTGTTACATCTGTCTCAAAGTTCTACCCAAATTTTGAAACCTTGGCTCAATCTCAAGGCATCTTTGATTGGATGAAAATTTTTCAAAACTATACTAAATCTTAGCAATAAAGTGCCACTTTCCCTTTAAATTAGACCTAATTAAGATTACTTTTCAAAATTTCCCAAGCTCTTAGATCCATTTTCTAGAGATCAAAACCTTTCCGATAACAAAACCCTCTCCCATAAACAATAGCACCTTCCTCCACACTAATGTATGTTGCCTGCAAGTTTTGAAGCAAGAGTAATCGGGCCTCAATAAGCTATTGGTTATGTTTTATGGATGTTTTGTAGGTTGGAATCAATACATTTTTTAAGTTGTGAAATTGATTAAGAGGATTCAATCATACAAAACAAATTTGAAGCCATGATTGTTACTCTCCAATCTTGACATGAGGCAATGTGACCAAATTATAACACTCTCTAATCTTTGGCATATATGCATGATTGTTACACTTTCCAATCTTGGTGCAAGTCAACATCACTAGACCCATTGAGGCATGGTGAGGAACTCCTGCAAGATTTTTGACATTACAATAGCACAAAAGCTCATAAAGCTCTTTGGAAAAGGCATGAGAGTGTTCGAGTGTGTAGCCACGTCGTCTTGCAATTGATCTTCTAAAGGTCATTTTCTTCCTTTAATTGTTCCTTAGAATCGACTACAACTCGAGGCACCCTTTTGTCTTTTCATAGGTCATTGTTTTGAGCTATGATGACTATTTTCCAGGTGCTTGTCTGTCCATTGGAGCTTATTGACTTTTCCTTTATACTCATCCCACTCAGTATTTGTTGCTTTGAGGTGGGGCCTTTGAGCATCCTCAAATGACATTTGCTTAGTAAAAGGTTAAATTGATAATCATTGCTGGGAAATTGATTATCAAGCCTAGTAAAGGTTAAATGCTAACAAATTCAAAGGCATTTGGTTACTAGTATAAAACTACCGCAACAAAACATAAGCTTAAATAGCTCTCAAAATAGAAGCCTTAGTACTCTAAGCACAAACATGCAAGTGGCCTTTGATAAGTAGTTTGTCATAAAATAAAATAGATCGCCCAAGACCATCGTAACTTATGCTCATCAAAGAGAGGGTGAGGAAAGACTTTGCATGAAGTTGATTATGGAGCCACAAACAAGGCACATTGTGATTTGTTGGCAAGCAGCTCAGAAAAGGCCAATGCACTAAGAAGGTAGTCACACCCTAAAACCCTGAAGGTGCCCACACCATCTGCTGCCCATGTAGCTTAGAGAATATGCATAAACAGCAGTCAGTCATAATAGACACCTGCCTATAAGAACGTGACTTATGGCTAGCAACAAGCCATTCTAATATATACAATAAGACAGCTTTATACCAATGCTCAAATGTCTTGCCCTTTGGCAAATGCAACTTTTAAAAAAAAGGCTTTGCACAATATGTAAATTTGGCAAAAACTAGATGCTCACTCATTCAGATCAACCATATGCTAAAACTTCAAGATCTACTATGCACCCAAGATCTACTATCCACCCAAGACCATCATATTGTCCTTTGGCAAAAGTATGGAGCCACAGACAAGACGTATTGTCCTTTGGTGGCAAGCAGCTTAGAAAAAGGCCAATGCATTGGGAAGATAGTCACACCAAGCCTAATGCAGCTTAGATGAAAGACCTTGCAAAGCTATTGTGGCTTTCTAAAACCCTAAAAAGTGCCCACACCATAGGAGCCCATGTGCGCATGTAGATTAGAAAAAAGGCCACCATCATAACTTACTCTCATAAAAAAGTATCGAGCCACAGACAAGGCATAATGTCCTTAGACAAGAATCCCAAAAAAAGGCCAATACACTAGGAAGGTAGTCATGCCAGGCCTTATGCAGCTTAAATGAAAGGGCTTGCAAAGCTGCAATGGGTTACCAAAGCCCTATAAGGTGCCCATACCATCTACAATATGATTGGGCATAGCTTTTAATGTCAATGCCCAACATGTCTTGCCTTTTGGCAAGCATCTTTCAAAACAAGACCCACACCATCCATCTGCTCCCCAAGTAGCTTTGCACAATATGTAAAGCTAGCAAAAACTAGTGCATTACATGGCATCAAACATGCTCACTCCTTCAGATCTACCCTTGGGGGTGTCTCTTTTTGTTAATGGGGGTCATCATAGATTCCATAGTGAAATCAAGTAAGATTGATCTTGGCATCTAGCAATGGACAAAGACGGGTAGGCGAGGAGGAGGAGGAGGAGGAGGAGGGGAAAGAGGGGCATATCTAGGTAAGGGAAAGGAAAAATAAGCAAGAAATGGCAAGGTATGTTGGAGGATGATCGGTGTTCCTGTCAATGTAGCAGGATGCATTGAATCTCTGCTTGAACCTGTGGCAATGGAGGGCATGATTGCATTGCATTTCCCTCTCTATTGTCTTTGTTTATTGCCCAAAATGAAACCCATGTTACATCCCCCTCTCTCTACTTATTGTCCCTCAAACCTCATCTCCACTCTTCCTCAAAGCTCCCTTTCATTATTATTTCTACGCTTGTGGGCTCGCTTCATCAAGTGGGTTTCCCATACTTTTCTTTCAACCCCTTCATTGAGTTTCCCCATTTCCTTTGTATCTTTGCACCCTAGCCCCACCATTGCAACTAATCTACTCAATCTCTGCCTACACATCCCTCACTTATCTGATCTTCATTTCCTTCCCTTCCTATATAAAAGCCTTCTTTGCCTCCCATCCTTTTGAAAACATTAGCTCACTTGAGGACCATGATGCTTTCAATCCCAGTACGATCCTATCTTTGTTGATGCCAACTGCCTTTTCCCTAGTGATGTATCAAACGGTTACTTCATTAACACTATAGATCCACTTGTCGTAGTAGTAACACCACCCTCGAGCTTCCCTTTTCCTAGTGTACACACTATTGTCTTCTATAAACTGTGAGAAATGGGTGCACAGACCATGAATATCACTTCTTGTGTTCTTAGGGGGGTTCACACCACCTGCCCGCCCTTAAAAGGGTCGTGATCATACCTGGACCAAAATCCTAGTACGATCCTATATTTGTTGATGCCAACTGCCTTTTCCCTAGTGATGTATCAAAGGGTTACTTCATTAACACTGTAGATCCACTTATCGTAGTAACACCACCCTCGAGCTTCCCTTTTCCTAGTGTACACACTATTGTCTTCTATAAAATGTGAGAAATGGGTGCACAGACCACGAATATCACTTCTTGTGTTCTTAGGGGGGTTCACACCACCTAACCGCCCTTAAAAGGGTCGTGATCATACCTGGACCGAAAGAGAATGAGGGCCCGGACTCACTCTCAAAAAAAAAAAGCGAGTAGAGGCTGCCCATCTACCTAGGTGGCTAGATTTCTCACCTGCGAAGTGCAATGATTGGATCCGAACTCGCGCCATCTACCAAAGATTCAACCATTCTTCCACTCCACCAATGGACCTTTGGTGTAATTAAATGTGAGGACTTTTGTTATAGCTTGTCTGTCGGGTGGTGTGAACCATTCACCCGACTGTCCTCTCTTCCTCCTTGGGCGGGTAGGTGGTGTGAACCTACCCTTACCTTCTATTTATCAACACAACCAAATTCATAAAATAAGAGCGATGGATCCACACTTGGCAATGGCTATCACCAACCATTGTTAGTACCTTCCACACTAAATCTTTGGTGGCCGAGGTTGTGTTTTCATATCGAGCTAACAGTTTTACAACTATACTGCATTTGTCTTTATAGAATATTCCATCAATGCCAATGTATCATCTCGTAGAAATCATTTTACCTAGTCTCTCGAAGACCTACTGCAGTTTCTTCTCGTTCCCTGATCTTTTCCCTCACTTAATGCACTGCCACCATTGTCTATGAAGTCCAATTGATCTTGCAATACATCTGCCTTCTTCATCACCCAAACCCGCCTAAGGTTTCAAGTTGTTCTAAGTGCCAAGGTTCAATTTGTCATGGTTGTTATTCTTGACATTTTGTATTTCTTTGCTTCCCTTGCCATTTTGCAGTTCTTCACCTCTGCTGGCTCCCCTTGCCCAACGCTCAGGAAGGAACCATCCGACTACTTCCACCGATGCATCAACTCCAATTTCCATGGAGTGAAGGCCAACAAATCGTTAAACCATCTCGACAACCTCACCATCATGCACGCCTCGAATCTTATCGGACATTAGAATATGCCATATAGACATTGGCTAAAGTCAGGACGTGTCTCAGATCCTAATTTGTCTCTTGGTAACAGGACGTGTCCATGGAATTTAATCATTCGTGGGGAATCATGTAATGTTCCTTGCCCTGTTATGGATCTCATCATCCTTGCTATGTGGAAATAATTAGAGGTTTCGCATTGGCTTTTCACATAATGAGAGCCTTTTACGTTGGCTTTCCACAGTTTTCTAAGTCAGTCCGGATGCTTGCAGAAAGGTTCCATCCTAGAGTCCAGGGGTACTCTAACCTGCAACTCTTTCACTAATACGTGGGGAGACGTAGGCTACTTGCAAGTCTTTCACTAATACGTGGGGAGACGTAGGCTACTACTGGATTCGCCTTGATCTACATTCTGGTCATCCTCTGTGTGCACTATCTACTACACTGTTGGAAACAGCTACAACGCCTTTCTAGTGAGTTCATCTGGCACCGTTTCATTGCATGAATGATTTCCACGTGGCGGAGTGGTTCAATTCAACAATCTTGTTGCACGATGGTTCACAGGCTTCATTCAGATAGAGGCACACTACAGTGCAATCATCCGCCTTGAAGCTTGGGTGCTTGAGCCTCCATGCTCTCAGTGCAATCATCCGCCTTGGAGCTTGGGTGCTTGAGCCTCCATGCTCTCACTGCTGTCTCCCCATTAGCACTGAGGGACATCCAGAGAGCTGCAGCTGGTGGAGTCCATTTCTCCCTATCCATCTTCATCTTCTCCTCCTCCACCTCATCTTCTTGCTCTCCAGTGCAATCATCCGCCTTGAAGCTTGGGTGCTTGAGCCTCCATGCTCTCAGTGCAATCATCCGCCTTGGAGCTTGGGTGCTTGAGCCTCCATGCTCTCACTGCTGTCTCCCCATTAGCACTGAGGGACATCCAGAGAGCTGCAGCTGGTGGAGTCCATTTCTCCCTATCCATCTTCATCTTCTCCTCCTCCACCTCCATCTTCTTGCTCTCCTCCTTCGTAGTCGGGCCTGGTGAAGGTCATCATTCAGATAGAGGCACACTACAGTGCAATCATCCACCTTGGAACTTGGGTACTTGAGCCTCCATGCTCTCACTGCTGTCTCCCCAAATGCAGTAGTCCTGGTTGTAGCCTCCCAGATTACATCCACCACCTCCTTGTTGCTCAGCACATCCCAAACCTGAATCAGCATCGCTACACTCTTACCTCCTCTCTCAACGGGTTCCCCGATCCAGAGTTTGAAATTCACTTCCTTCAACTTGAAACCCATCCTCTTGAACTTCAAATGCATCGTGCTTGGATTATTTGGTCACTTGCTAGCAATTATAGCTAGAGACTCACCAAGATCCTGAAATAGAGCTTTGTCCACGCTGAGATGGTCTAGCTTTTGGATGTTTTCCGTGGTATGAGGATCCGTGATGAGGCATCTTGAGACCTTCCTAGAACCTCACCTTCCTCTTGGGGCTCAGCTATTTCAGCGGTACATGTAGTACATGTAAGATTGTGGTCTCTTGAAATTCAACTGCATCCATCTGTCTTTGGTTGGTCAAGTGTATTCTGTGCATCATCTCTCTTTGGCGTGGATTCCAAACGTTGCAAAGAAAGGCTACTCCCTTTTGCCTTGGGAATCTCTTTCAGCGTGGAATCTTCTTCGTTTTACTAATGCTGCAGCTTGGAATCTCTTTTCGAATGCTACAGCCTCGAATTCTCATTTCTTGGAAGGTAGTTGGCCGACAAGGCGCTGCAATAGGGTAAGGAGTTTCAAATTTGTAGGCTTTAGCGCTTTTTAGCGCTGGCTGGCTGTGGAGATGGTGACTTCGAAATGAAAAGCAAAGGAATGCAATGTGGAGTACCTGCGAGGGCGATAATGAGTTTTCCTCTGACCGCCACGTGGCTACATATATAGAGATAGAGAAGAGAAGGCTATGCCACACAATATGGAAAGCTGCAGTTTGTGGCTTGCAAAAGCTACACCTTCAACACTTGTATCTAAACATACTCGCTCCTTCAAGATCTATCTGCCAAAGACCACCTTAATTTACTCTTATCAAAGACAGGGTAAGAAAGACTT
This sequence comes from Dipteris shenzhenensis, assembly GCF_047967505.1. Classification (NCBI taxonomy): domain Eukaryota; kingdom Viridiplantae; phylum Streptophyta; class Polypodiopsida; order Gleicheniales; family Dipteridaceae; genus Dipteris; species Dipteris shenzhenensis. Next base: position 7,779,492 of record NC_141603.1, on the reverse strand, counting down.
TGATCCAATGTTAGGAACCAGTCCAAATTGTAGACTGCAGGCGACATTAAAAAACCAGTTCCCATACCTCCCCACAGACAGCTTAAGCCACATGACAGTATTATCCTTTGGCAAGCAGCTATGCCACACAATATGGAAAGCTGCAGTTTGTTGATTGCAAAAAGCTACACCTTCAGCACTTGTATCTAAACATACTCGCTCCTTCAAGATCTCTATCTGCCAAAGACCAGCTTAATTTACTCTCATCAAAATCAGGGTAAGAAGGACTTTGATCCAATGTTAAGAACCAGTCCAAATTGCAGACTGCAGGCGACATTAAAAAAACCAGTTCCCATACCTCCGGAGCCACAGACAGCTTAAGCCACCTGACAGTATTATCCTTTGGTAAGGAAGCTTTTAGAGACAATGACACCCAGTCATATTCCTTAAATGTTCGTAAAGCTGCCTGCAGTGGGTTGCCAAAATCCACTCGCAAGGTATAGCAAAAATGGCTAATTGCTGTCGTTTAAAATGCATCTTATGCCCAATATTTCTTGCCTTATATATTAAGAATTTGGCCGGCAGTTTTAGAAAAGCAGCATAATGTAAAGACCTAAACTGTGCTTGATGCATCAAATTAAGTTATACCCATTCCTAAGATCATGAATGAAACCGAGGAACACAATCGGGGTTGAATTTGGAAAGTCAAAAAATGCAGTTCTCTATAACAAATCAAGAGCTTAGAATGAGCCGAAGCTGAGAGGTACTCTATAATATCATGAAGGAACCGAGGAACAATTGCGGTTGAATTTAGAAAGTCAAAAAATGCAGTTCTCCATAACAAATCAAGAACTTAGGATGAGCCGAAGCTGAGAGGAACTCTATAAGAACCGAGGAACAATTGGGGTTGAATTTGGAAAGTCTGAAAAACGCAGTTCTCCACAACAAATCAAGAACTGAGAATGAGCCGAAGCTGAGAGGGACTAGATCATGAAGGAAACCAAGGAACAATTGGGGTTGAATTCGGAAAGTCAAAAAATGCAGTTGAGAGGGACTCTCCATTCAAACAAACCAACAAGACTGATCTCAGATCAGCCACAAGCTACATGTAACCTTATACAATCGGTATTGCTTAAAGAACAAATGACTAATAAAAAATTTAACAGGCTAGTTTGCCTTATTGATCGAGGAGAGCTCACAAGCTCCTTGCTCACTGTTGTATAATGAGCTGCTTCCAATATTTCTTGCCTTATATAAGAATTTGGCCAGCAGCTTTAGAAAGCTGCGCCACAATGTAAAGACCTAAACTGTGCTTGATGCATCAAATTAAGCACGAACTTTGGTGATAAGTTCAAACCCCCATTCAAACATACTCTTCATTGAAATTTGGAAAGTCAACAATGCAGTTCTCCACCACAAATCAAGAACTTAGAATGAGCCGAAGCTGAGAGGGACTAGAAGCTTGAAGTAGGAAGTTAACCCCATTCAAACAAACCAACAAGGCTGGTAACAGATACCACAAGCTGTAACCTTATACAATCTCGTAGTTATTATATATCTACAGCAATCGGTATTGCTTAAAGAACATATGATTAATAAAAAATTCAACAGGCTAGTTTGCCTTATTGATCGAGAAGAGCGCACAAGCTCTGCAATGAACCTTGCTCACAGTTGCATAAGCTGTTGCTCAGATCTCAAAGAGGTGAATGCATGCAGAGTTGCTTGAAAAACAATCCTTCTGGTTGCCTGGTGCTTTATAGTTTCTCAGAAAGCTTCAAAAACACCGAGCTGCTTCGGTAGAGTTTGGAAAGCAAGAAGCTTAGATTTCCACGTTGTCAGACCTCTCTCCCTCTGCCTTCATTTGGCCGTATTTCTCTTTCATCGCTTTGTGCAAACGACCCAATTCCGATTCCTCCTTGACTGTAACAGCCTCCCCCAGACCTGCCTCCATACAGGTTTCTTCTTGAACTCTTGAAAGGTTCCTGCCCCTTCGGATGGTTTTGCCTTCCAGATCTTCGTAATAGTTTGTGGGCTCGCAGAAATGCACCATGCAGGCCAGTGCTAGCACCACCAGCTGGACGCAAAACACCCCAAGCAGCAGCGCAGCATCCAGCTTCAGCAAGATCCTTCCGTCGTATTCGCTTCTGTTAGATTGCAGAAGCTCCAATACTGTATCCGGCTTGGTGAGAAAGAGGAGGAAAACCGCCCCTTGGATCGACGTCGAGGTGATTAGGAGAAACATGTGGAAGCTGTAGCAAGCCGCATGCCTTGCAGCTGAGAGGCATCCCACCAAGGACGAGATAATGGTGAGGAAGGAGAAAGTGAGAAAGCCCCATCCCCAGGCAGTGGGGAAAAGTCTTAGAGCAAGCATGCAGACGATCGACGCCACGGATGCTGCAAGCAGAAGGTAATTTAGCCATCGCAGGATCCTGTGCACGAAGCTAGCTGTGCTCGAAGGACGCTTTGCTTCGATCTTTCCGCCTGCCATTTTCCGCGCTGATTTAAGAATGTAGCGTCCTGAACAGAAGGGAAGATGAAAAAGATCAGGAGAATCACCCAAATGGGCTCTCTCTCGCTTTCTGATCGCGCTCGCTTGCGAGAACAAAATCCCGCAAGAAACAAATCTAGCATAAATCAGAATCTCACCAGCGCGTTGCGACTTGTGAGGAGGAAGAAGCAGCAGAATCCAGAAGCAAATCGTTTAGCAGACGGAGGCGCAAGAATTGGGCGAGAAAGAAAAACGGTAGGATGCGTAAGGGGTTGAAGAAGACAAGTGCGTTATAAACGTTTTCGTAGCTGAAGAAGATGACCGTTGAAAGTATTTTGGTGTATGAAGTTTGGGTTGGCGCCAAATAAAAAGTGGTACAATCCCCTAACGGCTAACCCCAAACGGGTCTCGCTCCCTCTCTCAATTCTCTTAGTGATACCTTGACACATGTTTGCTTTCACCATTTTTGGACGCCAACATTGCCTCGATTTGCCAAAATTGAACTAGAAATGTATTCGATGCCACATGCCCATGTATCTTGTGTGGTCTATCCTTGGGGCGTTGAATTAGTAACAGCCATGGAGGGATCACTATGGAGGAACTAGAACATTGAATAAACAACCACCATGATTGAGAGTCTATCATATTCAAAATCATTCATCACCTTTTGTTGCATTTAGTTTTGTGTGGCCGCAAACCAAGGGCCATTTCAACATAGAAAAGGGCCAAAATCACCCTCTTTTGGGCTCCAATTGATCATGCTCTGAGATCGAGGAAATCGGACCTTACACCTCACATTTCATTGTTTAACAATTGATTATACAATTACCCCATTGAAAGGAGCAAGCCCTTTATGATCAAACCAAAAACATCATGAACATAAGGTCCATTAGGACCCCCTTCTCCTCAAGAGTATATTTTTCACTACCAAGGGGATATATCGGATCTCCCACATACATTTACAAAATAACCTTAACATTAGAAGATATCAAACTTGATGTTTCCCTTTGAATATCATGTCCATGGAGTCTTCCACATTGAAAGTCCACTATTTTCCTCATATTGTGGTACATTAGAAAAGGGCACATTAGTAATAGAAATGCATTCCAACATTGGCGATTTTTGTAGCAAACTAAGAATAGCACTTATTTGCAAACATCCCAAAACAATGGATGTTGATCGCAAGGTCCCTAGTTCTCCCCCAACGATTTGGCCATGGTCTTCTCCCATTGCAACCATAAGCTGCTTCTTGCTCACATTTCTAATTTGTACTAAAGGTCCTAGAAGTGATCACCAAGGAGCTCCAAGTATAAGAAGGAGGTTTAAAGGATATAGCAAATAACAACATGAGGGCAAACAGGGAAACATAAGCTAGAGGACTCCATCTTGTTGTTGAACTCTGGCCATGTATGCCATAAAACTACTAGCTTGGAGGACAAATCAATCCACAAATTCTAGATATAGTATTATTGTATTTCTCCCTTTGTGTTGTGGCTTACTAAAAATGCATCAGTCAATCCCACTTCTTCATAGGACATTTTTTCCTAGAATTTTTATTGCCTCAATGAACATATATGTATGTCCACTCTCATTAGCATCCTTGAGTTTGAGGTGAGCAATAGTAGGAAGATGAGTCTGGAAGCTTGCAACCTAGGAAGAAGGATGCATATGGCAACGGACGAAGAGGGTCCTTCATTAAATATACATTCAACTAATGTCAAGGATCAAGTAGCCTCTCCTTCGATATAAATGAAATCAATTTGAGCAATGCTAGATCTGGTAGAGATGAGAGGATGCCAAATGTGATGATTGCAAGGCATCCATACTTATTTATTCACATGTAGATAGACGCCTTCATGACATGGGCAAAATACAAGTGTGGGATGTAATGTATAAAATATTATGGAAAATGGCATTTCAATAAAATTCAATACAAAATGCATGTGCATTCACATCCTAGTGCAAGCCTTCATGCCACAAATAGAAGAGTGGATTGTGCACATAAATACTATGGAAAATGTCATTATAATAAAGTTCCTTATAAAAATTGAGTGTAGGCCAAAATGATGACAATGTCTCACATGCTATAGTGCAAGTAGCTTGGTACTCTGCCTCTATAGAAGAAAGGGCAACTAAGGGTGGTTTTTTGCTCCCTTATGCAAGCACAAAACTGTACCTTGAAGTCGATCGCTTGGTGTCGCTGTCACCTGCCCAATTTGAGTCATAGAATTGACCTAACTCAATCCTGTGGTGCATATAATCCCATATGTGCAAGTACCCTCCTGATACCTTAGACTTGCCTTCTAGTGATTCTCCAAGGGTTTCGTAGAAGACTAACACAAAAGCCCAATGACAAAGGAGATGCCCAACTTGGTGTTGGTTAGATAAAGCAAATTGCCCACTGTACTTGTTGGTATCTATTAGTTCAAGAGTCATGAATGCTTAACTTTTGCCTGGCCTCCATCAGTGTCCCAGCCTCCTTACAGTCCTCCATCTCGAACCGCTTTAGTGTCTCCTGATAGTACTTCCCCTGTGAGATGAAAATGTTGTCCTTGTTCTGCTTGACATCAATCCCAAGAAAGTAGTGGAGAGATCCCAAATTTGTCATCTGAAACTCCTTCATGAGCAACTTCTCAATCTCAGAGATATCCTAACGTGGTCATTGGTAAGGATCAATTTGTCCACATATAGGACCAGAACTAGCCTTTGTCCCCCCCTTTGAAGAGAGATAGAGATTTGCATCCGATGGACTTCAATTCAACCCGATCTTCAAGAAGAAACTCATCGATATGCTAGTACCACACTCGAGGCCTATTTTTTAAGCCCGAATAATGCCTACTTCAATCTACATACCTTTGAAGTAGACCCTCAAACTTGAAAACAGGGCGTTGATCCATATATACATCTTCTTCTAGGGTTTCATTCAAGAATGCTAACTTCACATCCATCTGAAATATGGACCAACCGTGATGGGCAGCCAAAGCGATCAATGTCGGAATAGTGACCATTTGGGTTGTGGGGGAAAAGGTATCATAATCTTGCTTTATATCTCCTTTGTACTTGTCCAAGCTCCCATCAGGCTTAAACTTGAGCATGTACACCCACTTGGTACCGATTACCTTCTGATTGTAGGGTTTGTCCACCAAGTCCCAAATGTCACTTTTCAGAGTGGCATCCATCTCTGCCTTCATGGTAACCTGCCTTCTCTGCCTTCATGGCAACCTGCCATCTCTGCCTTCATGGCAACCTGCCACTCTGGCATATCTTTTGCCTCCTCAAGGGTTCATGGCTTGTCGAGTTGAGCCAGCATGGCAAAGTTGGTTGAGGGTGGAAACACATTGTGTCGTGACCGTCGAAAAATTGCCTTTATCTAGAGAAGACTCAGTTAGCAACCTCCTTAATGTAGGGTTGTCTGTCAACTTCAAGCTTTTATTTCATGCTCCCTACAAACATCTCAAATGCTTGCTCAAAGTGCTTTCTGTAATTCAAGACAAGGTAGTCTTGAAGGTCTAAGGTTTGGCATAATGGGAGCCGATGTGCAACCTCCACATCCTAGCAAATTGCAAAAACCAACTATAACAATTGCAATCAATATGTAAACTTGTGGATCCATCAATAGAAGTGGTTCCTTGAAGCAAGAATGTGCTCAATTCCTATGTTTTCTCCTAGGATTTCTTGAGCATTCCTAGTACATAAGCCTTGTTATCATCTAGCAAAGAAGAAGCTCCTATCATATTAAGCTTCTTGGTGATAGAATGTTCTATGCAACATCTTGCCATTGCAAGCCTAGAATAGCCTACCAAAATGCTTCCTCTACAATCCTAGCAAACTTTTGTGCCACCTTTGATACAAGTCTTCCTCATACAACATGATTTCTTAATAGTTTGGAATTGATGGGAGTAGTGGCTGCCTTTTTTCTTTACTCTAGCTATGGTCAATTTCACCTATGCCGATTATTGTCTCCCATTACTTCTACAAAGATGGTCATGTTTTCCTCTCCTAATTGGTAGATTTCATAAATATAGTCACCCAAGGTAGTTGGCACATATCTATACATATTTAGCTTAGAAAACACACAAAATGAATAACAAAAATTATTGTCAACATATATACACACATTTCCATGCAAACATGAAAATATAAAAGATGATGTGACTCCATGGGTTTTTGCAAACCAAAAAGGTAACAAAAGTCTTAAAAGACTTAAAAGTTAAAAAATACACAAAGGAAGAATTTACTTGTTCAGTCATGCGAGATGGTAAAGTAGCTCCCTTGGTCCCTCTTCTTGAGGTCCAATTTCAACACTAGCATTCATGGAGAGGTTGTCAAAGTGCTCTACATTGAAAAAACCCAAATACAAATTACATTTTTTTAAAAACAAAGGTAGGCTAGAGGTAACAAATACATGTAATCAAAACATCTTGAAAAGATAGGTTAAAATGATCAAATATTTGGATAGTAGCTTCTCAAATGCATTCTGCTTTTCATTTATTGTTTTCATTCATAACATGCAAGATATTATCAAAGAGGAGAAGCCCCCAATCTAGCAACTTTGCCTTGAAAATATGTGGCTTGTCTATTGACAAGTAGAACTCCATGATTGTGAAAGGGCCACTCTCAAAACTCCTCCTTACATGCAAGGTGATGGTTTTGACAAGCTAGATGAGAGAATAAAGTAGTGAGCCACCTTAGAGCAAGCTGCTAGGAAAAGAACAAGACTGCATATGAGCTACCTTTAAAGAAGATGACTTGCAAAAGGAATTAATGCAAAAGAAGTAAGAAATGCCTCAAGCCACTTATACCTTTTCTTAAACCATAAACACATTATAAAGGTCATAACTTAAGTTCTTAGAGATGATTCCTAAGAGCTTATAATATGTGTATAAAAGAAATTATGCATGCAAGAGAAATGAAACATGCCTATGACCACTTACAGCTCTACTCAAACTATCGTTATAATTGGGATAGTTGAAATAAAATTTGCTTCAAACTTAACGACCATTTTTACATGAATTCTCTTAGACAGTTTGAAAATTTGACCATCAAGTCTTGGAGAATCTAGATTAGAATTGATGGACAAGTTAATCCATATTAAAAATGGTAGATAAGTTTGAAACAAATTGTATCTCAATAGTTATAATTGTAACAAATCTACTTTGGATGGTTTAAGCAGAGTTGTAATTGGCCTTAACATTTTTTGTTTCTCTTATCTCTTTGAATTAGAGGCCAAAATTTTGGATCCACCACACATTTTTATGAATTGTGCACTTCTCTAGATAGGGGGGGCACATTTTCATATTTAGTTCATCATATGGAATATAAAATGCCACATTAGTATATTGGGGGGTAGATTTCATACTTGCCCCAGTCCAAGGAAATCTCTATATCACAAAAGTGGTGGCGCCAATTTTCAAACTTGCCTAGCCACCCATTTTGTGAAATGCAAAATTCTAGGTTAGGGGGGTGATTTTCAAAATAGCCCAAGCAAGCTTAAAAATTAGCCCCACCTAGTTCTGCCAAATGTTGACTTGTCGAAACTAAGGATTTAAAACTCGCATAAGCAAATTTGAAAATTGTCCACACCAAGTCTTGGAAAATATAGAGTTCCTTGGATTGAGGTGGTAATTTTGACCTTTCTAGTTTAGGGAAATCTACATTTTACAAAACTAGGGGGGCCAATTTTAAAACTTGCAAGTGTGAATTAAAATTTTTTGCCCCCAAGTACATATCAAGTGACATTTTATGAAAAAAGGGGGCCAATTCTTACAATTGATAAACACTCATCCGCTAGGTTTAGATAAATCTACATTATAGAGAAGGTGGGAAGCAATGTTCAAAATTGGCCATACTTACCCTATAAAATGAAGATTCAACTAGACATGGGGGAAAACTGGCCAACTTGCAAACATGCTCAACAAATTATCCCCATCAAGTTCTATCAAACAGAGATTTCCTCAAACTGTGGAGTCCATCCACCCTTAAACGAAGTGAATCAATATTCTCCAAGATTTTGGCCTACCTTTTTTTGAAAAATGCAATGTTTACTTTGAATAGAGATCAAACTTGTAAACTCGTTCACACCTAAGATATTTGAAAGGATCTTTGTGTCATATCTTATTATGTCCATTGCCTAGGATGATTGCATAAATGGTGTAAAGATCCCATCATGAGCATCCAATCGTTTCCCCAAATTTATCCGAAAAATGGCCATTTTTGGGAAATGACAAGCTGTTTAGAATGGATGAATAAGTCAAAATAATGCACATGATAAAAGTTTGCCATTCTTGGAACCATTTCTCCTCATACAATCCAAACATCTTGTTGTTGAACATGACTTGAACGTGAGTATAGTAGAACTTTCAAGGATAGAAGTTCCAAAAGCTAAGACTTGAAGGTAAAGGCCTCCAAAAAGCAAATGAATTTATTAAAAGTGCAAGCTCAAAATACAATTTACTGAAAATGAATTTATTAAATGTGCAAGTTCAAAAGATCATTTATTGAATTTCACACAAAGAGGATTCCAATTTTGGAGATTTCAAATTGCCAGCTTTGTGTACCAAAGCCATAAGTAGATGAAATGCAAAACATGGAGAAGATTTTCAAGTACACACTATGCAATTTAATGAACAAACAACCCTCACGTGTTACATATGGGCAAAACAAAAGCAAAAAGTGTCAAAAATCTTAGAAAAGAAAAGGTTTTCGTAGTAACTTACCCTTACATAGTGGCTAATTTGAGGGCTTCTTGTTCCTCCATTTTGCTTGCACCTCTTGCTCTATAAGTATAGCTTCCTAAGAGAAGAGCCTAGGCTGAAGGATGACTTTTGCATCCTTCGAGCTATGTATTTGGGGAGGGTAGGAAGAGAAATAAAAGGTGAGAAGTGAAGTGAATGAGGAAAATTTGGTGTCTAAACTAATTTACACATTCCAAACTTGAACATGACCAAATTCTTAAAATTTTCATTCTTGAACAAGATCATTAAACCATCGCAAATGCTATTTTTCATGTGAAGTGTGTATTATAGACTGCATAGGATATAAAAATTTATTCAAAAACATCAAAATCTTATTCTATGAATACATGCAAGCAAGTTTTCATTCAAAACTACATTATTCAAGATTTCTCACAACTAGAGCAGACAACTAATTGACAACATTTAATTAAGGTGGTGTGCAATGTTGCACTCAAATTGCACGTACACATTCAAAATCATGCTCCATAACTTGTTTGCAAATAGGAAGATTTGAAAAATTAGACTCCATATTTATGAAGCTACGACATGATGGTCTTAAAATATTTTATTTTGGTGATATTGATATGATAACCCTAAAATAGATGTTATAGAAAAAAATTGATAATATATGTGCAATGTTTTTTGAATAAATCCAATGTTATTTGTCATTTTTTAGAATTTCATTTTCCATGCGAACTACAATGGGGCCCACATAACATGTCAAAGAAGTCTATGTTTCATAATCCATAGCATTAAACCCACTAGTGTGCCATTTTTCCTTTTCCTTTTTTCTATATTTTAGGCCTAATAACCATTGCTTGGGAGTCATCAAGAAGTCCAAATTCAATGACATGTATGGCCAAAGGAGGTCAATTTTATCCAAAACTTCACATGTGTTGTTTTGGCTTTTGGAATTTTATGCCTTTTGCTTGGTAAATCCCAAATTTACTACTAACTATATCACTTCTTTTCAATACTCCTTCTCCACCTTATTCCCCCAATCTCCATGCTTGAGTCACTTTCCCATTTGAGCATGCACTTTTATTTGGTATTGCTTTCTCCTTGCTCTTAGAAGGCGGGTTTGAGATTGAAATTTAGCAAGAGTAGAGGCAGTCAAAGTCATCAAGGAGACCTTATTCATGGCATAAATGATGTCCCACACTAGTAGCAACTCTAGAAAGCGAGGATTGGTATGTAGCCAAAGGTGCTTTAAAGCATATAACAAAGACGTGTATATTTTCAAACACTTGTTTGGAGTTGGCTCGAGTCCCCAATGTCATCATAGGTCATAATTGGAGATGTCCCATCAAGTGAATCAAGTATGTGCCTTTCAAGACCATCGAGCACCAAAAGTAGTGTACATTCCAAGCATGTGTAAGAAGGTATTGTCACTCCAATCAGCTTGCATGGAATGGAATTTGGGTAGTATTCAGTGAAGTTAATGTCACTGTCAAGTCTAAGGACAACAAAGCAATTACTGCCTGAGAGGTAGAGCAAGAAGGCCTCTAGAGGATCAGTGTCATGTTCATCAAAGATGAGAAAGATGCCTCAAGACTATGGCATGAAAGATTCATCTAGGCTAATACCCCATTTAGATATGATGCACAAATCTAGAATGGTGGACAAGATCCCGCCAATAATTGGTAGCCACAACATCTATCATAACTACAAGAAGGAGGGGGCAACTAGCACCAAGATCCATTCCCAATGATGTCCATGACCTAGGCCATGGAACCACTATATTTAACTCATTTTGACATTTGTGGGCGCATGTCCACAAAAGTGCTAGCCAAATCCATGTACTTCTTTCTTTAATCATTATACTTGGGTGATGTGGATCTCTATGGGATCAAGGAAATCTTAGCCTTGGATTGGTTATAATATTGGAAGGCAAAGATAAAACATGAAATAGGCCAAGCACTAAAGACTTCTCAGACAAATAGTTGTGGAGGTTTTGCATCATCAAAATTTGATGTATACTATAGATTAATCATCAATTGATGGCTTTCTGAACATCCCAACAAATTGGGTTAGCAGAGAAAAAGAATAGGTTGTCATCAAATGGGATTGAGCATGTTGAGGGGATAGGATCTTCAATGTTCCTTTTCGAGAAAGGCAATCAATGGTACTGTGCACATCCTCAACATGACTGGAATGAAGGTAGATGGAAGGATGTCTTTGGAGTCATATTTTAGAAATGAGACACGTATCCATCATCTCTGCATGTATGGATCTGAGGTCTAGGTTCTTCTTCTTAGTAACACTCAGACCAAGCTCAAAGAACAAAGGCAAAAGTGCATCTTCATCAAGTATAATGAGGGGTCCAAGGCTTTTTGTTTTATAACCCGAAAAATCAAAAGTGGCAATTAGTCAAGATGTGGTCTTCCAAGAGACCAAATCCTTGGATAGTGGAGTATCACTAAGATCACACAACCTTGCAGACATAAGACCGGTACCGAAAGCTAACCCATAGACCCAATTGGATGATGCAATATTAGATATAAGAGTTGAGAGATTCTAGCAAAGGACAAGAGAAGACGTGTCATGGCACTAAAAGACTTTGAGAATGCTGATAACTTGTATAATAATTCAATGGGGTACAAAGATCTAGAAGACTCCATGATGTGCCAACTATACTGAATGGATCTAGTCAAATTGATCAAGGATCCATGTTCCTTTATCAAGAAGCCAACTATACTAGTGGATTTGGTCAAATTGATCAAGGAGCCAGGTTCCTTTGAAGAAGTAGGGGTAGCTCATATTGGCAACCCCAAAATGGAGATAGACATGGGCTGTATTGAAAAGAATTAGACGAGAGATCTGGTTCTACCAGCCTAGCATAAGCTCATAGGGACCAAAGAGATATATGACATCAATTATCTTTCTATCAAATTGAGAAAATATAAGGCTGGGCTGGTGGCCAAGGGTTTTTCACAAATGGAAGGGCTAGACTATGATAAAACCTTCACTCCCACAACAAGAACGCAGGTGACCAAAACCATGACCGTGCTTGCTAGCCAATTGAAGTGGTACATTTACTAGATAGATGTCAAGTTAGCCTTCTTGAATAGGAACCTCAAGGAGGATTTCTGTGTGGAGCAACCACCCAAATTTTATGTCCAAGGTGATGAGATGTGCATGCTCTTAAAAGCACTTTATAGCTAAAGTAAGCACCATATGCATGGTATCAATAGATTGATGTAAAATTAGCTGGGCATGGAGTATTTCAACCTGCAAACCTCTACTTCCATGTAAAGGGGCATAAGATGGTGGTCGTAATCATATATGTGAATGAGTTGATCATCTTAGGGGACCACCTAAAAGAAAATTGAAGAGGTGAAGATGCAACTAAAGGTGAAGTTTGAGATGATTAATCTCCACCTTCTTAACTATTTCTTGGTATCAAGATATGGCAAGAGTAAGGACAAGCATTCAATAGCAACAAATAGGATCAATCCACTTCCAAATGAATCATCAAGATCAAAACTAAGAAATAAATTTACCCCAAGAAAGACACTATATAGAAGCTAGATGCAGTGGATCTTGAAAGTATAGAGGTGCCAATGCAAACTTGATGCAAAAGTATTATTGGTAAATGAAAGTGGTATTGTGACAGAGGTGCAAATAAAGACTACTACTGCAAAAGCATAGCATGTACTAGAGGTCAAGATAGAAAAATAGTAGCTATAGGAGTTGGAACCAAAGTCTCCACCTAAGCAAAAGGAGGTGGGTAATATATCCTTCAGAGATGTAGCTAATGCCACTCAACTCTTTAAAAAGTTTAAGGGTCAACCAAAAATTGGACATTTATGGATGAAGAAGACTTATCAAGAATGACAAGTTTCTTTAAGAAGACAATGTACAACTACTCACAGAGAATAAGTCTTTAAAGAAGGTGATGAGTTTGATGAAGGAAGAGGAAGAGTACCACTTCAACAACGGGAAAGTAAGAAGTAAGAATTGAGTCTCACGCTTTGAACTTGAAGGAAAGATTGGAGCCGAGAAATAACATGGAATCTCATATTATTTCTTGGTGATCTAGGATGAAACAAAATTCCCTACTCAACCAAAAGTCATAGGTCAAATAGCAAATTGGTAGTGGTGAATACATTTTTAAAAGGAAAACTATCAGCTTTGACTATTATGGAACACCAAATCAGGAATAAGATTCAATAGACATTGCAGACATGCTTGTGGGCAACGTTGAGTTGGGAGGGATGCACAGAAACTATGATGAAATCTCAAATTTGGTATTTACAAAGTAAGCCTTCTGGGCTATATCTCAAAGTAGAAGAAAATTTGTAGAAATACTTGTTACAAAATCACATAGAGCACTTATAAAAGGAGTTATATGCAATGAGAGCACATGTGCAAAATCACAAAGAGCACGTATAAAAAGAGTTGCATGCAATGAGAGCTCATGTGCAAACTGTACCTGAAGCGGATATGTTAGAGCAAAAAAATTTTGTCAAGGGAGAATCTAGTACATCACAACAGTTTACACATCTTGAGCATGAAGGTTTGAGTAAATAACAACTAGACCCATTAGATCTAATTCTTTGAAATTAGATGAAACCATTGATCCTGAGAATGTTATGAATTTTCAACCCTAATTGAAATGCCATACATAATATATATTTTCTATTTCATTCCAAGATGTTTTGTTTATATTTTTTGAAGTCTAATACCCTATTAACACTCCAATGGGCATGCTGAGAGAAAGACATCACGGAATTCCTCTCTTAACATGACTCTATGTACCCATACTCCAATGGAATGAATAGATACAATTTGATTGGATCTCTTCAGTTGTAATTGGATATTCCATGCTATGCAAAAGTAATTCCACTATATCTCCTTTAGTTCTAGCTTTAATTTCTTCTCTATCCCAAAGGGCTCTTTGTGCTTGGTGATTGTGAACCTTGCCTTGTATAAAATCACCCAATGTCTCAAATTCTTCACATGGATATTTCAATTACATCAAAGCAAAGGGCATTGGTAACCATTACCTTTCCATAGTGTTGAAAATGACACACCCTTGTGGGATCCATACTATGCGTCATCCAAATTCCACCACTTCTTTTCTTGCATACAATGTGACAATTTAAGCCCTCCCCTAAATGAATGACAATTCTTGAAGTGCTACCAAGAAGAGGTGGTGGTAGTCATGCCACATGACTTCTTAAAAGTCATTATAGAATCTTGTGTGTGCTCACTCAAGGCAATTGTCATGCGACCTATGGAGAGAGAAAGCAACTGTCACCAAGGAGAGAGACGACGAACCGGTGGATGGACAAGGCAAATGTCACTGAGGAGAGAGAAAGGAGTTTACACCCGATGGAGAGAGAAGGCAAATGTCACCGAGGAGAGAGAAAGGAGTTTGCACCCGATGGAGAGAGAAGGAAAATGTCACCATGAGAAAGAAGGGAATTGTTACTTGGATGAGAGAGAAGGAAAGCTTGGACACTTACTTACCAACGCCAAGTCTCCTTTAAAGAATTCAACCTTTTTTCATTTTTGATTGTGATGCTTTGCCAATATCACTAGAAGTCTTAACATTTTGGGCGCTTACCAACACCAAGTTTTCTTTAAAGAATTCAACCTTTTTGCATTTTTGATTGTGATACTTTGCCAATAGCACTTTGCTATACGGACTAGGCTACCTTCACTCATTTCTTCCATCAATTCAAGAATCCTTCAGCATTTGGATCATCAAAATTTGCATTTTAGAGGCCAAGGCCGCCAGTGTAATTACTTCCTTTTCTGTTGCCAACTCAAATGGAGCGAAGGCCATACTGCAATGAAAATTGAGTTCTTATAATGAAATCCAAAGATATTTAAGTGAAGAGACCAATCTTTTTGAACATAATAGCGTAGATAATCTTTAGCACCTTGATTGATGCATTCTCTTTGTCATGGGATGGTAGGGGATGATGAGCATTAAGGCTATGTCTTGAACAATTGCTTAGACATCTTGGTCTCAATCCAACACAATGGTTACTAGTAGACCATGGTAGTTTAAGACATGCTGAAGGTACAACTTAGTCGTTTAGTTTTTTAGCTGGAATGAAGTGTGCCTGTTTCGACAAGTAGTTGATGATTAGTTGTCTTGCTCATATCGTGTGTTTTGCTTTGACAAACTAACAAGGGGGGCATGTTCAAATGTATTCCACAACATCCTCCCGCATGGCTAGCCAGAAGAAACGTTGCTTCAACTTTCATAAATTCTATTCTATCCCGAGTGACTTACAATCATGAAATTGAAAGAGCAATATCTTTTTCAAATCATCATCATTGGACACATAGCATATTTTCTTCTACATAGAGGAATCTATCTTTGATTTTGTATGTGCCCAACATTTCTCTTTCTTCCTTGATGCCTCAACCCAATGACTAGGGGAGTGAGTAGGGTCAAAAATCTCCTAAAAAGCCAAACGAGGGGAATGTGAATAAATTAAGTCCTATAACTTGATGTCCTTAGTGGCTACCGCCTTAATGAAATCCATGAGAGAGTATTAGTTACTACGCTAATCAATTTTCCTTTTTGGCTCAGCACATTAGACATGGCTTTTTGCTTACTAGAATGGCAATGTACATGTTCTCTGTTCCAAGCCCAACTCATGTGTTCTACATAGAGCACTTTGTCTTTGATTTTGTATGTGCCCAACATTTCCCTTTCTTCCTTAATGCCCTACATTAAGTCTTGCAACTTGATCCCCTTAGCGACTCTCAAACTTTTAAGAATACTAGGTACTGCGTTAATTGGCATCAATTTTGCTGTTTTGCTCAGCGCATCACGCATGGTGTTTTGCTTACTAGGTTGTGTTCAATGGCAATGTACGTGCTCTCTCTTCTGAGCCCAACACACACGTGCGTGCAAGTGCACTCTCAATAACCAAAACCAAATGGGGCTCTAAGTACAAAATGCATGAGAAACCCACGCGAGTGAAGGGCAGTAGATCAACGTGGTTGCCGTGTGGGTGAGCATGAGCATGAGCATGAGCAATGGGCATCTAAGATCGCTTGCCCAACCCCCACCTATCCCTAATCGAATATCGTCTTCATCGTGAAAATGTGTCAGGTTAGAGACTTTTCTTTGTGCCCATCCACCTGATGTGTAAACACACACACCAAATGCCAGCACTAGAGCGTTTTATGAAACTCTAAAATCCAGCGAAACCATGTGGCACTTTCGAAGCCGTTAGATGAATTGACCTGTTATTAGCTGCTTACAATTGCCCATATAGTTAGCAGTTGGCCCAGCAGCTGGCCAAGCATTTGTCCCTCGTTAAAAAAAACACACACACACACGTAGAGAGTGGCAACCAATGAATATGAACTTAATGTTGTGATTAATGAAGTATAAACAGGGTTTCAACAATAAACACCTACCTGCCTATCTTGTATTTCATCGCTTGCACGAAAAACTGCTGCCTTCTCTTCATCCCTCAAAGTTCACTGATTGTTCTGGCCCTGCTCTTCGCTCGATCCGAGGAGAACATATATATTTTTTTGTCTCTCGCGGTGGAGCTGGGAAATTTCTGAAGTGACAAACGGTGGACAGCAGAAATGGAAGCGACTCCACATTGAGAATTCCAAGCGGGAGGTTAACGGGGTAAGGCTTTTGCCCTTGCTAGTCGACACAGCTAGAGCGATGCAGTAAGGTTTTTAGGGTGCGCGGCGGCATTGATTTCTCAGCTTTTGCTGACAGCTTTTGCTCTGGCCAATTGAGGCTGCAGGTGTTGCAAATTTAGGGCATCTTTACGTCGATTTTTAAAGGCAGAATTCGATTGGAAGGGCAATGACAGTTAGGTTGAGCTGAAGCGCGCACACCTGTCTCTTTGATATTCTTTTTATCAGCTAGCATGGCCACCACGGATAATTTTCAAGCTGCTGGCTTGTTGGAATCAGAGACCGGGCATCAGAGCAACGGTCGGGCGGAGGGCGTGGACAATCAAGAATATGCGGTGGAGAATTTGAAAAACTCCTTGCGCAACCCTGAGTTTGAATTGACTTGTTCCCTTAACTTGAAAGAACAGGGTGAAAAATTCGGTCTCAATGGTTCATCCGAGGGACTTGAGACGGTTGCCCCGGTAATTGCCGATTCAAATGCAGCAGAAGACTTCAGAGAATCGACGCCTAGTGTCGCCGATTTCTCTATTTCTGCTCCTGGTCCTGAGCAGAAATTGGAATCCGCTGTGGAGCAAGATAGCACTTTACCTGAAGCATGCAATTATGTGCCCTTTCCCGAGCAGAATATAGCGTCCGCAGAGGAGCAGGATAACACTTTACCTGAAGCATGTAGTGGCGTTGATTCTAGTGTGGTTGCAATGGCCATCAATGCAGGCGAAACAGTGACAGGTGCTTCCACAGTGGAAGATAAAGTTGTGTCTACGACAGACGACAAAGGAGTGATTGCGATCGCTGCTGATGAAGATGAACAAGTGGCTGCCTTTGATATGGGGGAGAGTGAAATGACAAGTAAGGTGGTGAACCTGGAAAAGGCGGCTGAAGAATGTGTGCCTCAGATCGCATACGAAGCCGGAAACAATGATGGAAATGGGGAATTGGCATCCGTACAAGTGGATAAGAGTGAAGTGATATCCAAGGTTATTGATCAGGACGAGAATTTCGAAGAAAGTTTACAAGGAGTAGGTGAATATAATGTGACAGAACAAAGTAACAAAGCTGAAGAAAGTTTGCAAGAGGGTTTAGCAGAAGCTGGAAACAGAGCGACAGAACAGAAAGCCGAGAGGACAGTGGTTGCGGATGGGGAGCCAGCAGAAGTCCTTTTAGCTCCAGAAGTGGATACTGTGCAGGTTTTCCCACACTGGACACCAAAGCCTTGTGCACGTGTCACAAGCATTGGAAGACAGGTGACAAAAGAGGTGAGTGCATTCTTGCTTTAAAGCTGCATTTCCTTGATCATTACCTGGAACCACATAACTGATCACGTGGTTGATGCTTCAGTGACATATTATTGGCTTAATCTTGAGAAACAAGAATTTCTGCAACCTGTTGAGTCTAAATTAAGGAGGACCTTTGCGACTCTTCTCATAGATTTTATGTTTTGCAATACGAATGCTTTTGGATTTGTGGACATAGCGTACACATTTATGCTTTAGGATACGGGTGTTTGTTAGTTAATGGCCATCACAAGAAGGGTTAGTAGAGCTTAAAGCTGAAGGTGGAGGATGCTTGTTAGCTTTTATATGTCAATCTGATTTTTCTTGAAAACTGGCTGAGATAGACAATATTATATATGAAGCTGCAGAAGATCACAGGCCTGGGGATTTCCTTTGGTCCCATGCTCAACAGTGGGTGTTGTTGCACTTAGGCTATACTTAAGCTCAACCTCAGTAGCAAGTTCTGAGAAACTTAAGTCATGCTGTTGTTTGGGTCCTGGGATCGAAAGATGAGAAGGGACATATTTTCTTGCCTTGTATGTTGCTTCTAGAATTACCAGCTTAAGCATCTCCAAGCAAGGCAGGCATGCACCTGAAGCAAGCTGTTGGGATCTGAACACCTGGGATTGGGGATATTTTGTACTCAAGGATAAAGTATTCTGTCACATGTTTGCAAAGGAATGCAAAAAGTTGAATTGTCAAGCAGTGTTCTTATCAAGCCTCTTGCCACAGATTTTATGGTCTTTTTACTTGCTTGTTTCGGAGGCAATCGGACCTTTTAGATAGAGAACCTTTTTGTGTTGTTTGAGGGAATTTGTTGTGTGTTCAGGAGACAAGTTGCTCTATATGGATCCAAATCAAGCGGATGCTATACTCGCTTTACAAAAGCCATCTGCTTCAGGACTTAAGAAAAAAGAGCAACAGCCTTTTTGTTCCTTTCCTTATAGGATGGAATGGTAGAAGTGATAAAGTTGTATAGCTGAGCCAAATGCATGGAATTGACAGTGGAATGCAACACCTGGATTGAATTTCAATATATGTGTGTGAACGAGAGAGAGAGAGAGAGAGAGAGAGAGAGAGCGAGAGAGAGAGAGAGATCATGGAAGCCAATCAAGTTTCTCTTTTCCAAATAAGTTGTATGCGTACATGCTTTCAAAAGCATGCGTGTCTGTGAAATACTCTCAGTTTAATCTCATGTCCCTGGGCGCCCCCCTCTGCAAAAAGAGAGAACATGGGCACACACTTCAATGTTCGAACATCAAATGCTACACACACTTGGATGCATGTGCCCACCTGCCTACTCACCCCCACACACGCACAAAGGTGTGCATGCGTGAGAGAGAGAGAGAGAGAGAGAGAGAGAGAGAGAGAGTTGTGTTGTTTTTTGTAGCAGACTCTTGGTCGAAGGCCATTTGAGCACCTGGTAACTATGTGTGGCTTCAGATAAAGGAGGGAGATATCAGATCTCAGGGCCTACACACTGTCATTTAATGTCAGGCACTCAAGTTTGAGGATTCCCCCACTGATATATCCAGAAAGCCGTCTGGATGTCTTCCTTCTGCAACTCTGGTTGGGAGAGTGGGATGGTCAGGCTCTGCTTATGCTTGTTGATCTTCTTATTTCATGTTACAGAAATTAACTGAGTCTATTCGTTGTAAGCAAATACATTTTGCCTGACATCACAGGTAATCCATAGCTGATTTGTATTCTTCCTCTGACATGTGGGCGGTTCTCATGGATTTGAAAAAAAATGTAGAGTGAGATAATTGGAAACGTCGGTTTGCACTTTTCTCTTGCTATAAGAAGATTAAATATTTGTGCCCCATCTTGTTGAGTGGTCAAGACATGCACACACGAGTGTTAATCTCTTGGGCTTTTTATGTCAAATTTCTTTATACGAATCGTGCAGGCAGCACATGAATGGGCTCTTTTGTTGAGTTTTCTTGAGCATGTGCAAGAAATTTTAGTACATGGTTTGTCCCATGGTCTTACTATTAGATTGTGTTCTCGATCAGAATGTCAAATGAAAACAAGACTTTGATGGTGTTAAGGGGTAGGGAAGAGTACTTGAAGTCGCCATAGTGTCTGAAATTTTGTTGAGGTATGTCAGGAAAATGTTTGAAACATCCAGTGAGTAAATGATGCTTGAGCACCACACAAAAGAATACTATTTCATGAAGTACTCACATAGTCACAGACAGACAAACAATGAGACACCTTAAAGCATAGGCGCGTGCGCAGAGAGAGAGAGAGAGAGAGAGAGAGAGAGAGAGAGAGAGAGAGAGAGAGAGAGAGAGAGATCATGTTATGTCCATTGGAGGCTGGATGTGGTCCGTGGGACCCAATCAACAGTGCTGCACTTGAAAGAAGCTCTCAAAACATTTCAAACTATAAGCATTTGGTTTCTTCACTGTTGTAGCTGTTGTTTTCATGATTATTGTTATCATGATGATTATGGACACTATACTATTTATCTGTTGGAGGGAGCTTTCAAAATACCCACTGCGATTGGTGAAACATCTGTATCTTCTGTAGCTGTGGTGCCACACTTTGCTGATTGGATGTGTGAAGCAACTCTGCTGGCTTTGGTAGTCAGTAAAAAGCTGTGTCTATCGAGTCAACAATGGCATGTTAGAATAGGTCACGGATCCATCTCTGAGCCCCCATATGAGGGACACAGGTTCTGTAGACCTGGGTAGGGCAGGAGGATACCTGGAGCCCAGCACGGGCTGCTTCGAGGAGAGATTGCACAGGCTGGAACACCCCCTGCAACAGCACACTGTTCAGGAACAGTGCGGGTAGATTTGCAGCAGGTTTTACAGCAGAACACAAGGCCTATTTATTGGCCTGGAGGAACCGGAGATAAGGTCAGTTTACAGCAGGTTGGCAGACCTGCTGCTGGGTTGGGAATTCACAGACCAGGGTTGGCCTGGTTTGGTAGGTTCTGATTACTGACCAGGCTGGCCTGGTCAGGGCATTGGTCTGCCTATAAAGGAAGGCTACTAACCCCAATTCTCCATCCAACGGAAGCCCTTCATAGAAGACACGCATGAGCAGAGATTGGGCATCTTCTTTGTCAACAATACTTCAGTTTTGCGCAGTCTGATCAGGCTGCTCTTTTTACCCAGTAGATTACTGGATGACTATAGCTCATTTTTGGAGCATTTTGTCACTCGTGGTTGCTGTAATCTGAGTATTTTGGAAGTATATCTCTTTGTTCCTTTGCAGTTTGTGGGTTCAGAAATCTTTTTGCATCTCTTAGTGTTTGGAAAGAGTCTCCTAGATCTATCTGCTGCGTTAGAGGTTCAAGCATTCAGGCCTCTCGTCTAACATGGTATCAGAGCCATCAGTGTGACTCTTGTATTCACTTTGAAAGAAGGAGTCCGTCCAAGCTCCTCATTTCAAGAAAGGTGTACGTGTTGCTACAGTCAAAGTCTATTCTCTTTTTTCTGCGATTCCAGAAGCTATGGCCACTCTGATGTCCATTCCCAAACTTCGGAGATGTGGGAAAGCTGGATGGCCAAACTAACAAAGGGCCCTGGCAGCAGCACAAGAAAGGAGCAAGGGGGCCCCTTGGTTGGCTGGCCCCTTGCCCTTATATAGGGCTGGTTGGGCTGAGCCAACCAAGTTGGTTGGGCCAGCCAACCAAGTCGGCCAGCAACCAACCAGGCCAGTCAGCCCATTTAGGACTGGCTGGTCGGTCAGTTTGAAGGGGCCTTGGGCCCTATAAAAGGAGAGGCCTTGGGCATCATTTTGGTATCCAGCAGTGCAGCCTTCCAGGAGCAGTAAGGAGCAGCAGCAGACCTATACTTGGGCCTACTTGAGGGAGGTCAAGGAGGACCAGGAGTGCTGCAGACTTAGCTCTACATTGGCTGAGACCTAGGCTGTCTACCAGGGCAGTAAGGTGCTGAGATCTAGACAGAGTCTACATACGCTCGAGGTGGAGCAGGTTCGACTAGCCAACAAAATTCCCAATCATGTGAAGAGTTTTTGCAAATATGAGGAGCCCCCCAAATCCTCATAATTATTTCAAAATAGTATTTACTTTGTTTTTGTGAAGGAATAGGGGAGTAAGAGTAAGGAAGAGAGATCATATCTTGAACTAAGTATTTTGAAATAATTTCTTGTGTCTTTGTGTGGGGGGGAGAGAGAGAGAGAGAGAGAGAGAGAGAGTATCATGCTAAAGAAAGCTATGTATTTCAAAATATTTTTTTGTTGTTTGTGTCAAGGGATAGGTTAAAGAACAGAGGGAAATCTTCTGTAAGGGCAACATTTTTCTAGAGACAGGCCATTCACTTTTGTCCACTCAGGTCCTGCATATTGCAGGCCAAAGATTTTGCAATCACTCTGAGCCATGTAAGGAGGTTATAAGCCAGAGCCTTTTAAAGTTCATATTCCTCATATTTGGAGAGTATTTTTTATCATCTCCAAGAAAAGGCTCAGGAAAATTTTGATTGGAGAGGTGTTCATTTTCTCATGGAAAAAATAAGCTTTAGAAGGTTAAATTGCATAAGAAGGTTTAGGATCCATTGGCAGAGAGGGTGAGTCAAGTAGACGGTTATCTACTTTGAACTGAAGCATTTAAAACAGTGCATCATTGGCTTTTTGTCCACCATGGACTTACAACTTCTTTAATATAGTGTCTGGAAGAGTGAATTAGAACTTTTGATTTTCATTCTTTATGTGGATGACATGCTTATCACTGGGCCAGGCATTCAGAAAATTGCAGATTTCAAAGGCAGATTTGCAGAAATCATTTACAATGTTAGATATGGGCAGATTGCACTACTAATTTTGGACATCCAGTTTGCTAATGTTGATGGGGGCATAATAATGAGTTTACAATGTTAGATATGGGCAGATTGCACTACTAATTTTGGACATCCAATTTGCTAATGTTGATGGGGGCATAATAATGAGTCAATCCAAATATATTCAACAACTCTTGCAGTGCTTCCAATTCGAGGATTGTAAGCGGGTTTCTACTCCATTGGAACCTGGCTTCCGTTTTTCCTCCGAAGATGGGAGTGCCCCATTTGATGCCACATATCAACAGGTTGTGGACTGCCTTATTTACTTGTCACACCCGGCCTGATTGCAGTATGCTGTTTCCCAATTAAGCAGGTACATGCACAAGCCCAACACACAGCCTTGGCAGGCAGTGAAGCGAGTCTTCCGCTACATGAAGGCCACACAGCATTTGGGACTGTTCTATATTGATCAGTCTTACCAGGTCTCCTCATTACTTTGTAAGGGCCATAGTACCTATGAGCAGCTTTGCTTGGAAGCACAGCTGTCACAATACCAGACTGACTTAGAATCTGAAATAGATAAAGCTGAAGCATGTATCTCTAAGTTGTAGTGGAAGGTCACAACATATGCACACTCATCCTTAGCCAAGTTTGCTGCCTCATGAGGGTGATCATGGGCAACATGGGCATATGTGACTGCAAGGTCATTTTGCTGTTTTTTCTTCTCCACAGTAATGCGCTTCCAAGCTTCTTGCAATAATTACAAGGCCACTTCTTCCTCCTCTCAGCAGGTGAAGGAAATGATGAGTACGACATGAAGGTTTGGGCTTTCTGTTAATTTCCCCCCTTTGCCTTTGCCTCTGTGATTGGTGGCAAAGGCCTGATCTGCATGAGGAGAGGCAGTCCTGTTTTTGCTTTGACGACTCTGCTCCTCCTGCAGGGGTAGGGAAACAAGCTAGCTTATTTAAAGAATAGTGGTCCGCTAGCCTCATTGTTGTAGCAAATCCCTTGTATGAGGCAGGGAGCCCATCAAGTGTTGTAGACACTACTAAGCTACTTGTGAATCTAGGACAATCTCATTAACATTGATGAGCTGCTCTCTATAATCCTTAATCTGTGTGAAGGAGGCATCCATGCTGTCCCCTTCGTTCATCTTAACACCATCGAGCTGCCTGTGCAAATAGGCAACCCTGGCCTCATTTTGAATCTGATAGAGGTTGGCCAAAATATCCCACATAGCCTTGGCCGTCTTGCAAGATCGAATGTGAGGTATAACCTCTCTTTTGCTATTCATAGCAATCATTGCATGTGCATGTGCATCTCTCTGATTTAAATGAATTAGGTGTGGGAAGCACTATGGGAGCAGTGGTAGATGAATCAGAAGTGGCAGTGTCAGCTGTAGCACCACTTGTAGTGGCAGTGTGGTAGCAAGTGCCTTTGTTGGAGAGACAGGTCTAGTCTGGAACAGAGATACAATTCTCCCAAAGTTCTTGGATACCAATAGGTGGCGCACCAAGTACGACCACTAGTCCCATCAAGTCTGTCCTTAGCGCAAGCATGCCAGAAGTTGCCATTGCAAATGAAAATTCCCCAAAAGAAAGTGCCTTGCAAATGTCAAAGCCTCAGGCCTACGAGGCAATGAGCTGGCTGCTAAAGAGTGGACTGCAGTCTGCAAATGTCAACTCAAAAAAATAACAGCAAAGATCTGCAAGTATAAATGCCACAAAGAGCTGCTTAAACACTGAGCAAAAATGCAAAGGCTAGATTGCAAAAGTGCAAATGTTTGTCTAAGGAAACACCCCCTTGCAAAGAGCTGTCCTGCAAAAGTATGTCGTGCAAAAGGCTGTTAAAAGAACACTGGCATGCAGAAGTGACCAGCCCAAATCAAAGGGCAAATACTTGCAATCTATCCAATGCAAATCTGAGTACAATGTGTCCACAAATAGTGGCTAAATGCCCCTGCAAAGCAACTTCCATGGCATAAGAACCAATTGGAGTGCATAGGAGGCAAAAGCCTTAATATGTCAAGGCAAAGTACCCAAATCAAAGTGCGAATGCAAAGAAAGCCCAATTTGGCTGAACCAAGCAAAGATCACTGTAAATATCAGCAAATCTGGCAAAAGCCTCAAAATCTGAAAAGGCAAAATCGCCAATGAGAGGGCCAATGTGGAGAAGCCCCAATATAAGCTGCAATATTGCAAATGTGACCAAATTTGCTGCAATTTCTTGCCAATGTCACGGAAAAATCTCCAATGCACTGCTATTTCTGCAAATGTGTCAAAATAGCCTGCGAATCTGAAGAAGCATGCAATTTGTTTGCAATGAACCCAAAAACCCCAATTTTGGAGATGAAATTGGGCAAAAAATGGCAAATAGTGCAAAAGCCCCAAAATTGACCAAAGTTGCAAATGTCACAACAAAACTTGCAAATGTGACACAAAATCCTCAATTTCTGACCCAAGCTTGCAAATCCAATGTCACATAACCTACAAGCAGATTGTATGACTACTTTATACGGCAGGTTGTAAGGTAGATTTGTTGTACGGACTGCTAGTCGACAATGGTAATTGACGTACGGATGACCACGCAATCGATTGTACGACTGATTTGGACTCACGACAAATTTGCTGTACGGACCGTCAGCCGACAATGGTGATTGACTTACGAGGATGACCACGCAAGAGCAGAGGTAGATTGTACGACAAGCGTACGGATGGTGTTTCTGAGCAGCAATTTGTCAATTGTGCGAACGACACATGTGCAAATGATGTTGTATGGCAAATTTCTGACATGCCATATGGAAGGTTGCACACTTATACGGATGCATCGTCGTACGTCTATACTGATCAACGGCAAATTGCCGTATGACGGTACGGATGAACGTACTATTTTTGTACGATGAATCGCCATACGTATGTATTGGCAGGTATGTTGTACTGACAGGTCGTTATAGTTATATTGTGGTTGACCTGGAACAAATTTGTACGGCAACAACTAAAACGATGATTGTATGGACGATTTGCATATGTCTACAGCAGTGACAGGAAGAGGAGCAGCACATAGCAAATGCAGAGAATGGCGTTGAAGGTTGAAGCTGTAAGTTGAATGGAAGCTAGCCAAAGGTGCTGGCAAAGGGAGCAAGATGGATCTAGAACAAACTGCTCTGTTATCACTTTTGGGTGTGGGGAGCAATGGAGTGGAGTAGAATGCAAGGAGGCAGACAACAAGCTGAACGAACACGAAGTACTTGCAAATGGGTAATGAGAGTAGTGGCCTATCTAGGCCCCAAAGTGAACCACAAGAGTTGACGAAGGAAGTCAACTCTAGGGTTGACAAAAGTCCTAAGTGGCCTACAAGGCCATACTACGGCTACGTGCTACTAGGATTCCATCAAAATCCACACATCTACATCTAGTGAGGCGTGGGCCATCCTAAAGTATCCATAGGAGACAACTGATTCGTCAAGAATCCTATCCCTTCAAAATCACTTGTACACAATGAGAGTGGAGGAAGGGGATCAGGTACATGACCATCTAATAAAGTTAAAGGTGGTGAAGGATTAGCTGTGGCGGCAATTGGCAATGAAGTGGACTTAAGCTAGCTAGCAATTCTGGTTCATAGATGCTTCCGAGAAGTTTCAAAAGCTTCGTTATCACCACCGATTGGAGAGAGGACATGCCTTTTGTTGTTGTAGGAGGAAGGGCGGGAGAAACTGTATGAGCGAAACAACGACAAGGTCTTTTTGACAAGAGAAAAATACAAGGGCAACTCTGGCAAGGGATTCCAAGGGTGAAAGATCGGATGATGGCGGAGACAAGAATAACAAGAAGTGTTCTATTGTGAAAAACTTGGCCACTTAGCCAAAGATTGCAGGAAGAAGAAAACCGACCAAAAGATGAAGAGGGAAGGCAAGCCCTAGGAAGAGACCAAGTTTAAATCAGCTTATGTAATAACATGAGAGTTGTTTATAGTCATCAAGCATTGTTTAGCACGTGCGATGACTGAAAGCAAAGAAGGCTTATATGTCATCAGTGGGGCATCTCGACACATATCAAACATAAAAAGCTGATTTAAAGCTATGGAACACATCTGAACTCAACGGTGATTGTGGGAGATAATCATACATGTCTTGTGAAGAGCTGGTCAAAGGATTTGTGAAGGCATTAAAAGTTGCTCAGATTATGCTAAGAAAGAGACCTCTATGTGGAGGAGGATGAGGATGTAAAAGGCCCACTTGAGAATGTGTGACAATTGGCAAAATCGACTATTGTGTAAGCCAGAGATCATGGAGATCATGGTAATCTTGATTGATGGGTATTGAGGGAGGCACTCGGCTTGTTGAAAGAGTAGGAAATGTGAGAATGAAGAACCAAGGTATGTATTCTCTTTGTGCATTGATGTTCAATGCAGTTGCATGCTGTGGTCACAATGTTTGTTCAAGTTGAGGGTGAAAGCCTTGTTGATAGCCAGAGGGGAACTTTTTAAGCAAGGGCACTTGGAGCCTTTGGTGGTTGTTTAGAGAAGTTGGTGTGGCTCTAGCGATGCTGTTAAAGGTAGCTGACATGGATAATGTTCCAAGGTGGTGCAAGTGCATGATGTTGGAAAGATGTGTTGGTGACCTGCTTGAAGAGCTCAGCGAGAGCTTGGTCTTAGGGCTTTTGAAAGGTTGCGGATCAGGCTGGATGCTGAATGGGTTGCAATAGACCAAGGATGCTTGGTGCTTGGTAGATCCAGTTTGTTCTTAGTTTTAGAGGGGCCAGCTAGATGGACCTGCTGGTGTTGCTTATGTTCTTAAAGGCTTTGATGGGGTTGTTATGTAGGATTGGCTGTGTCCTAGGCCTTGCTGTTTGTGTTTGTATCTATGATTGGGTTGGTACTGGTTGTTCGAGGACAGTACAGAGTGGGGCGAGGAGGTGCAAGAAATGGGAGCGTAAGGACTAAGTTTTAACGATGCCTTCAATGTGTTCCCAAAAGCTTTTGATGGGAGCAAATATGTTTTAACGATGCCTTTAATGTGTTCCCAAAAGCTTTTGATGGGTAGTTCCATGTATCCAACAACATGGTTGCCACATGGACATTGCAAGAGGCTGTGTGGGCTTTGAAGAGGTCTGCAATTATGGCATAGCAAGAGAGGCCGTGTGGGACGGATTGGAGGCATAAAGAGGTCTATGGCTGGGAGTCAGCAGGGTTGGCCCTACTGGAAAGGTTGGGTTAATTACAGACTCGGGTCAGGCTGTTAGAAAATACCCAACAGAGGGTACACGCAGCGGAAGACTTATAGTAATACCCAGGAGCTCACACAGTGTGGTGTGGGTGTGGAATCACAAACTTCTTTGTGCATACAATAGGTGTGCAGACTCATCAATAGACAATGAACCAACCAGATAGAGAAACCACCAGTAAATATGTTTTAACGATGCCTTTAATGTGTTCCCAAAAGCTTTTGATGGGTAGTTCCATGTATCCAACAACATGGTTGCCACATGGACATTGCAAGAGGCTGTGTGGGCTTTGAAGAGGTCTGCAATTATGGCATAGCAAGAGAGGCCGTGTGGGACGGATTGGAGGCATAAAGAGGTCTATGGCTGGGAGTCAGCAGGGTTGGCCCTACTGGAAAGGTTGGGTTAATTACAGACTCGGGTCAGGCTGTTAGAAAATACCCAACAGAGGGTACACGCAGCGGAAGACTTATAGTAATACCCAGGAGCTCACACAGTGTGGTGTGGGTGTGGAATCACAAACTTCTTTGTGCATACAATAGGTGTGCAGACTCATCAATAGACAATGAACCAACCAGATAGAGAAACCACCAATTTATATATTTCCGTCCACAACTATGGACACAATACAAAAGAGACAGATCCAGAGTCCCACCAATGATGTGGTCCTCTGATCTTACCACAAGGTCCTTCTCCTATCTGCTGGCTATCTCTAGACTCGAGCCCGCGTGCTCCACCTCGAGCTTCTGTAGACTTTCCATCCAGATCCCTTCCACCTTGCTGTCTTTGCACCAGCCTAGGTGGGCAGCACTCTGAGCTAGGTCTGCAGCTCTACAGCTCTCTTGTCTCCTTCTGGATAGAGACCCACAAGTGGCTGATCTGCTGCTCCCTCTGCTCCCTGAACTGCTGCTCCAAGTGATGAGAAGTGAGGCCTCAAGGACCTCCTTTTATAGGGCCCCAAGGGCTGGTAAAAATACCGACCAGCCTGCAGCAGACTGGCCGACCAGTCTGTGGCTGGTCCAGCCCTATAAGGGCTCACAACCCAGGGCTTTTGGCCCAAACTTCCAGGGCCTTTGGCCCTCCATTCAAGGCAGGGGAACCGCCTATATAAGGCATGCCTTCTGCCCACTGACAGCCACATTTGCTGCTCCACATCTGCGCCTGCACATCATGCGCCTCTGCCAGGCCCTCTCCCAGTTCCGTACAGAGCCGTACACCGTGTAGATGTCAGCGCCATGTGCTCACTTTTTATTCCGGGTTCCTTGTGCTGGCTACTGGTTTGCCTTTTGCTGCTGCAGATCCATCCTAGCTCCAGGTACCCTCCATTTCTTTGATTCTTGCCCACAACAGCTCTAGATGTGCTGCCCACATGACAGCCAAGATGCTGTCCATGTGGCAGCCCCATCTTATCACTCAATCCCTTCTGGCTCTTGTCCACATGACATCCAATCAGATGCTCATGTGACAGACACTCAAACCCTAGGTTCACCCCCCCCATGCTCTCCTCATATGGGGGCTTACAGATGGGGAGGTGACCTTTCCAACACCCCCTCTCACCGACACATCTCAGCCCAATGCCAACGCATCGATGACAATGCTCCAGTAACTCCCTGGTCGTAGTCCTCTGGAACTTTTCGGTGTCGTTGTTTATCCCATGATTTGGAGGTCAACCTTGGCAAGACCAAGGTCATGATCTTTAACACCTCTCGAGCAAACATGCAACAGAAACAATTTACTTTTACTTTGGGTGGGTCACTAGTTGAGATCGTATCCTCATACACTTACTTGGGGGTCATCTTCTCCGGCCCGATCTTCACGATGAGACCAGCGATGCAAGCCAGACTGAGCAGGGGATACGCCTCACTGGCTCGGCTAGAGAGACAGTGCTTTCACTCCCACTTCCAGGACCCTCGGACCAAGGCTCTTCTCTTCGACTCCTTGGTTCGACCAGCCAGTATGTATGGCAGCCCTTGTTGGGGGCCTGACATGTCAGAGATAGAGTGGACACGGGTGGAGGGCTTGCAGATCCTCATGCTCTCACGGATGATCCGGGGGAAACCGTCTGTACCACATCACATAATTCAGGTTGAGTTTGGTGCTTCTCCACTCCAACTAGATGCAGCCTTTCAGACCATCACATATCTACACCGGGTTAGATCATATGGGGACTGCACATCAGGGAGACAGAGGTTGCCTTTTTTTTTTTTCTCGATTCCTCCATGAGGTTGGCTGCAGAGGGAGACGAGCGATGCGGGTATGCACGGACTCACAGATGGTTTGTGAGACTAGGGTTCCACATCGATAGGATACCTCCTTTTCAGTATAGTTTAGATGCCCCTCCGGTACTCCCACCCACCATCCCGATTGGGCCACATACCAACCAGGTCATTCGAGAGGATCTTTTGTAGCTACACCCCTTTAGGACCTGGTTGGAGCCGAGGGAGCTTCCAGTGAAGCTGAGTTTCTACAGAGATTATTGTCTTCGCATTTCGGAGGAGGGATTCATCACACCACCGGGGTACACTGAGCTTCATATGCCTCACTCACTACGGATCTCCATCGGATAGTTTCGGGTATCATCACACCGCCTCCGCATAGAGAGCGACAGAGCAGAGGGGATTCCTAGGGAGCATCGCTTATGCATAGTGTGCGACTGTCAGGAGGTTGAGTTGGAGGAGCATTTTATTTTCAGGTGCCGAGTGTACTACGAGATCCGAGGTCGCTACCACTGCCTCTTTAGAGACGGCTCCGGGCTCCTTTCTAGATTCCTCGCCTACCCAGATCAGAGATGCCTCGCGGCCTTCATTCACGAGGGAATCCGACATAGAGAGTACTTACTCAGGCGACGGGGCTTAGCCACATCATCAGACACCTCTCAGAGCAGGATCACAGAGTTCTTCCCATCGAGTGACATTGATCGTCCAGTCTCTAGCGGCTGACGTGATAGAGACCCCGACCCGATGATCGCAGCACGACACACGAGACATCGAGGGGAAACACAGATCACTCTGGGGAACCTCCCGTCATTGTTTAGATCCAGGATACGTCCCACGGGAGTCACGGTGGCTCTGGTCTTGCGTCGAGCCTCGTCCAGGAGACTGAGACGCACGGTACCCCTTGACGGGCACTAGCGTCCCATCACCGGCTATGCACCAGCCAGGGGGACATGACATACGGAGGATTCCGCTCCGCTCCAGTCCTTTTCTTTTCATTGTTACATCCAGATGTATTTGATTATGTATGATCAGACTTAGGATTCAGCACGGGTGATGATGCTCGTTTCAGTAGCTCCACCCTTACTATGATTTGTATCAGGTTTTCTTTCAGTCTCATAGACCCATCGGTCTTCCGAAGACTGTAATAAAATGCTATTTCAGGCAGGCTAGACAGCCAGTTGTCACTGCCACCTGGGCTTGACCCTGGTGCATGTGACAGTTGGATATGATCAATAAGGAGAAGGATCATGAGAGGATTTTTTGCTTTGCAAGACATTACAGAGGAAGAAGAGGAGATTTCTAAGAAGGATAGGTGGTGCTGTAGTTTCAGTCTTTTGGAGTCCCATCGCGAGGCAAATGAGGATGTTAGTGAAAAGCACTAGATTTAAAAGAAAGCCTAAAAAGCTTGGTTTTTTTGTAAAAGTAGCTTTTAGAAAGCAGACCCTAGCTTTCTGTTAGGCCTAGTCTATGAAAGAAAGGCCCCAGGCCTCCCAGATTTATTCGAGAGTTGTACTCAGCGTCATGCCCTATTTAGAGCCAATTGTACAAAGTATTATTCTATTGCAATAAAGACCTTCGGGGGGGTCCAACCCTTATTTCTGGGCCCTAGTGTTGAGCGTGCTGCGTCTCCTCCTTCTCTCCCTTTGTTCTATCGTGAAGAAACTTTGAGATACGTGCTGCAATTCTGATTTTCAGATTTCAGTTTGTGTTCTCCAGTTTCTATCGCGAAGTTCTAGTGAAATATTTTGTGGAAGTAGCAATCTCTATTCTCTCTCCCTCTCTCAATTTGTTTTGATTCCCAGAAGAAATCTGATGCTGCTCCTTGTCAGATGAAGCTATTAGATGCTGTTTTTCCCTTTATCTATGAAATTCGAAATCTATCTTAGTGATTATCCGCTGCAAGTCGAAGATCTAGGCCGCGTTTCTACCAGTAGTGATTCGTTTTTAGGGTTTCAAAGCTGAATACAGATTCGTTTTAGGGTTTCTGGTCCGGTTTCAGTGCACCAAGAATTTTCCCCTAGGGACTTCTAGGAAGTTAGCACTTCCTCTAGGCCAGTCCCCTACAGCCAAAATATCCTCGGGTTTGTCCACGGGGTTATTTGCGCATGTAGCACTTCCTCTAGGTTAGTCACCTACGGCCAAAATATCCTCGGGTTTGTCCATGGGGTTATTTGCACATGAAAGTCATGTCCCAGTGATAGTAAGGTCCCTCATGAGGCTCTCGCCCTTTTGGTCACGCCTCTAGACCAGCCTAAGACCTCGGAAGAACTCATACTTCTTTTGGATGGTGGCTCATGGGGGCTTGCCCATTGGCCCTTGGTTGGAGCAGATGTGGGTGAATGGCAGCTACCATTGTTGCACATACAGAGTGCTAGAGACGATATGTCACTGTCTTTGGGGATGCCCAGCGGCACAGAGCTTATGATCATCGGCTTTTAGGATTGTGGTCAGCACGCAGAGGATTGAGCGAGACTTCAAATGGGGTATGGTCGCGTGGCTTACAGAAGGGATCCATGCTTTCTTGATCGATCTAGCCTCTCTAGCTTACCGTATCCAGGTCCAGCATGTGGTTAGGATTGAGGCCTATGATGCGGTGCCTCCTTGCTGCGTACGCCCTGCGTCTTCGACAGAGGATAGTGTTTGGGAGACTGTGTCCAGCATCACTGCTTGGAACATTTGAGTTACCCATTGCAGTTTGGTGATGGGAGGACATCAGGTTTTCCTAGCAGCCTTTCTTGCCGCCATCTAGCAAGAGATTATTTACACCGTGTGTGTCATCTGGCAGCATTGGACTCTGGGTTCTAGAGCGACCGTCGAAAGGCGGTAGTGTTTCTGCAAGGAATGGCCTGCATACATTTTTATGTCCTCACCACGAGAGGTATTTGCTGGATATATAATCCGCCACCTTGGTTGCTAGCCCTTGTTCCGGAGATTCCCTAGGTAGTGAGCTGGGTTCTCGGGAGTCCAAAATTTGTCCTACATAATGGATCCTCTATGAGCATGTGACATAATGGTTCTTTTGAGTATGTTGTATAGCTATCCACATTTCCTTACGTGTCCTAGTTTCAAAAATACCAAGTTTTTGGCGGTTACTCGTGTTTTTACATCCCAGCTAGCTACAAATGGAATTCAAGTCAAGTGTGCAACAAAATTGGGATGGTACTTTTCAATGTATTTATAAGTGTCATAGATGAAGTTTCCTGATGACTTACATGATTTCATGGCTCTTAAGTAAAGAACGAAGGTGCTTAGATGTGTGTGTGTGTCTTTTTGGGGAAGCGGGCTTTGATTTGTTGATAGATTCATGGTTGTTAATGGAAGTTGTATTTTGAGCTATTGCTGATTTTATTTTGCTGCACCTGAGATTATTTTTTGCAAGGCCTAACTTGTTTATGTTGGGTTGGGCGCTTGCAATACAGGAGCTTACATCAATCTTTGGTGCTTATGGTCAGATTTCAAGCATTTCCTTTGAAAATGAAAGACAAGATACAGCAATTGTTCGTTATGATCACTCTGCAGGGGATCCTGAAAACTTAATCGCAAAAGTTAGAGATAATATGAACAATACGAAGCTTGGTGAAAGAACTCTCATTGTGGAACCTTCTCGGCTGGATTCATTACTTTTTATAGGAAATCTTACACCTGATATTGACGATTCCTTACTTTGGAAGATGTTTGAGCCCCATGGAACTGTTGAACGTGCTTTTGTAAGCCTGGCTTTCCTTTTTGTGGTCTAAATACCAAGAGCTGGTTCTGCATGCATCACTGTATTGTTTTTTAAAGAGCATGTAATTGCACAATTAGTGTGTGATGCATGTCTTTTGTGTCTCATGGCTTTGCAGGTATTGCGCAATACAGAAGGACAAAGCAAAGGCTATGGGTTTGTAGAATACAGTTTGAGATCTCAGGTACAGCTATGTTCTCTCAAGTGTTGATTTGTCTGTCGGCTGTGTGCATGATGCCTTTATCTAATGCTGAAGAATGAACCTGGCATACTATCCTTTGGAGAACAGGCGACATCTGCCAAAATGGCTATGGGAAACATAAATATGGATGGGCGTGTTCTCAGGGTAGAATGGTCTGATTGTCGGAGGATTGCAGATTTGTTTTCAAGTGTTCTGTTCATTGACCGGTTACCTAGGGATTTCCCCCATGTAAGTGATCTTTTGTAAGCATCAGATGATTATCTTTTTCTAGCTTCAACGTACCAGTGGTTTCCTAGTCCCCCAAATTCTCAATGATCTCTGTGATTGGCAGGTTGAGCAGTCTCTTAAAAATTTGTTTGGTCAGTATGGAAAGGTCAGAGATTGCCACCTTGCTATTGGTATCAATCAACAGTTTCGGGGTTTTGGGTTTATTGACTTTTATCACTCAGCATGTGCAGATAAAGGTTAGCCTTGTTGTGTACAGTCCCTTGTGTACTTTACTGGATAAATTTCAAAACTCTAAGTATGAGGAACTAGCCATCTATTGCAGTGATGATCTTTTCTGTGTCATGTTTCACATTCTCAGCACGCATTGGATTGGACGGTCATAACTTGGACGGGTTCAACATCAGAGTTAGCTTTGCAAATCCTTCTAAATCGGCCCAAGTAATTGTTTACACTCGAAATTATTTTCCTTTCGGGTGGTAATGTGCTTCTGTTATAAACTATTTGTTGATTCTTTTTTTTTCCTGCCTCAGTCCTACAAATTGCGCTTTGGGACTGAAGCAGCACAAGCTGCACTGGGTCTCATGGGGAAAGGAGCTTCACGAGGTTATTCAATTGAAAGCTCATTTGCAATCTCCTCATTTTCTCTATTCAGGATTGCTTCCATTAATGAGCGGTAAGTAACTGGTTCTATTTCTGGCAGATGAAACAATGCAACGACTGGTTCCTAGAGTGCACCTGGGTGGATCTATGAGAGGGCACATGGGTTTACCTCTCTTAACATCTCGATTTATGGGTCCAGCACGGCAGGGCATGCTGGGAATGGGTATTGGCATGGTAAGCTGATAACCTTGCTGGCTGCTATCGAGATGCTTGTATGGGTTTTATATGGGTTTTAAAGCCTGTACGCCTTTTTTTATACATTTTCAACAAAATTTCCAACTATGTCCATCAATCACCATGATCTAGGATCACCTGATTTCATTTTTTAGTCATATGAGATAGCTGAGATCCCCATGGAGCTCAATTATTATCTCATTAAATTGTTTGATACCCCTGTCACCTAGTCCTTCGAATGCAAGTAGTAACTTTTTTGATTTCCAAAGTGCAGAGATTTCTAAGGCAAGTTAGATTTCCTAGACTGTATTGACTCAAACGTGTCTGATGTCATAAGTATGGAGTGATTTCTTGTAATATTATATGTGCAAGAAAAAAATGGCTCTCTCTGACAAATTGGCAATTTAATTATATTACTTCTTGGAAAGGGCTATAATTCAGGATTAAATGTTTGGGGTTTTGCCTTTTGGTATGTTTAGGATCAAAAGAAAATCAAAGGGGTGAGTTTAACAGCTAGCTTTTCTGGCCACCACTGTCGTGGGCACCAATTTGGTCTTAGGTTGTGTATTCCCTGATGTTCGTTTTCTCACATCTTTTTGTGTCTCTGCCGCTTCTTTGATTATAATAAATACGTCTCTCTCTCTCTCTCTCTCTCCTCCTCCTCCTTGATACAGTCCCACGTAAGAAGCTATGGAAAAGTTTGGAAAAGCTTGAAGTCCCTCAAGAACTCAGAGGAGCCATGTACCGATTCTATGAGAGTTAGCACAACCACTAGTGGATGGGTCGTGCTCCACGGGGAAAGCTGTGATAAGCAGTGACATAGGGGTTAAGCAAGGATGCCCGCTCTCACCAACACTTTTCGGTCTCTTTATAGATGATTTGGAGGAGTGGATGAGAATACACAGCAAGGAAGGTGTTCAGATTGCAGGGTACGCTTTGTTAATGCTTATCTATGCAGATGCTGTGGTTTTTTTTGCAAAGAAGAAGGAACTTGCAAGCACATTTTGATTCACTGAAAGAATTGTGCAACACTCGGGAATGCAAGTCAACATTGATAAGGCAAAGGTAATGGGGACACGTACAAACAAGTGGATGTTACCTTTGAAGGAGTGCCCTTGGAAACAGTAAACACAAAAATATCTAGGTCTCGATTTCATAGACAACTACAAATGGAATGCATGCGTGGAACGGAGGATATGGGGAGGTTTGAAAGCTTTATATAGCTTCCAAAATAAATGCGGGAAGGCACACCTGTGGAATTGTGAAATGAGAAAGTTCCTATACACAATGCTTGTGTAGACTGTAATCCTTTACGATGTCCAGCTTGGGCACCCGGGCTATCTAGGATTTACTGGGAAAGAATAGAAGCTTTACATAAGCATTTCTTGATAGGGGAGTTAGGGGTTCAGGCACAGACACCCTACCCCATCCTACTGGCTGAAACAGGGATGCTACCTCTAGAGGCGGAAGCATTATGTCAATTCATGGCCTACCTCAACAAAGTTGAGAAGATGGATGCCGGTAGGATACCACACAAGGCGATAGAAGCTACGCCAATCATGGGCTGGCACAGAGAAGGGATGAAGTGGATGGAATCATGGGGTATAACAGCTAACGATCTACCAGAAGATGCATGTGAAATCAAGGAACTAGTGACACAGAAAATGTTGCAGAAACTATGGCAAAACCCGGGTGTGAAAATGCAGCTCTACAAGCAAGAAATTAATTCAGTGGACAGCTATGGAATGCAGAAATACCTCGGGGAAGACATATCAATATTTAAAAGACATCCGATCTGCAAAATCAGAACTAGTCCACATGATGTCGAGGTGGAGAGGGGTAGGTGGGCAAGACCCAGGACCCCTAGAGGAGAAAGGATCTGCAAAATATGCCCCACAGGGGAGGTAGAAAATGAACAGCATGCACTCCTAAATGTAGAGCTTACACACACATCAGAGAAAGATATGAGGGCAACATAGATAACTTAAAAATCTGCTGGAGCAGCCAGCCAAAAGTATAGGAAGCTACTTGAAAGAGGTTTTGGAGCATCGCAACAAGGTACTGGCGCTTTTCAGGCTACTTGCTAGCAGTCACTGGTCATAGTCCTTGGTCGCGCCACTTCCAGCATAGCTAGTTCTTGGTCATGTTCCACCCGACTCCCTACTTGCCATCAATAGTCTTGGTCATGTCATTTCTCTTGCTAACAACTGCGCAGTGGGAGCTTCAGATTACAGTCGACTGTCCAAATTGCAGTACTCTTGTGCCTAATGGGCTGCTGATTCCACCGATTGCTTCTAGAGTTCATCTTAGCTGTTTCTTGGTTTGGTTTCTTGGCCATGGATTGTTACTAAACGCCATTGCTTTGCTAATAGTAGGAGCTTCCTTCAGTCCACATTGCTTGTGTCCCCTGCCATTGCTTATAGCAACCCACCAATGGTCGGCCATACTCCACTCCAACTTGCACCATTGAAGGTCCCAACCCCCTCGCCTCTCCCACTCGCCATCTTTTGCTCACACCTGCTAGTCCCACTACCATCACTTGCTAGTCCTGTGCCCTCCATTGCATTGCCTCCATCGCCTACTTCGTCTTCTGCTCCCTCTCCAACACACCATTCCTAGTTGCTCATCCCCATTTGGCTCTCCAACCCGAATCACCATTGCTTAGCTGCAACCTGCCATTACAAATGTCAGCCATAGATCTTAGTCCCATACCTAGCTTGTGTACTACTTTAGTCATTTTAAATATGAGCTCAAAGGGGCAAGACCAATGGAAAGGAAAGGCTATGGGTCCCCCCCTCCCCTAGTGATTAAAGGGGGAAAATTTAAGAAAAAGCAGAATCACGGGAGTAGCACCACAGAATTTCCTCCCAGCCAAATCCTCGCTAGAGCGTGAGAGCTCTCAGAGAAATCAAAATCCAAAAATTCATGTGAAGGTCCATTCTTCTTCTCTCACTAAATCCAACAAGCCCCATCTCCCTAGATGGATCTAGATGCCACATGTCATCATCATAGGGCCTTTCCTAATGCATCTTTTCACCCCTCTCTTGGGATACTTTAATTTCCTTTGCCCCTAGGCACATTGCTTGCATTAGGCCCTTAGCCTTAGATCCACCCAGTCTGGTGCTATCAGCCCTCACCTAGGACCTTGACATTAATTCCCTCCCGATCATTTACATGAAGCGCAAACAAATATATTACAAACGTAGATCCTTCAGGGAAATGTCGACTGATTCTTCTGAGGTCATGCTATCTCGGCTAGAGCGTAACATTCCTTCCCTCTTCAGACATTAGCGTCCTCGATGATAAAGTCTGGGAACACTCTCCGCAACTGGTATACGGATTCCCAGGTAGCTTCATGCCATGCAACCAACACCGTGGGTATCTTTCGATTTCGCACTTGCATTGTTCCTCGGTCCAGGATTCTTGTTGGTTTGCGCCTTGCATTATCCTCTATCTCCTGAAACAAAACCACACCTTCGATTAGTGAGTCACCAGTATGCACAAATTTCTTTAAACGAGAAACATGAAAAACCGGGTGCACCTTGCAACCCTGTGGCAATTCTAATTTATAGGCTACCTTGCCTATTCTCTTTAGAATTAACCACGGCCCACAGTATCGAGGTGATAACTTAGCACACTCTTCTGAAGTTAACGACTTCGAGTGCGAAGGAACTCTGAGAAAAACTTTTTCTCCTTACATTCTCTTATAGACCGGTTTTCATCCGCATACGCCTTGGCTCTATCCATAGCCTGGCGGATATTAGCTCTCGCAAGTGCTAGCATCTCCCGCATTTGAACCACAAAGTTCGCGGCACTAGGCACTTTCTGAGGTACTCCAACTGTAGTTGGATTTGCTGGTCTATAACCATAATTTAATTCAAACGGACTAAACTCCGTAGGGGAATGTTTTCTATCATTGTAGGCAAACTCTAACAATGGCAACCACTTGTCCCACGTATGTTGCCTCAATGACACATATGCCCTCAGCATATCCTCTAAAATCTGATTGACTCTCTTCGTCTGACCATCCGTTTCAGGATGATCCCCACTACTCATTCCCAACTCAGTCCTTAGTGTCTCAAATACCGCTGTCCAAAAATGACCGGTAAATCTGACATCTCTGTCTGACATTATGGATCTAGGGAATCCATGCAGACGAAATATATGTCTAATAAACAAATCTGCCACTAGTCGGAATGAAGTGAGCCATCTTGGTTAGACGATCAACCACCACAAGGATAGAATCATACCCTCCTTGTGTCATAGGCAGACCCACAATAAAGTCCATGGAAATGCTCTCCCACTTACCTAGTGGTATTTCCAAGGGCTGTAAAAGTCCGGGTGGCTTCACCTGCTCAGCCTTGCTTACCTGACACGAAAAACACCGCGTGACATATTCATGAATATGCTTTTTCATCTTTGGCCAAAAGAAATCTCATTTCACGAGATCATACGTCTTAGTTCTTCTGTGTACCCAACCATAATACATTTCTATCTTTTAGCATCAAGCTTACCTCTTTTGCCTTTGACATATGAGTGTAAGTTGTCAATCCAAAGAGATGTTGGACACTTGGCTTGTGTTATGTCACGTAAGGCATTATTGGGTGATGTATTGATCATGTATATGTTTTTGGATATTGCTTCCGTCCAAAATTTGTGAGGCATATCCTTAGCTGCATCATGCTCCTTGCACTCACATTTGTATCCCTCTTCTTCTTGTCCAGCTAAGCCCTCTCTTTTAACTAGGATATATAAGGCTATGTGTGCAGAAGCTCCCAGTTTCAATCTAAAAAGTCCAATTAGCAAAGAAAATAAGTCAATGTTGATTTGTTGTTTGTTCTTGTGTATGTATCTTTGTTTTGAACTGGTGTTTGTGTTTCTGAACATATTTTGCAGCAATTTGGAAGAGGCAATTTGGATCGGGGTCTTGTAAGCGGTGGTGCAGGCATGCTTGGACCAGGGTCTGTGACCGTAGGGATGACAGGCCGTTCGCCTCTTATGGTAGGGAGTCTAGCTCCTCGAGCAGGCATGGCTGTGGGGGGAAATATCTTACATGGTGGAGGCCCAAGGCTGGCAAACTCTCAAGGTTTGTTTGACCTGAGAGGTTTTCCCCCATTTTTCTTGGGAGAGATGTCTTAAAGCATGCATGATAACGCTGCTCAATGTACTTTTGAAGAATCTCTGACCCATGTTCGATTGTTCATGAATTTAGGAGCAATGCCTATCACTCCGGCTGCAATTGTACAGGTAAGGATTTTTATAGGAAGTCATATAATTTACTGTAATTACTGGTTTCAAAGTTATTATTCGTCTGTCTCATTGTTTTCTAGAGATGCGAAGGCGAGTGATCGCATGATTTTTCTAACTCTGTACTTTTTCTATTTTGAAAATGGATTTGATAGGTAGCTACTGCCCAAGCCAAAGCGAGAGCTGAGGCAAGCGACTTCCTTACAAGTATAACATTTTCAGGTTTCTGTTTTCGTCTCTTGGGTAAATCGTTTTTTGCCATCTTATTTCAGGCTGCAAAGCAAAACGTGGTAAAGCAAGCTTACTCACATCAACAGTCACAACCACAACCCTATCAGAGGTATCAGCAGGTGATAAAGCATTATTAAATCCTTACCATTAAGCTCAATGATTCGTCTTCTGGTTGATGATTGCAGTGATCAATGTTTTTTGTGACATTCCATGCAATTTTGTTAAAGCCTGTACATTTTATGAACTCTTCATCTTCTGTGGAGACTACAGCAGAATTATCAACAAACTGCAGCAACTGACGATCAACACTACAAGCAATCTGATGGCACATACCTCTATCAGCAGGCATATCAACAGACACCACAACAGCAACAATCCCATTACCATGCATGGACACAGGTAGATTACCCAATGATGAAGCAGTCTTCCTACAGCCAGGTCGTATAATCATCTGACAATGATTGCATTGCTGAGTTTGTTCAGCGCTTTGATAACAGTGGTTCTAGGTTGATTTCTTCCAGTGCAACATTTTTAATGGAACTTGTTGGCTTAACAAATTTATGTCTATTTTCCAAGCACTTCAGGGCATGATCTCACAATTAAATCTAAAATGTAAGACATGTTATGAAGAGTATAACATCTGCAATCTCTCTAACAAATTTATGTCTATTTTCCAAGCACTCCAGGGCGTGATCTCACAATTAAATCTAAGATATAAGACATGTTATGAAGAGTATAACATCTGCAATCTCTCTACTGTAAGAGTTGACACTGAACCTGTGTGCAGGATAAGTGAGTAGGCAGCTTCTATGCTAGCCTCCCTCGATATGGAGGGTCACAATCACTAATACAATATGTGTATAGTGTCTGCAGTGTTATGACATTGTTAACAGCAGGGCATGCTTTGCTAGACTCCATTACAAGTGTAAATATTTGACAGAATCACAGCAGGGCATGGTTTGGTAGACTCCATTACAATTGTAACTTAATGCAATTAACTTAATACAAATGTAAATGTTTGACTGAGAATGACAACAGGGCATGATTTGCTAGACTCCATGACAATCGTAAATATTCGATCGAGAATCACACTTAATGTAATCTTGACACCTGCATTCTGTGCCCTTGCCGCAAAGAGAAATCTTTTTTTTGGCTCTTACGACTGCCTCATTCTTTGCTTCATCTATTTTTCAATGGAGATTGCAGCGCTGGAGGATATCTACCTCCTATGTAGCTGATATAGGATCATGACAAATGATGCAACCAAATACATATGCCCAAATAATGGGGTCCAAGTTGATGAAACCCACCCTGAAGCAACTCTTACTAGCACACCTATTAGATATTAAAGCCGCTCTCAATAGGGAGTCCTACTCCTTAATGACGTGTTTTTGTTAGACATATTCATTAGTCTAAGGCAGTGGCCAATGGGGCAAGTTTTGCCCTATATAAGGTTTTCTCTCCCTAACCTCAGTTAGAGGTTAAGTTTTTGGGTGAGTTAGTCACCACACATGTATTGATCTTAGTTAGCATCCTAGGGGTTTGTCTTTATGACTCCCCTTCATTGTTGTTTCTACAGCTCCATCGTTTAGCTTTGTATTCTTTTGCAGGCTCACTTCCATTTCCAAAACTTGGTTTAGAGTGGGCTGCTCTTGCTCCTGAGCACCTCCCCCGTAGTCAACTCCTATGGAGCCTTGGACTTAAGCTGTCCATCCATGATGCCAGCGACCTGTTTCATGCCACTATTTACAGCCAGGACGTGGGCCGACATTGGGTATGCAGTGTGCCATTGGCAGGCTGTGAAGAGTGTGTTCCGATATCTGCAAGGTACTCGTTTTCTTATTGCCTAGGGGGGTGACTTGCACGTGCTTACAGTGATTCGGATTGGGCTGGTGACTTTGATGCTAGGCAGTCAACCATTGGCGATTGTTTCTTTCATGACACTCATGCATTTCGCTGAGCAAGAAACAATCTATGGTTGCTACCTCATCCTGTGAAACTGAGTACAGGGCAGTTTTCAAAACCACAGTTGAGTGTGTTTGGTTGAGGTGTTTGTTGGCGTATTTTCATGCATCATTGGAGGAGCCTACTCCAATTCTCATTGACAGCTAGAGTGCCATTGTCGTGGCATGGAATCTTGTGTTTCATGCTCGTAGGGAACACATTGAAATCCACTATGACTATGTCAGGGAGTGGCTACATGCGCGGGATATAAGCTTTGTCTTGTGCCCTACACAAATGCGGTGGATCTTTTCACCAAAGCATTACCTCTCCAAAGTTTGAGTCTTTCCGCAGGAAGTTGAACTTATATCCAATTGGTGATTGATAGTTTTCTTGTACATGGTAACATTGTCACTGCATGGGGTGTTAGAAAGATTCATATCTCTAAGGAAGTAGACAATGTAATAAGGGGCTTGGGATGCTTTTTGTCGTTATAAGGTTTTCTCCCCCTAACCTCACTCCCCCTAACCTCAGTTAGAGGTTGAGTTTGTTGGTGAGTTAGTCACCACACATGTATTGACCCTAGTTAAGGTCCATCCTAGTCTTCTCTTTTTGTTGTTGCTGCAATTCCATTTTGGCTTCCTTAAGCTTTGTGTTCTCTTGCACTCTTGCTTCCATTTCCAATAGCTTTGTCTCAGCATCAATTACTCTAGAGCTTGTGTTGGCCTAGTTAAAATGAAAGTAAGGGCTGCCATTTAACTCGAGTTTAACCCTTCCTCTTGGGCAGCCTGAACCATGCAATTGTTTTTAAAGCTATTATGGGTATTACACATGCTTTAGGCAATGAGACAGCTGCCCCCCCCCAAAAAAAAAAAAAAAAAGGGGTATGCCATCAGCTTGAGGGCACTTTATAAGATAAGGAAATGGAGCAGCTAAGAACAGCTCACAGTGAGTCAGGGCCCAAGAGGTCCTTGAAGGATTGGCAAGGGATTTTATGATAGACACCCTCTAT
Source organism: Dipteris shenzhenensis (assembly GCF_047967505.1). Lineage (NCBI taxonomy): Eukaryota > Viridiplantae > Streptophyta > Polypodiopsida > Gleicheniales > Dipteridaceae > Dipteris > Dipteris shenzhenensis. Next base: position 7,735,780 of record NC_141603.1, on the reverse strand, counting down.
GCTATCCACATGAGCTGCAGCACCTGCCAACAGGCTGTCCCTCAAGGAATCTCGATCTTTTGCCTTCTAGCAATATGCGCCTAGTGCTACTCTATTCGATAGTTGTAGCTGAATGTGGGCTGAAGAAGATTGTACGTTTTGGGAGGAGACGAGAGTCTTTTTGTACCCTGCAAAGTGCCATATAAAGAGTGGGATCAAAACCCTTCATCGAAGGGGAATCATTTCTTGTCCTTGTTAATTCTTTTCAGTTACTTGGAATTTATGTATACTTTGTATAGAATTGTTTCAATAGGTCCAATTTGACTTATTTGCATGGTTGGAGCCTGCAATGATAGTCCCAATTGCTCATTATATAGGTTGCAAGTGGTGATGTTTCTCAGTTGCACCAACCTTGGGACCTCGATAATGACCTTGTTTAAAGTTTTGTTGGTGCATTGGAATGATTTATCAAAAACTGATCATAGATGCAAGCAAATGAGAGATTGGGTAGGGGAACGGATAAGTCCTGAATCATGCATGTTTAGGAAAATTTGCTCATATATAATGATGTAAAGACATTTAGTCTCATATTGGCCGTGTTGGACCTAGTTCAACAACTTTGATGAGTTGGACCAAGTTGACCAAAGCATTCAAAGTGAGAATTTTTACCTCAAAGTTGTTCTACATGGCACTATTACTGTGGTAGGCATGTAAAATACCACAAGAAGAAGGAATTGTGCTAAACTTCCACCTATTCTATTTGAAGTAGTATATCCTGCAAAATGTTAGAATCTAGTTTACAAATCAACACTAAACTTAGAAATTCAATGAGGATGAGTCCCCGTGTCAAACTTGAGTACATTAACTACAATTCCATGCCACCCAAAGAGTAAAGGAGGAAACCAAGATAAAATTTGAATGTGTTTAAAAAGGAAGGGTAATGTGATTATTTTCATCTTTTGGTTGTGTTGCTGATGAGCTACTTTTTCGAAGCTTTCTGTTATGTTTTGTAGAGACTCAAAAGAAAGAATCTTGTTTCCCTGTAACTTTACAAAAATCATATAGACTAGCTCTTATGAGAGCCTTCATGGTGGACGAATCTACCCTCTTCACCTACAGAGCTCTGATAAAGCTTAATATGAAGACTTGTGTTTGAATGGATGATCGTGCATATGTGATGTGTGAAGGTGTGTGCTTTTGTTAGAAGGTATGTTTATATATTTTGAGGTGCATCTCGCTTGATAATATTGGGTGCTATGTGTGTCATGGCCATTTGCAAGCCCATGGCGTGATTGCCTCGTTGGCAGCAGATGTGCAACAGTAGCAGGTATGGGTGGAGCAGCAGCAGCCAAAGCCTGCAGATGACAAAGCAGGTAAAAAACACAGAATTGACTTTTTGTCGAAAACCCAATGCATTGACTTTTTAACTGACCTGGTCAATGGCTGGTGTGGACCAGCCAAGCAGGGCCAACCAGTTCAACCTTAGTGGTTCTCAGCCCATAAAAGGCCCCAAACCCCTCATTTGAGGGGAGTCCAGTCTTCAGCCAAAAGCTCAACCCCAGCCATAGTAGGTCCTCAGCTAGGATAGCAGCGGGGAGGAGGGGAGTAGTAGTCCATCTTGTCTGTGTTCCCCATCCTCAATAGGAAGGGTGACCCCTTCCTGGAGTAGTTCTCCACCTATGGCCACAATTGTAATCAACCTTTTGGCTCAGTGATAAACAACAAATGCTCTTTACAAAGGATGGGGCTATTCCAACCCAATCCCGCCTTATTATCTGTCACCCACAGCGAAGCACATGAGTTCTTATGTGTCTTCTTCTTTACAGTTCATTCATTCTGCAAATTCATGCGAGCATGAAATACAAGATTGTTTCCTATAGCAATGCAACTCTGGCCGTCACAAAAGATTGGTGTTGCGTCACCATCCTAAGCATGATGCAAGTCATGTGGGAGCTTCCTTAACCACATACATTCGATATTGGCTGAATTTGCAGCTTTGTATTCTGCTTCACTGGAGGAGAGAGACACGCGGTCTTGCTTCTTACTGAGCCATGAGATGCACTCTGAGCCCAATGAGAAGCAATAGCCCGAAGTGGATCTGTGATCATCGATCTCCCCTGACCAATCAGAGTCGATGAAGCAACTCAGAGAAATGTCACCATCTGAAGCATAATGCATCCCGTAGGAAAGTGTACCCTGTACATATATGAGAACCCTCTTTGTTGCATTCCAATGCGTGACTCTGGGACAATGAATGAACTGGCTAAGAAGCCCTGTGGCATAGGCAATGTCTGGCCGTGTGGAGCATAAGTAGATCAAACTGCCCACGAACTGCCTGTACAATGTGCCATCAAACTTTTCAGCTGTATCATGCTTACTCAGCTTGATTCCCTTTTCCAAAGTCTAACAAAAGATGGACTGCATTGCTGCAATTTGCTGCAAATTACTGCCAGCGAGTATGATGTCATCGACATCAAGAACAAGCATGACCAAATCTGATTTTTGTTGCAGAACATATGAATTTGGCTCTGTATGAATGTTGACAAACCCCTTGGACAGCAAGAACTGATTCCTCTTGAAACAGAATGTCCCCGCTGATCACTTCCGGATACCACTTGGCTATCAGCAGAATCTCCTAGATGATGAGGAATAATTCATCGATGATATTACTCTTGGTCTTTGTCTTCTCATCAGCTTCCTGCTGCCATCCTTCCTGACACTTGTCTCCTCCCTGCACTCCTTGGCATAATGCCCCATTTTACTGTAGTAGAAGCACTTGACCTTCTTCTTCTTCTTCTTCTTGGAACCCAAAGATGTATCCTCTTTCCCGTCGTCCTTTGCTGGTGATGCCGGTTTTTCATTGCCATTGCCCTTATTGAAACACCCCTATAGGGTTAGCGTCAGCCAACTAGGAGATACTACGCTGATTCATATCTCACGTTACTTGCAAAACCGACAAAGGTTAGAGCATTAGCATAGGGACACAAATGGTGTAGGCTGGTGCATCACCACCCAACTGTAGATCGTTGCAAGGATCACCTCATAAGACTAGATCTCCCATACCATGTAGCCCCATGGGTTACTCAATTGCAATTAATCATGTATTTGATTTGTAACTAGTGACCTCTAGAGGAAGCCTTTGCAACTTGAAAATATTATTTGTAAGCAGTGGTTAACATGTTGCCAAGAAAGTCTCTAGGGCTCATGACCAACAGAGTTTTCAAAGCGTTAGGCATCAAGCATTCTCAATGACCTTTCTTTTTGACAAAAGGTATGACATTTGATCTTCTTCACCCTGAGAGTAGAAGATGAGTCATTTAATTGGGTGAGAGCAATTTTTTTAAATGTCCCAACACCCTTCACAATTGTTTGTCAATGCAGTTTGCTTCTGGGATGGAACTTATACTTCTCCTCTACATCATGTGTACGGTTTTATTTTGCAATTTGTGGGTCTGTTTGCTAGGCTTTTCAGATATCTGTTTGAAAATTCATGTTAACTGGCTTATATGCAGAAAGTCGTCATGCTTGAACTGTAGGCATGCATACTCCGAAAAAAGAAAGATCACTTTTATGTTAGATGATACAATTCTAGTGATAGCACAAACGGAGGTAGAGTTCGTGCGAATGCTCCCAGCCCCCCCCCCCCCCCCCGGCTCCCGTCTACCTCCCTCGCGCCACGCGGCCCCCTCCCCCCTTCCCTTCCTTCCCCTCCTCCGCCTCTCACCGCGCTGCCGCCACCCTCCTTCTCCGCCGCCCTCCTCGCGCCGCGCTGCCACACCCCCGCCTCCCTTCCTCCCCTCCCCCACCTTTGCGCCGCGCTGCCACCCCCCCACCTCCCCTCCTTCCTCCCCTCCTTCCTTCTTCGCCTCCGCCTCGCGCCGCGCTGCCACACCCCCCCCCTCCCCTCCCTTCCCTCCCTCCTCCCTTCTTTCCCCTCCTTCGCCTTTTCTCTTTCCCCGCTGCCGTCTCTCCTCCCCCCGCTTCCTCCTGCGCCTCCCTCCCTCCTTCTTTCCTTCCCCTCCACCGCCTCCATTCCTCCCTCCCTCGCCTTTGCCGTTTCTTTTCCCCCACCTTTTGGAGCTTTCGCAGTTTGTCGGTTCGGTATGGTGGCCGTAAGCCCGGAACCGGTGGCCTAGACGGACCCCCCCCCCCCCCCCCCCCTCCTTCAGCCTACCGCGTAACATTGACAGAGCATCAGGTCTCCTTGGTGAAGCAGGCTGCCAATGACTTTTCCCAGACTTCCGTTTATGGAAGAGTCATTGGCTATGCCCCTTCACGAGCAGACATCAGGGACTGGCGGCAGTCCACCCTATACCTTGAGGACAGCCACATTGAGGAGGTCGCACTCATGGGATGTGGTATCTTCTGGCTCAAGCTCTCCTCGGCGCAGGCTGCGAGCGATATGGTCAGACGGTCCCCTACCTCTGTGGGTGGGAAGATCATCCTTATGGTCCCGTGTAAAACCGACTCGTTACTGAAAGACAACCATTTCCACTCAAAAAGACAGTAATTGTGCTTTCATAAGCTCGTCCTCACTCCCTCTCTCTGAAGATGCACTAGGGCTTAGGACAAAACGTCGGGCTGGACCCCCCCGAAGATTTTTATTCATGAGAGAAAATCTGTTACAGAAGTTCATCGTAGAGCTGTCTGGTAATCTCTCTACATTTCAAAACGTGAAAAATCCACTTTATTACAAGAGCTTCAAGCTCAATTCAAATTGGCAACAAGCCACTTGTCTAAATCTAGACTAAGTCCTATTACATGCCACTAAGGGCCATTGTGGAGTCTTCAAAGCTCTCGGTCACACGAACCGCCTCCTAGATGCTTGTCAGGCTCCCGTTACGCTTAGGAAAAATAATTCTTCCTAGTACCTGCAACAATTAATTAAAGCGCACCACCATGGCACCCATTAATTGTTAGCGCTTTGCATGCAAATAACACACTGTGGACTAATTCTAGTCACGGTGGGCGTCCCCACTGAACACATGTGCACACCTAACAAATATAAAAATATATATTTATTCTCTGGTTGACCGGAGTCAACACTCTTGATTATAATTAAGGAGCTTTGACCAAGGGTCGAGGTGCCTTAATTATAGCCAAGTCTCTCCAACCGAAGTTGGCAAATCTTGGTTAACCGGGGTTAACCCTCTTGGCGCATGCCAAGTCTTGTTGATCGAAGTCAACACTCTCTGACCGTAGTCAGGTTTACTTGACTAGAGTCAAGTATCTTTGACCGTAGTCAATCCTTTGATCGTTAAAATAACTCTTTGACCATAATTAACACATATAAACTCTTTAATTATGATCAAATAAATGGTCAACTATACTTTGACTTAGGATATTTACATTGTGGTGACATCCCCTCGGCTTCTATTCAGTTGACCTCAACTGAAAAGCTTCCTTGTAAACATCCAAAAGCTGTGGATGATCGGATAACATGTCTTCGTCCATCCACTTGGCATCTAATGCCGTATAATTCTTGAATTTTACAAGATACCTGTAAAATTGCTTACTCTGAGGGCCTTTACGTACAGTATGGTACATAATTTGCTCTGGTTGAAGGACTTCTTCCAGCTCATCCACTTCTGGTGGATCCTCTGATACTGGTTCTGTAGGCTCTGGTGCCTGGAATTTCTTTAGAAGACTCACATGGAATGCATTGTGAATCCTCCAATGCTCTGGCAATGCTAATCTGTATGCAACCTCATTTATTCTTTCTGTAAACCTGAAAGGGCCATAGTATCTGGGAGATAACTTTGCATACACTTTCTGTGTAGGCCAGGTGCCTTCCGTCTATCATACTTCATTTTCTGACACGTAAGGCATTCAGTAACAAACTGATGTATATCTTTCCGCATCCCTGGCCAAAAGAAATACCTCTCTAGTGCTACAGTTGTTGCTGTAATTCCTCTATGTCCAGCAAAGGGAGGTGCATGGCATTTCCCCAAAATCTTTTTCCTCATTTCCTGGGTGATGCATAGGCAATCATCTTTCATTAAATACCCATCTTTCAGGGAATAGTGATTGGTGGATTGCCCCTCTTGCATTTGCTGTAAAATTTCACCAAAATCTGAATCATGAGCATATTGCTCCCTCATGCCTTCCAGGTCCTGATGATAAGCAATAGTCACATTATTGACCTGGGGTCTTTGGGACAAAGCATCTGCCACTCTGTTCCGAACTCCTGGAGTATGGACAATCTGAAAATGATACATTGACAGCATGTTTGCCCATTTCATGTGCTTCTCGGAAAGCTTGGTTTGAGTCAAAAAGTATCTCAGACTTTGGTGATGTGTCTTGACAGTAAAATCTGCACCCAAAAGATAGTGCTTCCATGTATGGATGGCATGAATTACAGCCAATAACTCTTTCTCATAGATTCCTAGATATCTTTCTGCATCCCGAAGTCGCCTGCTTTCATAGGCTACTACATGACCATTCTGATGCAATGCAGCCCCAACACATTCTCCACAAGCATCGCAATCAACATCAAAAGATTGATAAAGATCCGGGACTACCAGAATAGGCTCTGTAGTCAACTTCTCCTTGAGTGTATTGAATGCTTTCTTCTGTGATAATCCCCATGTGAAGGCTGCATTTTTCTTAGTAAGGTCATGTAATGGAGCTGCAATATCAGCAAAATGTCTGATAAACCTTCTGTAGTAAGAACACAGGCCTGGGAAACTTCGAACTTCATGCACAGTTTTCAGCTCTGGCCATTCTTGAATGGCACGGATCTTCGCTGGATCCATTTGTATCCCATTCTTGGATATTATATGCCCCAGATAGTGGATTTCTTCCAAGAAGAATTCACTTTTCTTGCTGTTTGCATACAGCTGATGATTTCTCAGCTCTTGAAACACTATAGCAAGATGTTCTCTGTGCTCTTCTTCTGTCTTAGAAAAAACTAAGATATCATCAAAGAAAGTACCCGTAAAATGCCTGTACTTCCGGAAGATGCGATCCATCATTCTATTGAATGTGGCTGGAGCATTTGTCAACCCAAAAGGCATCACTAAGTATTCATACAACCCGAATGTAGTGCGAAATGCTGTCTTGTGCACATCCTGAGGCTGTATCCTCACTTGGTGATAGCCACTCTTTAAGTCTATCCTGCTGAAAACTGAAGCTCCATTTAATTGATCCAGGACATCATCAATACGCAGAATAGGGAATCTATTCTTGATGGTCATTTTGTTCAGTGCACGATAATCGACGCACATACGGAATGAACCATCTTTCTTCTGTACTAACAGTACAGAGGAACAAAAAGGAGACGAGCTGGGCTGAATCAACCCTTTGGACAGCAAATCCTGTACCTGAGCCATAATCTCCTCTCTCTGAGTCGCACTGACTCTATAAGGTGGTCTGTTTGGTGGCTCACTACCAGGCATTAACTCTATCTGATGATCTTCTGGTCTCTCTGGGGGTAACTCCCCTGGCAAAGTATCAGAAAAGCAATCTTTAAAGTTTATAAGAAACTGAAACTTATCTTTGTCCGCATCATTCATTTCAGCATGCATTTCATTCCCTTTTTCTTTTACAAAAACCATGTACGCAGAAATTGCAGACTTTATTACTTTACCACATGAAACATCAGATACAATGGGGATAGTGTCCCCTTCATTCCTGGCAATAAACGCTGATTTTTCCCCCTATGCACAAACTCTAGCACTCTTTCAGGAAGAGTCAACTTCACTGCCTTGCGGTGAAACCAAGGCATTCCCAAAACTACATCATAATGTTTTAGTGGAGAAATGAAGAAGTCTTCCTGATCCACATAACTCTGAACATGAAGACGGAGCTTCCCTATCAAGGGAGTAACTGGCACAGGATTCCCACAGAACATTTGATCGGAATCCAAAGCCCTGCCCAACTCCTCCGTTTTTATTCCCAGCCTCAGGGCTAGATCCTCTGATATGAAATTATCAGTAGCCCCTGGATCAAATAAAATTAGCGCTTGCTGGTCTCTAACTTTGCCCCATGATAGCAGCAATTCTCGTTCTTCTGGGTTCAAAGCATGACCCAGTACGTCAGGAATTCCCCCCGCCATTGGCTTTTGCGGTCCTCGTGGCTTCTCTGCCTCTTTTCCCTTCGAAGTTGAAGGCTTTTCTGGGCACTGGGCAGCCACATGTCCCTCTTTGCCGCACCTGAAGCATTTCCCATCTCTACGGAATTCCGCTATCTGTTCAGGGGTGAATAGAGATTTGCCCTTATAAGTTCTTGAAAACTGAGTACCCCTCGGCTTCTGAGGCTGAAACCCTTTCTTTTCAGCCTTGGGGTACTCTTTCTTTTCTGATTTTGGAAAATCAGTTTGCTTTTTATCAGCACGTCCTGCATGCAAGGATGGCACTGTAGATGGATCTTGTAGCGGCACAAGACTCGCTACTGAAGCTGAATGCATAAGGTCTTGAATATTCTTTGCCCCCAAAGCATTCACTACTGCCTGAATTCTTGGAGTGAGACCTGCTCTGTACTTTCTCATTTGGGTGCCTTTGGAGATCTTTTTGAAAGGTGCAACCTGCAAATAAGCATCCCAAAACTTTTGGTTGTACCCATTCACTGTATCTCCTGCATCCATATGCAAGCTGTGCCAGTCTTGAAGAACATGGTCTCTAAACTGTTTAGGCATAAACTGTTGGTAGAAGGCTTTCTTGAAGTCCTTCCACTTCCTTGGGGCTGACCCATCTGTGGTCTGTGCACTCCACCATGCACTAGCTGTTGCTGTCAAGTGGAAACTGACCATTCTTAACTTGGAGGATTCTGAAAATTTTTCTGTACCGAATGCAGCATCAAACTGTCTGATGAACTGCAATGCTTTGTCTGTATGACCATACTGTCCATTGTAGGTCATAAACTTGACAGATTTTCCTCCCTCTTTAAATTCCTTGGTCTCTTTGGACGTCTTTCTCTTTCTAGACTTCTTGTGTTTTCTTCTTTTCCTGGATGGTTTATCTGATAAGAAAGAAGAAGACACAGAAGTCGAACTCGAGGTAGACGGTGATGGACTAGGGGATGGGTGATGATGCCTCGATCTCTTTTTACTATGGGACCGTCTCCTATGAGATCTCTCTTTCTCAGGCTGTACACGAGAGTGTGCCTCTGGCATTGGCACGTCATATACTGGATTAGGCATAGCTTCTGCTTGAAACAAATGCTGAGCCCTTGGATCCCTTTTGAGATTTTCCAGCTCTTGTATACGAGTGCGTACCATCTATTCAAATTCTTGTTGAGTTTGCGGCACACTTCTCTGTCTTGGATGTACATCCCTATCTTGTGAATCCCACTGGATAGGTGATTGATCCATATTCTGGGATCTGTAGATTTCACACACCGTGTAGGTAACTGATGCACAACTACCTTTGCTTTTCTAACAGAAAAATACCTCAACAAGAGGTGTTTTGCATTCACAATCTATGCCAGTACTGGCTGTCAATTCAAGGCATATACCCACACAGTTGCCAAAGCATCAACAACTATATTGCCCTTTTCTGGCTGCTGCAGATGGCTTCAAAAGGCATCTGTTTTTCCCTCTTTTCACTACTCAAAGGCATGCATACTCTTTTTCTGCAAATCTCTGATTTCTCTGCTTTGCTGCTGCTTTTCTGACAGTAGAAATCTACTTTCTCTGTTTTCTCTGCTTTCTCTGTTTTTCTGCTGCTTTTCTGACAGTAAAAGTCTGACAAGCAGGTGAAAATTGCTAGCAGAAACAGTCTCTGCAACTGTTCTTTTTTTTTTTTTTTTTGGGAAAAGAACAGTAACCAGATGGAGTAACTGTCTAGTTACTCTAACCAGATTGACTGGTTTTGGTCTGGTTAGTTTGCAACTGGACTAACTGGACTGGTCACAGTCTAGTTACAGTGAACAGACTGGTCTAGTTGGGCCAAGTTAACTAGACCTGTGATCAGGGTTAACTAACCAGAGTTAATTTAACCACTGGTTTGCCACATGTCAGTGCCACGTCAGCATCTGCCACATCAACTTTCTGTCAGCCCTGCCACATCAGCACCTACCACGTGTCAAAGCCACGTCAGCTACTGCGCTGTCTGCCACGTGTACTGCCACATCAGCACCTGCACGTGCATGCCACCTGGCTGCCACATCATCTGCTGAATTGTCTGCCAGCATGGACTGCCACGTCATCAAGCCCACTGCTCATCTGCCACGTGTACACCTAGCTGGCACCCTGGCCACGTCAGCATCCACGTGGACGTTGCGTCACCTTCGCAGTTTCGTGAAGCGTTAGCGTAGAGGGCATCGCCAAGGATCGCGTGGACACAGCGTCACGGAGCTAGCAGAGCTTTCCGTCCACTGGCCAAACCAGAACGATAGCGTGACTCGCTGCTCCTTCGCACCTTCTCCACGCCTTCGCCAGCACCTCGCACCCCACTTCAAACATTACGCCTAATCATTTGCGTGCTATTACGTCAGTGAAGCACGACCATGATTCGAGACTTTAATCCAGCCCACGAACAGGTCTCATACGTCGTTGCGCCATCTTCCTTTTTGCTCCTAGATACGGGCTCCCTCGATTTAGTCTAGTTTACAGGCGTTTACAATTCCTAGCACGACAGTTCTACCATTCCAGGCATCTGCCCCTTATCCGATTCGTGATTTCACACTGGCATCCTATTGAACAGTCATTTCGTGCTCGAATTTCAATCGATACTAAAAAAGGCTTTTCTCCAGGTGCTTCCAAGACCGTCATGATTTTAGAAAATCAGGAGGCTGAGCTCTGATACCAATAAAACCGACTCGTTACTGAAAGACAACCATTTCCACTCAAAAAGACAGTAATTGTGCTTTCATAAGCTCTCCCTCACTCCCTCTCTCTGAAGATGCACTAGGGCCCAGGACAAAACATCGGGCTGGACCCCCCCGAAGTTTTTTATTCATGAGAGAAAATCTGTTACAGAAGTTCAGCGTAGAGCTGTCTGGTAACCTCTCTACATTTCAAAACGTGAAAAATCCACTTTATTACAAGAGCTTCAAGCTCAATTCAAATTGGCAACATGCCACTTGTCTAAATCTAGACTAAGTCCTATTACATGCCACTAAGGGCCATTGTGGAGTCTTCAAAGCTCTCGGTCACACGAACCGCCTCCTAGATGCTTGTCAGGCTCCCGTTACGCTTAGGAAAAATAATTCTTCCTAGTACCTGCAACAATTAATTAAAGCGCACCACCATAGCACCCATTAATTGTTAGCGCTTTGCATGCAAATAACACACTGTGGACTAATTCTAGTCACGGTGGGCGTCCCCACTGAACACATGTGCACACCTAACAAATATAAAAATATATATTTATTCTCTGGTTGATCGGAATCAACACTCTTGATTATAATTAAGGAGCTTTGGCCAAGGGTCGAGGCGCCTTAATTATAGCCAAGTCTCTCCAACCGAAGTTGGCACATCTTGGTTAACCGGGGTTAACCCTCTTGGCGCATGCCAAGTCTTGTTGATCGAAGTCAACACTCTCTGACCGTAGTCAGGTTTACTTGACTAGAGTCAAGTATCTTTGACCGTAGTCAATCCTTTGACCATTAAAATAACTCTTTGACCATAATTAACACATATAAAACTCTTTAATTATGATCAAATAAATGGTCAACTATACTTTGACTTAGGATATTTACAATGTGGTGACACCGTGGTATAGGGGTTTCAGTGTAGCGGACTTCGATGCCCGCTTCCGCATCCCCCGCCATCCAGTTACCCTCATCTTCCCAGGCCTCGCAACAGAGCTTCGCCCGATCATTAAGGACTTGGGGGCGCACTTAGCCCAAGGGGTGCCACGTGTCAAAGTGGCAGTCCTAGATCCGCAGAGTATCCCCTGGTGTGGTGACGCAGCGCATTATGGTCACTGGTTGCCCAGATCAGTGTTTGAGATGCCACGCCTTCGGGCACCAGGCGCGCTCTTGCCCTCGCTTCACGAGGACAGAACCTCCGATGGCCCCTAGCCAAGCAACTCAGGATCCCCCTTGTTAGGCGTCGACAACGAAGGGGAAGGCTGGACTGAGATCAAAAGGAAACGGAAAGGAAACAAAACAATAACCAAAAAGCCCCCTCTCTAGCAGGAGACCCCTGAGGTCACCAATCAGCAGCAGCCCGGTAAGGGGAAGGAGAAAGGGAAGGAGAAGGTCAGCCAGCCTCCTCCTCATCTTTCACCCCACTCCCCTTCTCCTCCCCCCTCCTCCTCGGTTCCCCTACCTCCCCCCCCTCTGGGACCCCCCCCGGCACCTTTGGTTTCAGCCCTCCCCTCTCCCTCGAGCATGATCCCGCGGGGACCGCCCTCTCCTCCTGCGGCCCCGAAGCTAGCACAGACCTCTTGCGCGCCTACCCCCCCGGGCCCGGTGGAGGGGAGAGGCCCTTCCCCGCAGACGGCCAGCACCACCCCAGCTCTTCCGACGACCAGCACCCCTCTTTCTGGTTCTGACTCCTCATCTTCATCCCCCCACCCAAGGGCAGCTCCTAGAGCTCTACCTTTGGAGTTCTATCGAGCAGGACCTTGGGATTACTTGGATGCAGCTGGTATTGGCTCCTTCCCTGCATGCCTAGACATCAGCATCTTCTTCCTCCGAAAGGGGGCGGAGGGTAAGGTGTCCGTCCTCGCCCCCCATGATGGTCCTAGCTATTCCTTCACTATCACTAGTGACGGGAATGAGCAATGGACGAATGAAAATGTTTGGGAGACGATTCGTGATCAGTCCCAGGAGCAGGTACATGACTGGATTGGTAGCAGAGCAGCGGAGCTTCTTCAGCAGCAGTGGAAGGAGGGTGACGTTCGTCTGAGATGGCGCCACAGCGCCAAACGGTTCCGCCTTTTGGTCATCATTCGATCGCCTCTGGAGTGGATCTACGCGGAAGAGCTCCGCCCTTGGAGGACCTCAGAGGTAGTGGGCTTCTACAGTATCTCCCTGGCGGAGGCTTGGAGTTGGTTAGAGAGAGCTTACCACCATGGGACGAAGGGCCTTTCCCCTCTGCTGAAGGTTTTAGAGGATGGTTCCGATGATCCGGCCTCACCTTCGAAACCTTCACAGAAGCGCCTTCGTCTGCACAGTGGACATCCTCCGACCACCTCGACATCGACCGCAAGCAGACAGTTGTTTGTGGCCCATCTCTCCTCTTCATGAGTATACGCATTATCTCTTGGAACGTCAACGGGTTCCACTCATCTGGAACCTGCGGCCCTAGGAAGATGGTGCTCAGACAAGAGCTCTAGCCAGCTTTGGTGGGAAGGGTAGATGTGCTCCTATTACAGAAACACAAGCTTTCGGCTTCTCAGACCAGTAAGTGTGGGAAGGTCCTCACAAGGCACTCCCACAACTACTGGGAACCTTCGATTGGCGAGCAGGGGAGGAGCGGAGGTGTCTGTACCTCCATTGACGCTTCTCTTGTATAGCATGTGTGTGGTTTTGGCACCTTGATCCCAGAACGAGCGCTTTGGGTGGGCTTGAATATTGAGGGATCCCGCATCGGCATCCTCAATATCTATGGCCCGACCGACCTTAGACGGAGAGCCGCTTTCTGGAGCTTTTTGACAGACTTATTGCCAGAGATGGATTCTTGGATTGTAGGCGGGGATTTCAATAACCTTGAGACTCTAGAGGATCAGCAGGGACGGGGCCCAGAGTTCCTCGGTATAGCTCAGGCGGAGCAAGCGGAGTGGGACTCCTTGTTCGCTGTGGGAGGTCAGGACAGTTGGAGAGAGCCTTTCTTTTGCAGGTGGACAGGGAGCTTGGACCGTTTCTATGTCAGTGATTGGGCGATAGGCAGAGGTGGAGTCAGGGGTGGTTCTAGGGACGACCCTCTCTGACCATGCCCCGGACTCAGCCTCTCATTCCTTACCTCCCCGCACGTGCCGGATCCCAGACTCCATCTACTCCAGAGCAACGGTTCGCAGCAGGATAGTGGACCTGTGGGAGCAGGATTGGGACCCCATGGGGGATATGGCAGCTCAGGTAGCTGAGGTTCTTGCCGAGTCTAGTCTCATTTGTCAGCAAGAGGCGACTCTGGTCAGGCAGCAGTGGTGGGCGAAGGAGAGGGGCCTCAGACGAGACCTTTCCTCGATACAGCGGATGCAACAGTCTTCTCTAGGCTCCGAGGAGCTCAAACGACAGGAGGTTAGAACCCGAGCCATGCTAGAGGAGATCACCCAGAGTCGCTCAGAGTTCTCGTTCCACGCTTCCAAGTCCTTTTGGGCTAGGAAAGACGACAGGATGTGCAGAGAGTTCTTCAAGACTCATGGCCAGAGGTTAGCAGGGGAGCAGCTCCGCTCTCTTAGGGCGCAGGATGGTAGTGTCAGGACAAATCCATACGAGGTCAGGGACTTGGCGACAGATTTCTATAGATCCCTGTTCCAGCAGGAGTCCCCAGACCCTCGCGCCCACCGTTGCAGGGAGGAGGTGTGGAGGTATACGCCGACGCTCGTGCAGCCTAGCATGAGTGAGGCCCTTCTCGCCTCGTTTACGGTGTCAGAGATGCAGGATGCTGTGAGAGATATTGATGGGCAGAAATGCCCAGGTGAGGATGGGCTCTCTAGAGCTTTCTTCACCACCTTTTGGGAGTAGATCCACCAACCCCTGCTTGCAGTCTTCCAGCATATCTTTTCCAGCGGACAGATGCCAGAGAGCCTTGCGACTGGCTTGATTTGCCTCATCCCCAAAGGGGGGGACCGTCAGGAGATCAGACAATGGTGCCCTATCACCCTCCTTCCGACTGCCTATAAAATCCTCGCCAAGATGATCAGTAGCCGCATCCAACCCCTGCTACATGACTTGATCCACGACACCCAGACTGGTTTTGTCCAGGATCGCAGCATTTTGGACAACATCTTCACGTTCTCAGAGGCGACGGAGTGGGCCCAGCATAGTGGCCAGCACCTAGCCATACTCCTTCTTGACTTTGAGAAGGCGTATGACAGGGTAGACTGGCCCTTCTTGGAGGGCACACTTTCTCGGTTCGGTTTCCCAGACGAGTGGATTAGAGGTATTGCTAGCCTCTACAGATCGGCCTCCAATCGGGTTATCATCAGTGGCAGGATGGGGGAGAGATTCACCCTCGAGTGCTCGGTACGTCAGGGCTGCCCGCTTGCGTCCTACCTCTTCCTCTTTTTTGCGGAGGCCATGGCTCACTTCCTACGAGCCCGTACCACTGGTCTTCGAGGGATGCGCCTCCCTATCAGGGACGATGTAGAGCTTCTGGACTCCAAGTATGCAGACGACACGGCCTTGTATGTGCAGGATGATATTGAGTCACTGGAGCGAGTGAGATTGTCGCTAGAGGTTTTCTGCCTAGCCGCTGGGGGGACAGACATCCCCTGATTTGGAGCAGCCAGGTGACAGATGATACAGGTCGCCAGCTTGGAGAGAGGTCCCATATCCCATGGGCGCTCTGGGCGCGTGGGCTTGCGCGCTCGCTCCGGGTTTGGAGGGACGTCTATAGCCAGTTGGGCCCAGACGAGCTGGCAGCAGCAATAGGTACGGCACGAGGGATCCAGGCTCGGCGAGCGGAGATTGATGCTGCCATTCCTGTAGGTTGGAGGATTCCCACGGTCACCAGACAGGTCCTCCCAGGAGATGAGAGGTGGCTAGGGTAGTTCACACCCCACGGCATTCCTTTTGTGGTTGCAGGCCTTTTCTCGGACTCCTCGATTCTTTTCTTCTCCGTTGCCGATGGTAGTCGTCTCCAGAGCAGAGAGGCTGTGATCGACCCCTAGCTTCCGTGGCAGCGCCTTCGCATCATAGGGCTGCAAGCGGAAGCGTGGCATATGGAACCCCTGGTTGTGTAGGCCCAGGACTGGAGACTCTGGATTTGGGAGGGCCGCTCCTTGACAGAAGTGGAGTGGGACCCAGGGGAGTGGCGTTGGCCACCATGAGGCCTCAGAGAACCCTACCCCCTTCTTCTCATATAGTGCGCGTACCGGTAGGCGTGCTCTTGGGGCTCTCCAGCGCAGGCTACCCACCCAGGCACATAGCTGGTATGCCCAAGGGATATCTCTGGTCTTTCTTCGTACATTCTGGAAGACTCTATGGGCAAACTGGCGGCCGAGGAAGATCTCTTATTTTCTTTGGATGGTGGTCCATAAGGGGCTACCAGTTGGGAGTTGGCTGAGGCAG
Source organism: Dipteris shenzhenensis (assembly GCF_047967505.1). Taxonomy (NCBI): domain Eukaryota; kingdom Viridiplantae; phylum Streptophyta; class Polypodiopsida; order Gleicheniales; family Dipteridaceae; genus Dipteris; species Dipteris shenzhenensis. Next base: position 7,719,679 of record NC_141603.1, on the reverse strand, counting down.
ATGGGGCAGGAGGGGCACTGCCAAATGTGTTTTCAGGAAGAGGAATCCCTGAAGCACTGCCTTTGGAGCTGTTCGCATGCTCAGATAGTGTGGAAGTGAGTCATGGGGATTTTAGCGAGGGCTGCACCCGAGCTAGGACCGGTCACTTGGGGAGCCTTTTGCTGGTGCAGCACCGAGGTGGGACTTCACTTGGCTCACGAGTTCTCTCCAGTTTTCTTCATCACGCAGGCCACCTGGGCATACATGGAAAGCTTCCCCTGGCATCTGACAGAGACAGATGCAGGAGCGATGACTCGGCGCCCAGTTTGGGAGATCATAGGGAGTATTGTAGGCTGGCATATCTGGACTTCCAGATGCACGCAGACCCTAGGAGATCAGGCTTCTTCTGCTACCCAGACCCTAGCGGACATCTGGAGCACGATCATTCACACGCTCAAGGGTCAGTGGGATCAGAGTCAGGGGGACTCCCGGGCAGGGAAGGAGAAGAGATGGCGCTTCCTTCGCGACTGGGACCATCAAGAGCTTTTCTTCCAGCACTCTGCTCAGAGTCTTCAGTGGCATTACTCGCCCCCACCATGGCTGTTTGTCCACACTCAGATGATTATGCCCTAAGAGGCTTGTAATTATTTTTGTTACCCCGGGCTGTATCCGTTTTGTGATTACAGCCCGCTGGCCTTTTTAGGCCTTCTTGTACTCTCGTTTTCAAGCAATATAACTAGCACTACTTTTTGCGAAAAAAAAATGTTAGATGATACAGTTAGTTCCCATTCTGGCTCTGAGATAAAATTAAGGCCAGGTTAAAGGAAAGTTATCTTTTAGTTGTCATCTTTCCTCTTCATTATTTTGTACTGTTTTGGTTTTAAGCTAATCATATGACATTTTGCATTTACAGGGTGGACAACAGGCCCAACCTTTTTACAATTACTCGCAGCCACCTCAGACTTATATGCTGCCACCACAAACAACTCAGGCACGTCCTGAAGCTCTCTGCATTTGCCTTCGTGACCTGGAATGTGTCTGCTTCATGTTGAAACTAAGTAGGAAACATTTGCAGCAATTATTGACTTAATTTTATATGCTTGTGTACTGTTGTAAACATTACGGTAGCTTTGCTTACTACGTTCTTTTGATTTTGATTTTTCTCTTTTATTTTAAGTTTTGTTCCATGTCTCTTGCATACCCCTCCTTCCCTTGTCTCTTTTCAGTCTCCTTTGTTCTCGCTTGTTTTACAAAAAACCATTTTGTAAGATTGGAAAGATATAGTCTTATGAAGGTATATATATATATATATATATATATAAATTTTTATATGCTCTATGTTCTTACAAGGACATATACTATCAGCAAGCATCCCAGCAGGCACAGGTAATGTTACTGCTTTTCCCCACCTTATTGTGTTGGTGATGTTTTTCTGTCTGTGTCTGCATGTTTTTTGTTTTGTTGCAAAGGTTCATCATCTTACAATGTTTGCAATTATGGGCTCTTACAACTGTCCTTTAAGGGCTGTAAGATTTCTCTTTGATAGCTAATTTTCTACGTTAAATAGTATCAAAGTTACTTGGAGAAGTATTAATTTTCTATGTAGAAAAGTTACTTGGGGAAGCGATATGATGCAAGTAGGAATGCCGAGAGTATATGGATGAGTTGCGATTAAAGATTAGATATGCTCCAGGTGTCAGCCTGAGGTGGTGTTGGTATGACTTGGTTATTATGTGTCCTATTCATAGATGATCATGGTTGATAAGGCAGATGTGAGGTGCTGATCAGGAAAGTTTTATTGAAGTTACCTTATAGCCAGGCCCTCAGCTGTGATGAAGACCATTGTATAAATGGGTGCTCAAGTATGTGTGGGTGTGTGGATTTGTATGTGTGAGAGCATATGTTTATACTATGGTCTACACCCACTGTTGGGCGCTGATGACGTCAGTGGGGATGTCATGGTAGCTAGTCCCTGCTATGCGTGATGGAGTATATGGTTTTCAACCTTATGAGTGACTATCATAAGATTGAAACTGAACGATGTTGTGTTTTTAGACGATGAGTTTGGGCATGTTCCTGGTTTCATCTAGATACAGGCCTTCAGCTGTGATGAGGCTGTCAAGTTGGTGCATATCTCCAAAGATACATAAGTTTGATGGGCTGTACATGGTGACCACCAAGGGTGCCCTTTCGGCCGGGAATATGCTGTTCTCCCTGACTGGATTACCTTTAACTAGACCGTGATGAAAACTTCTCCTGTTTTGAAGCAGTTGGGCTCTCCTTGGATTGGCTTTTGGTCATGGAGCCTTGCCTTACCTACATGCTCACCTCCCCACAATGCAGTAATGCTATGAAGATGAATTATTGTGACTAACAAGTTTTGATCATTTTGCACATAAGCAAAAATTGTGAGAGACTAATGGATCTTTTTCATATTTTTGAAACTTTTGATGTCCCACTTAAGGAATCAATTACACATTACAGCCACATTCACCCTTGAAAAGTTCCGAGGGACTATAAAGGATGTGTGTTCTTCAGTGTTTTATCATTTTTCTGCTGTTACATGGTGTGCGCCTTTCATATAATAGGTTTCAATGCGGAAGAATTGGTGATTATATTTGTGGCAAATCTCTGTTTGGTGTCCAGGCCACAGATGCTCAACAAGAATGTAATTCTACTCAACAATATGGACAGCAATATAGTCAGCAATCATCACAAATGCATGGGCAAACTACTGGGCAACCTTACCAGCAAGTGACACAACAGCAGCTACAGCTCCCTTATGTACAGCAAGGGCATACTGAACAATACAGTCAGGAGCAGCAACAGCAGCAACAGGAGCAAATTCAGACGGCTTCTATAGCAGCTGCAGGAAGTGCTATGGTAATGGATACTTCCCAACAACAGGCGTATGCAGCTTATTATCAGCAACATGTAAGTACTCATCATCTAATATGTGTTTCATGTAGCTTAGTTTGGACATATAAGCATAACACGAGTCTTAGTTGATATATCATGTATTTTGGTGCTGCTTGTCAGGCACAGCAGGGCATAACTCAATCTGACACAGCAGCAGCAACATTGGCTGCCACAACTGCAGGACCAGCGGGAACAACATTAGCAGCCGCAGCATTAGCCTCAGCAACGTCTTCAACAATTGCTGCTGCACAGCAAAGCTATGAAGCTCAGTGGGCTGCATACTATGCTAGTCAAGCAGCTTATCAACAGGTGTGAAAGTGCAGGTATAAGAACGTATGATACTAACATCAACAGTGGTGCACATCATCTCATGTTAATTCTCCTCTAATCTGAATGCAGGCAAGCTATGCCCACCAACAATCCTATTCAGGAATTGCAGGGTCTGGTTCTGCATATAATGAGGTGATGTCTCTGTAGTTTCATTGTTTTCTTCGATTCATTATTTTCCTTTTCAGAGGATTATGCTCAATAAACATGTTTTTGGACTCAGTTGCAAGATGTCATGCTTAAACTAGGCTTGAAATAATTAGTTTGTACTACCTCATGTAAAAAATCAATCCATATGACAGGTCAGAACTTCACCAAGCCAGAGCTGAGATACACTGCCTCTATCAATTGAACTGTAGAAGAAATAATGCAATATCTGAGATTGGTTATTCAAACATCTAAGTAGATGCTGATATTATGGGATGGTTCTTGCAGCAAGCTTCAACTGTGGATGTTGGACAGAAGCGAACAGCAGACCAGATGGAATTTGCCTCACAGGCTCATCAGGTAGGGCAAAATGTGGCTCATTTTGAAATAAGGTAGGAGCTCTGAGATATAGCTCCTTTTACATGATATTGAGCATAGATCTACATTAAGATCTATATATAACTGCCTTACATATCTGAGGCATTGGATAATATGTGGGGGTATATCTGTGCATGTTAAACACGTTTATGTTCCACTCAAGTCACTTTTATCTGATTGATTACATATATTTTACTCAAACGTTCTCTGAAAGCTCGTAGGACATCCGATATACTTATCTGTCATGGCTGTTGGTTTTTCTGATTGCTCAGGCAGCCTACAATTATGCACAGGCTGCACCTGCAGCTTCAATCTACTTGCAGCAGGCACAGACAGGCTACTTGCAGCAGTCTGTGACAGGCTACTCGCAGCAGGCAGCAACAGCCTACATCCAACCTGCAACAACAGGCTACACCCAGCAGTCAGCCATGGGTTTGGCTGCTCAGCAGCAGCAAAGTAGCAATGCTACAGCATATCAGCATCAGCCAGGATCAACTGCTTCTTTCTATCAGCAGCAGTCTGTTGCAGCCCTTTCTTATCAACAACCGATAGCTGCTACAACAGGATATCTGCAGCAATCCACAACTGGTTTGTCAGGCTATGATCAGCCCACTGTACCACTTGCTGACGGTTATCAACAGCAATCTGCAACTGTGACAGGTACATTCACAGGAAGTGTTCAAGGTCAGACTAGTGTTGTGGGTTTGTATGACCTCAGCAAAAGGCCTCGTTATTAAGTATACGTTAAATTCCAGCTTTGATAATTGGCTCAGTCAAAGCTTGATTTCTGGTTCAGACGACTCCTGTGTGTCTGAGTGCCAATGTGATGCCTGGAAATTGGATTTTTTGGAGTTTTCAAACAGAGGTAGGAAACGTTCTGCTCAGTCTACCATTGGTGGTAGATGAGAGGCACCTCAGTACGGAAGTTCAATCAGAAAAACCAATCCATGGGTCATTACACAGGAAAGTCATGTGATGTGTTTTGACACAAATCTACTAATGGTCCTTTGTTCTCATGATGTTTGGACGCTTATCCAATGCACTCTTTATTGTGCCCACTGATGAACAAGCCAAGACTCACCAGAATGGATATTTATTGGCCGCAGAGGAGAGCGTATGGGTAAACCCCACCTTTAATTTTTAGAAATGCGCACAGCTGTCTGGAGGGTTAAGCAGTGTATTGATTAAGAATCTGATGAGTTCACAAAACGGAACAGCTGCTGAAAAGATTTTCTTACTATACTTTGGGACCTGAAATCAGGTCAACATTGTTGTAGTACTTCAAAGGCATGTGGAGGTTTGGCCTTGGCTCTATTGTTAGGCTATGTAACCTCAATCATGAAGTGCTGTAAGTAGAAGGTAAGTGTGTCAAAGACCACCTGATCTTTCTCTTTATACTCAGTTCTTTTGTCAGACTTGAATTCTTTTGAGTTTTGTTTGGAGAAGACTCCATCCTTGTTGAAGTTACCCCAATGTTACCCCAGCGTAACTTTTAAGTTGTAAGGTTGGTAGTAGTGTATTGATTCACGTGGGCCTATTTTCAATGTTGTGCTCTTATTAATTGTTATCAAGCTGCAAAGTCTGTTTTATTATCTTCTTGTCTGACAACATTGAGTTGTCTGTCTAATTAGTCATCATTGGTAGTCTTGTATCTGGGATCGATCTTGTTATAGCAGACAGTGTGTTAGAGCAAAGGGTTCGATTAGATTCTTGCGAGTTCCCAGCTAATCATGACACAGGAAGACACATCTCAAGACCACGCGATGCATAATGAGAGTTTTTCCTTTTATGAACTGAGTGTCTTAGTTTGTGAGCTAGTGCACAAGTGTTTGCGATCCTTCTTTAAAGCGCATCCGCTTGAGGAAATTGGGAATTCCATTTCCTGGGTGAGCCATCTCAGAAACAGCTTTAGGAAGCATTCTCTTATTTTCATCAGCAACCCATACGTGTTTCCTCGTTCCCCGGTTTTTTCATAGCCTTAAGATTTTTGTACATTCACAGTTTTCAAAGCACTGATGAAGTTCTAGTTCACTGAACCAACACATGGCCGTGCTACTGAACCAATACGTGGTCGTGCTAATATTGTCTAGTCATGCTGACATTCTTGTTTGGTAGCACGGCCAGTATTGTCTTTGCTGCTATCTGGAGTGCATTGCAGCAGCAGAATGCTCTTTTGGCAAGAGAGTATTTTCTTCGATGTGAATGGCTTGAAAGCTTGTTTTGATTGCCGACTTAATGCGGAAGCTATTAGTGATGGTCAGCTCCTATTTTTTGGGTTTCAGGTTTTTGCTTGATACAGTGTTTGCTGGAGTTTCAGCTAGGTCTTGCTTTGAGGGATGATTGTCATGAGAGGATAGCAGGAGAGCTCCGATTAAATAGGTTTAGAGGATGTAAGATGATAATAACAATAAGGAAGACAGAAAAAGAAAAAGACTAAGACTAAACATGCTTTGCATTGTAAAGAAAAAGCTACCTATTTAGGATTGTGGGTGCTAGCTTTGATGAAAAGGGTGCTTGCAGTATCCCTTTCTTGGTAATTAGCTATGTTAGGATTTCTTCCTTTTTTTGAAAGATTTCATACAAGACAACAGCCCCGAAGGTGCTGAGTATGAAAAAATCAAAAAAGGCTGAAAGAAAAACCAGTCTGTTCCAGAGAAGACCAGCTCACTGCCTGGGGATCTTTGGAACTGGGGCTAATAGCCAAGTGGGGGGACTATACAGCCAACGAATCCCTCGCAGAGTGAAGATGTAGAAAACACTTGCAGCCCAAGCCTTGTAGAAATGAGCACGCCTCTCAATAGTCGCCCTGGAGCTTGGAGTCCCATGCTCCCAGGTGGACCGTAGAGTGTAAATGATATCTTGCCAGATGGCAATCACGGTAGCCGAGGGTGGCACCGGGTGCTCTCCCATCACAAGATTGCAGCGAGCCACCCAAATGTTCCAAGCTGTGATGCTGGCTACCACCTCTAACATTGTCTTCCCTAGGAGGAGGAGCTAGGGCGTCAGGGGGGGCTGCCTCGTGGAGTGCAATCCTCTGAATGCTCTGACCATGTATCCGGTAGGTTGGGGAGATCTCATCAATCTGAAACGCGTGTCTTTCCTCTATCAACCAAGCCACCATCCCCCAGGTGTGGTCTCTGTGAAGACTCTACATACGTGTCATGATCATGAGGGCTCTCATCCAGATCCTCGCTGCGCTACGACAGCTCCATAGGTAGTGTGGGATAGTCTCCAGGACACCATCTGAGCAGCAATGGCACTGTCTCTCCACTCGCATCTGCTCCAACCACGGGCCGATGGGCAAGTCTCCGTGGGCTGCCAGCCAGAAGAAGTATGAAATCTTCCTTGGTCGCAAGCTGGATCACAACCCCATCTAAAACCTGGAGTGAACATCTCGGGGCACTCTTTGGGTCACCCAGTGTCTCTCCCTTGAGAGAGTCCATCTCGACGAGTCCATCTGAAGTCTCTTGCCAATCCGTGTGGTGTAGGAAAAGAAAGGCACCTCATCTATCGTCTCAACAAGGCCACCCTTGGAGGGCCAAAAACACTTCCCCAGGTCCCACTGGACTTTCCTCAGGGGTCGACCCTCCCATAGCCAGAGGCGCCATCTAGAGGCATCCTACTCTGAGATACTGGGAGGATCAGTGTGCCACTCCTTCCTCAAGCGTCCTACCACTTTGATCATGTGCCAGTGTATCCCATCAAGACTCCCATCCATCTCAGGGTCACTCCAGTGAGGGGTTGAAGTAGGCCTCCAGGACCTACACGGAAGAAGCTGGGGTGCATGCTATCGCGCTGCATTAAAATTTTGAAGGGAACACCAGTACGGGAAAACTACCCCAACCATTTGTTCTCTCTCCAAATGTGAAGTCCTTCCCACCAGGACTCAGGAATGGCTAAGTCGATCTCGCCCATCCGTTGCCTTGTCCCTCTCAGATGCGCTAGGGCTTCAAGTCTCACCTCAACTTTCATAGGTAGTCTGCTCCAGTGACCAAAAGACCCTGTTGGACCACTGTCCCACTGTGACCAACCAATGTGAGTCCGTTGCCCAAGCATACGTCCCTCTTGATCTCTGATCTCTAGGTGCCCACAGAAGGGACTGACGCTTGAATTCCTCTTTGCATCTGGGCGGACGGATGAGACCCCTTGCTAGTCATTCCAAACCGTGTGAAGACACCTCATCAGGGGGGAGCCCTTCCTTGTAAGGGGGGCCTCTGAGAAGATCCATCTATGTGAAGGTTTCCATTGTTCCCCAGTGCGTGGGGTGTTCTTCAGAAGCCCTCTCTGTAAGAGGAGCTTCCAAGGCTCGGCACCTGGGGTGAGGCCACGAACCACCAACTTGCCCAGAAGGGCCCTGCTCTACATCTCCGGATTAATGATACCCAAGTCTCCCAGTGCTTGCGGCATGATCACTGTCTACCAAGCTACTCGGGCCCTAGTGTTCCTCGTGCCGTCTGAACCTGCCCAGAGGAAGTTTCGTACCAACCATCGGAGCTGCCCAATGCATCCTCTGTGAAAGCACCAACAGGAGGCAATATACCAGGCAGTGGCAAGGACTTGGTTTGTCACTAAGGCGCGACTTGCGAGGGAGAGTTTGGTCGAGCTCAATAGAGAAGCTTGCGTCGAACACTCTCAACGATCGGGGCAATCTGTTGCTCTGTTGTGATGTCAATATCCACCTGGCCTCCGAGGTATCTTGTTGTCTGGCCCCGCGGTATCCATCTGAAACCAAAGTCACTCGCCCACTCACGGATCTCTTGCGTCTCCTCAAAGCCCGTGAAGAAGCCTATGGATTTCGTCTAGTTGATCCGTGTCCCCGAGGCCTCACAATAGATAGCCAAGGTGCCTGTGACTCTCTCTAGACTCGCCGTGGTGCCCTCAACATACAAGGCCGTGTCATCTGCAAACTCTGAGTCAAGTAGCTCCTCCTCCTGCCTGATTGGGAGCCTCAACCCTGTGAGACTTGCCACCTGTGATCTCAAATAGTAGCCCAGAGCCTCCGTTACAAACAAGAAGAGGAAGGGAGCTAGTGGGCAGCCCTGGCGAACCGAGCGAGAGAGGAAAGGCCTCGCCTGTGTGTCCTTCGATAATCATCTAACTAGAGCTCCCTGCGTATAGAGCTGAAACTCCTCTGACCCATTTGTCTGAGAAGCCCAATCTCCTCATAGTGCCCTTCAGGAAAGACCGCTCCACCCTATCGTAGGCCTTCTCAAAGTGCAAGAGAAGGATGGCCAGTGGCTGTGACTCCTTGGACCAATCCACTGTCTCCGAGAACGTGAAGATGTTGTCCAGGATGCTGCGCTCCTGGACAAAACCCAGTCTGTGTCATGGATGATGTCGGTAAGATGAGGCCGTAACCGCAAACTCAAGACCCTAGCGAGGGTCTTGTATGCAGTATCAAGCAGAGTGATAGGCCTCCACTGTATCTGACCTATCTCTACCTTTCGAGATCAAACAGATCCACCCCCTGCACAAGGACTGAGGGAGAAGGCCTGTGTTGAAAATCTCCTAGCAAGCTAAATGGAAAGGGGTGGAGATAATCTCCCAGAAGTTTCGGAAGAAGGCCGGAGTCAAGTCATGCTCCCTCGAGCACTTTTGGGTTGGGAGAGCCTTGAGGGCTTCCCAGAGCTCCTCATCTATGAAAGGCTCCTCAAGTCTGCTGCATAAGTCCCGTGAGACTATTGTCGGAACATGATCCCAAACTAGCTCTCAGGCCACAAGACCGCGGCAAGGGTCATCCTCTCTGTCTGAAAGAGCTGGCTATAAATTTTGGTGGTCATGTCAAGAATCTCTTGCGGGTTACTGTGCATGATGCCTTGCGAGTCCCGAAGACACTGTAGCTGTGTGCCGGTCGATCTAGGCCCAGTGGTATGAAAGAACTGCTTCGTCATCCTGTCCCCCTACTGTACCCATCAGGCCCGAAAGGAATGGTAGGAGAACTCAGCCCTTCGCAGCTCCGTGTCTTCAAGCTCGAGACGAGCGCTCTCCAATCTATCACTAAGCCACTGAGAAATTGAGTCCTGCTCCTTGAGCCTCTCGATGGAGGCGAAGTCTCTCCTCAAAGCTCGCTCACGCTCCTGAAGGGTCCTCCACCTAAGGGCGTGAGCTTGTAGCTCCACACTGCTCCTCTGAATTGCATCTGCCACCCACACAGCCCAGCCCTCACTCGGTGCCATCTCTGAGTGCTCCCAGATCTCTACCATAACTTGCTGAATCTCCTCGTCTTGCAAGAGGTCATCTGGAATGCGGACCCCCTTCTGGGGGAGACCTCGACGGGGCTGATCCAAGTGAAGTACCACTGGAGAGTGGTCAGACATCGTGGTACTTGCCAGAATCTTGGTAGAACCGCCTCTGTGTAATGCCTAGTCCCCAACACAGAAGCGGTCTAATCTCTTGAGCAATCCATCATGTCTCCTCTGTCCAAAGGAGAAGAGAAGGCTACCAGGACTCCTACTGAAGTGTGGTTCTCTCCATGGGTCTCTGCCACTGATCATGAAAATGAACTGCTCCCAGGTACTACGCTCTGCTGCTGGCATCTCTGAGAACAAGGCGCCGCCCTGCTTGTCTTCCCCAAACTTCAGGTTGTTGAAGTCCCCTCCAACAATCCAGGAGTCAACATCCGGAAGACACTCTGACAGCCTCCTCCAAAAGGTCGGGCAGTCCTATCTACACGCTCGGGCATACACGTTCAGGATTCCAATCTTGGACTCTCCCATCCGAACTCCCATCCAAACTGCCCGTCCTGGAATGAGCTCGCGCTGATCGTAGACCTCTGAAGACAGTCTGTGAGACTGAGATGCAGACCCCTCCGCTCCGTCCTACTGCGGGAGACCACTCCTCTGGACCTTCCTGGGAGAAGGTGATGGCGTCGTTTGACGTCTGCTGTTGAAAACATGTGCTCCTCAATCATAAGGATGTCCACTGCCCGCCCTACCATTGCCCTTTGCAGCTCCTGCCGGAGCATCAGGTACTGTGGCTGACTTCGAACACGGTCGTGGAGCCCGTGTACGTTCCAGCTCACTATGGTTCAGCTCATGGGGACGGGGGAGTCTGGAACAAGGCTCTCCTGTGAGTGGGTGCATGTCCTAGAAAGAATGCCTTGTGTGATTTTGCCGGGGGTTTGGAGGACGATCTTCCGTGCTAGGGTGGATACCGGCTCAATACCGATCTTCCGTGCCCACTTCATCATGAAGGAGGCTTCCACCCCGAACAAATCCACGCACGTCTGGAGGGGCCATAAGTGTGCCTGCTCCACCTTTGCCTCCATCGGCAATCTGATAACTCCTGTCGCCAGACCACACACCAACTCCTCGCGCGTGAAGCTCAGTTGAAAGTTCACCTCCGCGCCATGGGCATACCAAAGATCTAGTCCCTGTGGTCCCATCCACTCGTCCATCATGAGCATAATTTGATTACCCAAAATAGCATCAAACAACTCCGGGGACCACTTCTCCAAACCTATGGAGGCAAATGGAAATCTCCAAATGGGGTGTGTTTGAGATCCCATTGCACTGATCAAACCCCCCTTTCAGGGCTGAAGGATCATGAGCGTGACCTCCAATGGTAGAGGGTATGAGTCCGGAATCTCCGGATAGTTCCAGGGTCCTAACCTCCAGAAGTCCCGAAGTAAGGGACGCCCAGGCTGGAAGTTGGGAGCTGCTGGCCGGGAAGACGAGCCTCGTCCCTCAGGATCCCTCTTTGAGCAGACCTGTTGTGATGAGGAAGCAGAAGGGGGCATCGTTGTTCCCTTGGTTGATATCAAGGGTGTCAAAGCGGAAGAAGCTATTATTGAAGCGGAGAGGGGGGCGGCGGGAGAGTGAGAGGTAGGGATGCAGGGGACGGAGGGCGAGTGGTGAGAGTGACCATAGAAGGGGGGGCTAAGGGGGGAGGAGGGGGTGGGGGGAACCCTGGAGGGGGAGCGGGAAGTGAAGAGGAGGGGGAGGGGTCTTGGGGGGGGGGGGAGGGGGGGGAGGAGGGAAAAGGGTGACCACAGGTCCCCCCTGCTGATCAGGCTTTCCGGGGCTCTGGATCTCGGCTCCTCTATAGCCCTCATCAGGCTAGCATCTGCGGCTTCCGCCATCGTCGCATCTGGAGCTCCTGGGGCTCTCTGTTGCTGCAAGGGTGGGTGCAGAGGCTGAACTTCCAAAGCTGAAGGATCGGTTGGATGGACAGTGGCCTCTGTTGTTGGAGAGGTGGCTCCTGCTATTCCTCTTTCGAGGCCTCTCGGTCAACCCTGTCCCTCTCCCTGTGGTTGGCCCTCTGTCTGCGGCATTTGCGGGCCTGCTTGCTTGATTTCTTTTTCTTTTTAACCTGTGTCCAGTTCCCTTCCGAGGGGGTAACCCATGGGGTCTGAGACTCCTGCTGCTCCTACCTGAGAGGGTGCTGAACTGGGGTCTGCTGACTCTGCCTACTTTGTGGAGGAGGGGGGGAGGCGCACGAGGGAGGCCACAGGGGCAATCTCTGGCTAGGTGACCCATCTATCTGCATCGAAAGACACTGGTGTGGTAACCCAGAGATGTCCACCCTCTGGCAAAGTGTGCCTCCTTCCAGGGTCTCGAGAAGGATCAGCTCTAGGAGGGACTTCGGGCTCTCCACCACCAGTCTGATCCTGGGGACTCCATCATCTGCTAGAATGGAGGCGGTCGTCTCTTGCGGGGATTTGAGCGCTGTGCCAAATGCCCGACCAATGGAAGGGAGGATGGCCTTGGGGAGCCCTGGGAAGCGGAGTGTAACCGAAAACCTTGGAACATGGTGTGTCGTATCCATGTCCTCCACTGTGAACCCATGATACCAAGGAAAGAGGTAGACAAGGTGCGGGCCAAGGAGTATGGGGCTTTTCTCCACAAGTGTCGAGGTGGTGTCAGGGGAGCTCAGCTGGATGAGGAAAACACCTTGTCCATAGATGGTGACCTCTTGGATATGGTCGCCCTCTAATGTAAAGCTCGCCTAGATCCACTCTCGCACCTGTCTTCGTGTAGGTGTGAGGCCCACAATTCTGCCTACAAGCGCCTTGTCTTGGAGGGACTGAACTGCCCACTATACCTGTTGCTTGTTAGCTAGGGAAAGAACCTTAATGGTTGTGGGAGTCGAGGGTGCTGCCATAGAGCCCCTCTGGCCAGACCAAAGGTCACCACCAAGATTTTCTTTCACCGTAACAAACACGAATGCTCCCACTGCAGGGAGGCAAATGAAAAAGGGACGAAGTGGAGGAGAGAGAAGGAGAGGGTAGGGGGGGAAGGAGGGAGCAAGGGGAGGAGGAGAAGGAAGGAATGAAGAAATATAAGGAGGCGGGAGAGGTGGGAGAAGAGGAGAAGAAGAAGGTGGGAGGAGGCGGAATGGCACGAGGGGCATGTTGGTGGGAGGGTAGAAGGGTGATAGGAGGTGCGAGGCAGAAGGGAGGGGAGGCAAGGAGGTGGAAGGAGGGGGGGAGAGCAGCAAGGGGAGGCAGAGCGGGGAAGGTTACGGGCGGGGGGCGGAGGTGGAGCGGGGGAGAAGGCAGCAAGGGGAGGCAGGGGAAAAGGCAGGGCAGGGGGCGGAGGTGGAGCGCGGAAGGTAGGGCGGAGCGGAGAGGGGGGAGGGGCAAGGCGGAGCGAGGGCGAGGGCGAGTCAAGGAGGCAAGGTGGGCAACGGGTAGAGCAAATAGGCTACAAGCCGCCGCGGGCAGAGGGGGGGAGCTCACCGAGCAGCTCCTCCATTCGCCAAATTCTATGTTAGGATATCTTGTTGCTGTTGGTTGTGTTAAGTCCAGCATGAGTAGATTCTCTCTGAAACATTAGCTCTTACCATTTTTACTATCTCAAGAAGAACTAGATCATTAGGTGGATAGATGAGGTGCGTCACACATGCCAAGGATGTAGGATGAGATCGCATAGTGACATAAATGGAGGTATTGAAGAGAAGATAAATTGCATGAACTTGAGTTGAAAGAGTAAATGTGGTTGCAAATTGCAAAGAGGAATTGATTGAGGCGCATGGGGATTTACATGTCATACAAACAATGTTTCAATGAGCTTTGTAGTAATTCTTTGGGTTGATATTTTTTAAGTTTTGGGTTCCTTGCAGCCATAACCGCACCATGGAAATTTTGTTGTAGCTTAATGAGACAAGTTGATGTCTATAGGTGACAAGATCTCTTGCAAGTGTTTTGACAATAGGCTTAGAGAAGATGTAAGAGCAAGTTTGAAACAATAGGCATTCTTAAAATGGTATTGCTAGCACTTTTGTGATATATGGGTCATTTGGTAATGTTACATATGTTGTATGGTAGAAGTTAGTGGGGGTAAGGATATATGAATCCTAAACGTGGGACCCAAGACAATTGTAAATGGGCTTTATGGTCTTAGACCAACCCTTGCTAGGATAATGTGTACTACATCTTGCACATATGAGATGCAGTGTATGTTTTGTAGCAACTTGGTGTCTCCTTCCTCCTATACTTTAGCATGCATTGCCTTGGCACAATTTCAACTTCAACTTCAACTTGGGGCCTCTTTCCTCCTATGCGTGTGTTCCCCATGGTGGGTTGAGTGAATGTGAGGAGAATATCTTCTTTTCAAATTGACTAAGTGTGCTCATTTAAGGAGTGATACTTTCTTAGCTTGAGGATGCAATTAGCCAAGTGTAGCTTTGTAGCAACAATCAACCCTTACAAAGGTCTATCGCAACAATAGTGCCATGTATGTTTAAGTGCTCCAACAAGCATACTAACTTAATATACAATAGAGCCTCTCGTGCGCAAGTAGGCGCAGCGCAAGTAGGCACTAGTCAACAAAGAGACTCAAAAGAGCTCTAGAGGCTCGTTGAAGGGCTCTAATAGCAATAAAGACCATCTAAACAACAACATTATGGAAAGGCCCTTGAAGGGCTATGAGATGGGCAAAGTTGAGAGGTCTAGGCCGTCGGCTAGAAGGTTTTGTGTTTGAGCTTTGAGAGCCCTCATGACATTAGAATGTTCATAAAGGTGTGAGTTAAAAACATATCTTATGTCTCACCATGTGGAGTCGAGAGCCCATGTGGCTTTGCGGTTAGTCCCTTGTATTTCCAATAGCAATTATGACCTACTTGGAAAACCATTAAAGTTTTATTTGAGAAGCCCACAACCCACCACATCATCCTTGTGCTTTATGAGGATGGTTTCCTATACAATCGAGTATAGGGCCTCGTTGTTGGAATTTGACATATTATGCAAAGTGGCATCTCCAAATTCAAATGGCATGTCAATTGGGTGCTTAGGGATTAGTTTGATCCCCCCTAAGGTAAGTTCCAAGTTCATTTTTTGGCCTCTCTTTTTCAAAATGAATTTTAAAAAAATTTGCATGATTTGGTCATTTGAGGAAGCACCAAAAAGGATTAATTACCAAAGGCAAGATCTTTGGGCCTAAGAATCAGAATCTTGATTGAACAATAGGCACAAAAACTACATGTGCATATAAGGCAATAATTTTTACGTAATCCATAATTATCATGAGCATGAGCTTCAATGAAAACTATTGGCACATACTAAATTAAAGAATAGCAATTTAATTGTGGGATGATAGTTGTGCTCATTTGTTGGACAAATATTAGCACCCAACTAAGAATGCACCGTAAGTACCATAAGTAGAGAGTAATGCTTACGATGAATTGATATAAGGCAATAATTTTTACGTAATCCATAATTATCAAAAGAGCTCTAGAGGCTCGTTGAAGGGCTCTAATAGCAATAAAGACCATCTAAACAACAACATTATGGAAAGGCCCTTGAAGGGCTATGAGATGGGCAAAGTTGAGAGGTCTAGGCCGTCGGCTAGAAGGTTTTGTGTTTGAGCTTTGAGAGCCCTCATGGCATCAGAATGTTCATAAAGGTGTGAGTTAAAAACATATCTTATGTCTCACCATGTGGAGTCGAGAGCCCATGTGGCTTTGCGGTTAGTCCCTTGTATTTCCAATAGCAATTATGACCTACTTGGAAAACCATTAAAGTTTTATTTGAGAAGCCCACAACCCACCACATCATCCTTGTGCTTTATGAGGATGGTTTCCTATACAATTGAGTATAGGGCCTGGTTGTTGGAATTTGACATATTATGCAAAGTGGCATCTCCAAATTCAAATTGCATGTCAATTGGGTGCTTAGGGATTAGTTTGATCCCCCCTAAGGTAAGTTCCAAGTTCATTTTTTGGCCTCTCTTTTTCAAAATGAATTTTAAAAAAATTTGCATGATTTGGTCATTTGAGGAAGCACCAAAAAGGATTAATTACCAAAGGCAAGATCTTTGGGCCTAAGAATCAGAATCTTGATTGAACAATAGGCGCAAAAACTACATGTGCATATAAGGCAATAATTTTTACGTAATCCATAATTATCATGAGCATGAGCTTCAATGAAAACTATTGGCACATACTAAATTAAAGAATAGCAATTTAATTGTGGGATGATAGTTGTGCTCATTTGTTGGACAAATATTGGCACCCAACTAAGAATGCACCGTAAGTAGAGAGTAATGCCTATGATGAATTGATATCAGTTTAAGCTATAGACATTTTTCCCAGATGCCTGAACACCGTAACTTTTCCTTAAGAGATGTGTTGTCAAAAGCATTGAAAGGGTAGATGGTAATGAACTCCATTTATTAAGGAAAAACATTGGCCCACCATCTCAATCTTATAATAGTTGTGGCAACTTTGAAGATGCAAGATGATAATGTCGTGGTGAACCATCTAGCAAGATGAAAGTCTAAAAGGTAGATTGATCAAGAATAGTTGTGATATGAAGGTTCAGATTTGTGGACAAAATTCTCTAGAGCTTACCCCCTTCATTTGAAAGCCTCAGAGTAGTAGTGGCACGACTATCAAATCCAATGGATTGGTTGGTTTATTGATCCAAGAAGAGGATCGAAGATAAGGTATACGAGATGATTGATGAAGGTGCATTGGATGCTCAAATGTGTAATATGTAGTTCAACGGCTAGAAACTTTAAAGAAATGCACAGTATAGTCAGTCTTAATTAAAATTTGGACAAAGCATATGGGATCAAGGCCATAAAAAATGCCAATAGTCTAACACCAAGCAAAAGAACTAGCTAAGAGCAAGGTGAATTGTGGCAAGATAGACCCCAATGCAAAGGATTACTATGGCAAGCCTAAAAATTGGGTAAGGCAATAAAGGCTATTAGCCAACTTAGGGCGTACTTGTACACACCATACTTGTACCACCTTAAATAGCTCATTTTTTTTCTTTCGTTAGTGGCTTAATATCAAAAGCTTGAGGATCATGAGTTTTTTGACTAGAATTAGGGAAAAACAAGTCATCTTTATCATCTTGCATTTCATGTTTTCCCTTGTGCATATCTTCGTCGTGAAAGTGTGCCACTCCTTATTAAAGGTGATCATTTCTATTGGATTACCTAATTTATGAAGATCATTTCAAAAGTGGGACTTGAGCTTGCCCATTAGCACAACTTTTCAGTTGTTCATGAAATGCATGATAGAATGTGGCTACCTAATCTACAACTTTACCCTCTTATGAATGTAGATTCTTCACTATTGGAGTGAATGTAATATTTCCTTGAGACCAACATACTTGAACAAGAAAGGGTAGTACAACTTAAAATATTATTTTTGCAACTAAAATAGGGTATCCCTGTGATATAATTAAGCTACTTGGATGAAATAGGTGATTGCAACATTTTGTTATACAAAGCCCATGTGAAAGCTTACTTGATAAGCTCCTTCGTGATGGGCACAAGCTTTCCCTAAATATAGTAATTGTGTTGTCTTCAAAGCTATAAGTAGACTGACTAATTTGGTGGACTAGGTAAAAGTTAAACGACCATTTTAGTTGTGCAACATGTAAGAGGACTAAATGAGTGTTCATTGTGCTTATAAGTGTGATTCTCTACTTGGATAATTTATGTATTAAGAAAAATTTCAACTAGGACTGAGTGTTAATGAATGGAATTGTGTGAATAGATTCTTTAGTTTATGGTGATTCAATATATTTTCATTGGTTTGGGTTTGAGAAATAGATTCATCTCAAATGCTCAATTCTATTGGATAATCATAGATATCTTGCATGTGTTAAAAGGTATTACATGATTGTGTGTATGCACTTGTGTGCATGTGTCTATGTGTTTGTGTGTGAAGCATGGAGAAAAGGAATAAATGGGATAATCATGGCGATCATGCATGTGTTAAAAGGTCCTGCATGATTGTGTGTATGCACTTTTGTGTGTGTGTGTGTGTGTGTGTGTGTATGGGTGTGTGTGTGTGTGTATTCGTGTGTTAAGCATGGAGACAAGGAATAGATGTGATGCAATGGAAATGGAACAAGAGACATCCCTTTGGTATAACGACAAGTTATGATTGGGAAGTAGTTTGTAGTTGCATCAAGTCACTATATGCCATAGTTGATGGTGCTACTAATTTTTCTCATTAACTTGTAATTGAAGGTCTTACATTCAATGCATCTCAATCAAAAGCTTTGAAATCACAAATGGACATTGGGATGCCACTAAATGCATCCCATGAGAGTTCCAAGAAGGATTCACTAAGAGTGTTCAAGTGGTCCTCTCATTACTCTCAAAGAGCCATTTCACCACAAGTTATCATTGATCGATTAAGTGAACTTGGCCCATGTAGTTGTGTACTTTGACTTGTCATCTATAGCAAGGGCTAGTATACAAAACCAGGTGCAAATGCCACACCAAGACTTTTTTTTGGAGATATTTCCTTGTAACCATCAAATACAATGCAACCAACTTCACGTACAAGTGCTTCTTGCCATCTCTCCACTTGATTTTCTCAATCTTAGGCATCTCAAAAATTGTTAGTCAATGTTTTCCAAGATCGTCTGACTCTGTTGAATTTCTTGGGCTCAATCCAATAAGCAATAACCCATATACTTCATGGAAGTCTTATTGAAAAACATCCTCACTTGTGGCAAATCTACATATAGATCTTGCGAATGGGTGACAATGCATTGAGAAATGCAGCGTGTTACCCATAATAGACTTGAGATTTTGAGATTATGGGGCACCAAAAACATATTTTAACCTAACTAAAGAGAATATAGCTTCCTTTGATCTAGCCCACAGCATCAATGGTTCACTTTAATACTGAACTTTCATTGATGACAACATCATATATTGTTGGGTCTACTTTCTGAAAGAGAAATATGAAGTCTTTTCCAAAGTTCAAGAATTCAAAGCCATGGTAGAAAACCAGACAGGTAGAAGCATCTTTCGAATTAGTATTGGGCAAAAGCAATAGCCACTACAAATTAGTTACTTAATCGGCTTCCGACTGAACCGATTTAGGGTATGACACCTTATGAAGCATTCACTGGGGACACAAGCCACACATTGGGCATCTCTGCATATTTGGTTGCATAGTATATGCCCACATACATGATGATCATCTCGCAGGAAATTGGATGCGAAGTCACGTAAATGCATCATGGCTGACTACAATGAAGAAAGCAAAGCATAAAAGTTGTATGATCCCATCAACCGCAAGGTCATTATCTCTAGAGATATAATCTTTGATGAGGAATCAGAATGGAAAACCTCAAATACACAGGAGATAGACACACCGATCACTCAGTCATCTACAAAAAAGGTTGATGAAGAAGAGCAAGAATTGTCAGAAACACCCCAAACAAAGCCATATCAGCTCAGACGGTCTACTAGGGAAAGTAGGCCACCAGCCAGATTGCATGCTCAGAAAGGTAAAGCAATTCAGGTTGAATCCACCAACTATGCTCTTATGACTACCATCATGGCTACATAAGAGCAATGTACTTCGAAGATGCAGTAAACAAGCCAGAATGGCAAACTGATATAAATAAAGAAATGGATGCTTTGTACAAGAATAATACTTGGAAATTATGCAACCTTCCACTAGGAAAGAAGGCCAGAGTAAACAAATGGGTATACAAAGTGAAGTACAATCCAGATGGAAGTATTCAAAGATACAAAGCCAGACTAGTTTGCAAAAGGATTTGTACAGCAATATGGTTAGGATTATGATGAGACTTATGCTCCAGTAGCAAAGATGGATTCCATACGGTTCTTGATATCACTAGCAACACTCAGCAGATGGAATGTGTAGTGGAAGAGTTTACCTTTTGGTTTTAGTGGTATCAAAGCTTTGGTCATGCTCTTGTGGAGGGAAGAAAAGAAAAGAAAATTTGTGTGACAAGAGCTGCTCAGATGTCTACCTTGGAGGGGAAGGAGAGTGGTCGAATCAAAAGAGTCTTGAAAGAGCTTGCCTCAAAGTTTGTGACATTAAGGCTGAGTTCAGTACTCAAAAAGGACACCTTAAAAAGAGAAGCTTTGTGGAGAAATACTTGAAGCTGCACCTCTGATTGTGCACCTCGAATTCAAGTTCTCTTTCTCTCTGCCTGCGAGCCGCATGTTCCTTTCCTCTGTTTTCACGCTCAACACAACCTGCAACAGCTATCGTGTCACTGTTTGTGACACTATGTATCTCTACATAGCCTTGGAGCAGCCGCCACTATGAATGCAAAAGTACTTTGGAGTCCGACTGAGCTTGCATCTCATTCCATGCGCTAGTTTGTATCATCACCCGAGCCCATTGAGTCATCTGACATCAAGATTTGACCCAGCTCTATTCTCTCTGTTCAGCTAATGCCCATCAGGCCCTACATCTCCTCTGCCTCACGAGTCGCTCCTGCAAGTAATCGAATTTTGCCTTGCCATGCCTTCATGAATTACAGAGTTTGCATCATCTAGGGGTAATAGACCATGCTGCCCATGTATTAAATAGCGTCGCCCGCTACAAACTTCCATAATTCCATAGCCTGCGACCCTTTGGCTCTGCATGCAATACAGTCGTGCTCTTTTGGACTTCAAAAATAGTTGTCGAGTGGCTTAGGCCCTCATTGCCCTCAAAAGAATAAGCGTTGAGGGGACTTTGGGAGGGGAACCTGAGATCATCATGACATACAGGTTGCTAAATTGCCAAGTTAAATACTTCTTTGACCATATACAAAGGTTAAGAGAATAAGACCCCAAGGTCCATATTTTACTCCATTAAAAAAAAAAAGGAGCTCTAAAGTTCTAAAAAAGAAGACATTTTTCTTTTGGTGATCTCAAACACAAGTGCAAGTCCACTCCATCGACCATCAAAGGTGTACAAAAAAAAAGAAAGAAGAGCAAAGCAAAATCTGAGGAAGCTCGAATCAACAAGGCAATTTGGAACCACGAAATCACCGTGCAATTAATTGGAGACGACTACAAAGCGACTTCACACAAAGACGACTACAAGCGACTTCATCAATCATATATCTCCCACTCTAGTCTTTTCTATGTCCAATCAAAGAGTGAGATAAGTGATTTCTTTTGCTTTATATTTCATATACTTAGTATCATCTGCCATCTCTCTTACCATACATTCAAATTACACTTTTCAATCCGTTTAAATTTTCATACACTTAGTAACCCTATTTCCCTCCGCTATGCTTTATTTGTATTTATCGCATTATCATGGCGAATCAACCTACAACCACCCATGCTTCAAGAGCAGTTAGACACACTTCAGGCACAGTTGGCCGATGAGCAAGAGCATAGGGAGAGATTGGAAAAGAAAATCAATGGTAAGAAAAGGAAGAGGCATTCATCTGACGATGAGTCATCCGACGATGATTGCAAAGATGATCCTATTATCAGGATAGTCAAAGCCACACTAAGAGCACAGAATTCGAGAAAGGGGAGTAAGATAAGTAGAAAATCTTTCTTGTTTTAAAATTTCAATGGAAAGAAAGAAGCACGCACTGTCTTGTCTTGGATCAGTCAGCTAGATGATTACTTTTCAAGGGAGAAATTCTCTGAAACAGATAAGATTAAATGTGCTGCAAATCATTTAGTTGAGAGTGTTGCACTTTGGTGGAGCATCACTAAGCACCGTAAAAGGCGACCAAAATCTTAGAAGTCCTTTCCAAAGCTCATCAAAAGAGATTTCCTTCCCTCACACTTCAAAGCAAAAAGCAGACAACAGTGGGATACTTTCAGGAAATTCGATAAAGAAATGATCTCCACTTACACTGATAGGTTTTGGCAAATGTTGGTCCAACTACACTCCTTAGAGAAAGTGAGTGAGCAAGATCAACGAAGAAATTATGTGGCACGTCTAAAATCTAAGTTAAGAGCCGAGATTTAACATGTTTCATCCTCGCTCACTGAACTTTGTGATTTCTCTTGCAATGAATTGTGAGAGGAAGAATGGGATCCCAAAAAGGGGAAAGATTTGGAACAGCCTGTACCCTTTTATAAGAAAAAGAGGTTTGATAAAAAGCCCTTCTTTAAATCTAAAACTGGTTTTGTTCCACAGAAGATAGATTCTTCTTTGAAGCCGAATGGTAGAAAATTTCTGAAGAAAGAAATAAGGTGTTTCAGGTGCAACAAGGTGGGAGATATAGCTACTGAATGTCCCAAAAGAAAGAAGACCCCGATGGCGAAAGTGCACATGATCAAGGACGAAGCAAGAGGGAGGTAAGTATAATTGTCATGCTCTTCTGAAAATGAAAGGTCTCATTAATGGTGGCAAAGAGGTTGTTATTCTACATGACGATGGTAGTACACATGATTTCATTTCGGAAAGAGCCTTAGCAAAGCTAAACCTAGAGTCATTCCCATCTAACTATAAGGTCAAAGCTGCTTTTACCAAGAGAAAGTATAATTGCACTAGAGAAGTCAAGAATCTTGAAATTCCAATCAAACCATACAAGGATTGATGAGACTTTCTAGTGGCACCCCTATAGGGAGTTGATATCATCTTAAGAATGCCATGGAGACATCAATATAATCCTAAGATAGATTACGATTCACACCATATGTGGATTGAGAAGAACAAACAAGAAATATGTTTGAAAACTTCTATGAAACTTGAGATCAGTCCTTTACTCAACCATACACTTGATGAATGCAGTAATGGCTACTCATCCAAACACTAAGCCTATACACCAAAAGTTTCTTTCTCAAAATTTTGATTGTTTCTTAGAGGATTTACCACCTGGATTACCCCGTTCTCGACTTGAAGATCATAGCATAGAAATCCTACTAGGCGAACTCCACCTTTCAAAGCTCCTTATAGAGTTAACCAGCTAGAGAAAAAGGAAATTCAAAAGCAAGTGGAGGAACTAATAGAGAGAGGATTGATAAGACCCAGTAGTCCTCCTTATGGAGCACCTGTCTTATTACTAAAAGAAGAATGGAACCTATCGAATGTGCATAGACTATCGTGCACTAAACAAAATCACAGTGAAGAACAAATACCCAATCCCTAGGATTGATGATCTTTTGGACAAATTGAAAGGGGCTAGGTCTTCAGTAAGATAGATCTCAAATCCGGCTATCATCAAGTTGGAATGGTAGAAGAGGATATATAAAAGACTGCCTTTAGAACTCAAACAGGACATTATGAATTCCTAGTTATGCCTTTTGGGCTAACTAATGCTCTAGCTACTTTTAGTAGAATGATGAACTGAATCTTTCTTAAACACCAAGATTGTGTGGTAGTATTTTTTGATGATGTTCTAGTGTTTAGCGAAGACACTGAGAAGCATAAGGAACATCTGAAGCTAGTCTTTTCACTCTTGAAAAAAAATCAAGTGTACATAAATCCTGAAAAGAGTAGTTTCTTTCAAGATTAAATAGAGTATTTGGGTCACATTGTGTTCGCCGATGGGATTCGAGTAGATCCAAAGAAGATTGAATGCATAGTCACATGGCCTAAACCATGAGATATACACGAATTAAGATTATTCTTGGGATTGTGTAGCTTTTATAGAAAGTTTGTCAAGAATTTCGCATACATTGCACATCCATTGACAGATCTTCTTAGAAAAGCTTAGCATTTCTTATGGACCGAGCGTCAAGATAAATCTTTTGCAGCTTTGAAAGAAGCTCTCACGCACGCTCCTGTGTTGCAACTACCCGATTTCTCTAGACCATTCTTTGTAGTTGGAACCGATGCTAATGGATATGGAATTGGAGCCATGCTTATGCAAGATGGACATCCTATATATAGCAGATGAGAGTTGAAAATTAACACCAACAAAATGTAATTATAGTACATATGATAAAGAATTAACCGCTGTTGTGCATGCCTTACGAATGTGGAAACATTATTTGATGGGAGCTGAGTTTCTTATCAAAACTGATCGCAAAGTATCAAGCATTTGTTGACTCAGCCACTAATATCCGATAGGCATATCAAGTGGGCATCATTTATACAGAGTTTTTAGCCCATGATTCAGTATCAACATGGAAAAGAAAATGTAACTGTTGCTGATGCTCTTAGTAGAAAGCCAAGTATTAATCGCATCACTGCTGCTGTAGTAGAGACCTAGCCTTTCGAAGGTATAAAGAATTCTTACCAAGAGGATCCAGACTTTTCAGATATATGGAACAAATTAAAGAATAATAAATACTATGTTGGACTATTCATGCAATGATGGGTACCTCTTTAATCAAAAGAAATTATATATCACTCGACCCTTTGGACAAATTGTAATGGAAGAAATGCACCAACCACCATATATGGGACATAGGGAAGTGACTGCCACTTTACAAGTGATAGCAAGAGAATCTCATTGGCCTACTATAAGAAAAGATGTGGCTAAGTTTGTAGCCGAATGCATCACTTGTCAGAAGATCAAGAGTTATAAAGGAAAAACCCGTGGATTGCTAATGCCTTTACGTATTCCTACACAACCTTGTGAACAAATATCCATGGATTTCATAATAGGTTTTTCTACTACAACGAATCAAAATGATATGATATAAACGATAGTAGATCGCTCTAGTAAGCAAGCTTATTTCATCCCATGCAAGAAGACTTTAAAAGCTCAGCAAGATGCACATTTATTCATCAAGCATATCTTTGTTCATCATGGCTTGCCAAAGATTAAATTGTCTAACCGAGATTCAAAGTTTTGCAGTAATTTTTGGATAGCATTATTTCATAATCTAGGCACTAAGTTAGATTTCTCATCGACTTTTCATCCAGAACCTAATGGACAAACTGAAGTCACAAATAGTACTATTTTGGACATGTTAATAGCTTATGTGGGAAGTCAACCAAAGACTTGGAACAAATATCTTCACCTCTTACAACTTGCTTATAATAATACTCCTCATTCTGCAACTAGAAGAGCACCCTTTGAGATCATCTATGGGAAAGTTTTACCTATTCCAATCACACAATTGACCCATAGAGTAGAGGCAGCAGATGCATTTACCCATGACTATCAAAATATTCTCAAAGAGGTTAGAGAAGCCATTGCAATCACTCAAGAGAAGTACACAAAACAAGCTAATAAGAAACGAAAACACATGCTTTTTAAAGAAGGTGATTATGTACTTCTTTGGATTAAGCAAAGAAGATTGAAGAGCGTTGAGGAATGGCCAGTAATCAAGATGTCCCCTCATTTTTATGGATCTTTCAAGGTGATTCAGAAAATCAATGATCTAGCTTATAGGCTTGAATTACCTGATAATTGGAAAATACATAAAGCTTGTCATATCAGCCTCTTAAAGCCCTTCAAAGACCTTTACCTATTCATCCTGTGAAGAGGCTCCATTGATTGTTGATGAAGAAGAAATACTAGAACCTAACTACATTATTGATCATCAACAGACCTCGACCCAAAGAAAATGTCTATACTAATAAATATTCGCTCAAATTTAAGAATCATTCGAGAGAAGATGCTCAGTGGTGGATGCCTGAGTGGTTCTTTCGAACTTTTCTAGACCTCATCAGTTCCTATAATCAAACACGCAACTGAGGTCAACTGCAATCCAAGCAAGAGGGATGTTACGAAAATTATATTTATGATATATCTTGCTTAGGATATTATTATTTTAGTCAAGTGACTATATAAAAGTACTCCAGAGGAGCACACTGGATGCGGCGGGGGTCCTAGTGGATACTTTGTGTGGTTAGTTGGGGATGCCTAACTAGCTTGTGTTTTGCCATGCTAGATGGTCAGTATTGTGGGTGATTCCATGTTAATACTAATATCACTAGTGTTATTGGTGTTGTGCTTGCTTATTGTGCTTTAAGCGCGGTTATGTTGGGATCGGTTGATTCGGTGATTCGTTCAATCGATTGTCAATAACTAATGTAATTGGCAGCTTGAGTACAGGTGATGGAACTCATAGCGAGGATTGGAGTTAGTGCGAGCGTACCGATCGAGGTGTTGCACAGTGCATTATTTATGGCCATGGGCCAATTCCGTATTTCTTTATTATTGCAAGTTTGAGCAATATATTTTGGAGTGGACTTAATTCAATTTTGGTCCCAAAGATGGCTGTGTAAAGCAAATTCCTCATTTTGGAAGAGACGGATAATTTTTACTCCTGGTGCTTTTATGAAATATCATAAATACCCTAGATGAGAAAGCGTGAGCCACTCATCTATGGGGGGGGAGATTGTACCCAATCTGCTGTCGCTTTCATGGTGTGATTTGTGTTCTTCTTCTTTAATTGATTAAGTGGTGAATTTTGTGTGGAAGAGTTTACCTTTTGGTTTCAATGGCTTTGTAAAACTTACTACATAGAGACTAGTATGCCTTGCTTCGAGGTCTCTCCACACCATGAGTAGTGGATTGTGAAGATTAAGGTTGTCAAGCACATTTCATTGGGGATGCTTAGGGTGGATCCTAAGAAATGAATGACTCTAGATATTGCAAGTCACCTTTTTTTATCAAGAGGCATTGATCCTAGTGGCGGCTGTATAAGACCAATCAAAGAGATTGATTGTAATGTAGAAAACGACAATACCGACACTTGGCATTTTATGTTTGGGTTTTGTATAACATAACTTCTATTACATTGTTATTCTCTCAGGAAATGCTCTAGGAATTTATTATTATTTTTGTTTTATTGGGGGGTCATTGTTTAATAAGCCTTGATGAGAAATTATGTTGCCTTCCTCCTCCTACGATTCAACTTGTTCTAATAATAAAACACTTCAAAAATCCAAGAATCAATCCCAGCCTCGATCCTCAGCTAATGAGATGAGACTGGCATCTATTTGATGGCAATACCTAATGTGTCTAGGCATGAAACACACACACACACACACACGCACGCACGCACGCACGCACGCATGCATGCACACACGTGCACACACACATACCTGCATGCACGTGCACAGGGGGGGGGGGAGAGAGAGAGAGAGAGAGAGAGAGAGAGAGAGAGAGAGAGAGAGAGAGAGAGAGATAGAGAGAGAGAGAGAGAGAGAAGCATTTGGATTTACGGCCTTTTTAATCACTACACTTGCACCATCGTGTTCTGATCCAGGAAAATTTCGAGCCATCTTGAATGCAATGAATCTTATAACAAAGTAAAAGGGTCTATTGCCTGAAAATTGAGATGCCACTCCGTTTGACCAAAATCAATGCCTTATGAAGCGTATGCCTTGATCTTTAAGCCAATGGCAATGGAGCAAAAAACAATGTTGTAAATAAAGAGTGCCATGTGCTTTGTCATCAGATAGGTAAAATGCATTGTATTGATCATTTCATCATTTGCGCCGATAAGTAATATCAACAAGGATTGCACATTGATCAGTATGCAATGCATGGATTGAAATTCATTTTGCTCTTTCAATGATTAATTCTTCACAAAATCCACGAGATATATTGAAATGTAGGGAAGTTCGTCAAACACTCCCTAAATTGATTCACCTACCACTTGTATATGAAGTTGTTTGATAACCTTGGTTATATAATCCTTTAACATTGATAACATGTTATTGTTTGGCATCTCTTTGACCAATAAGACTTTGTGACTTTTCTTTTGTTTCTATTTGTTTAGCGTAACACCAATATCCTCAACACCCTACACCACCACTTTTTTTGGCATCTCTACTTTTCACCATGGACATGGTGCAAATTTTGTACATCACACCTTTCACAATCTCCCATAATCATGGAATGTTGAGTTTTTGTGCTTGGCACAAATGCATGATTCCCGCAACTATGTGACTCCACCAAGGCATGCTCATGTGCTTTTGCCTATTCCTACTTATTAAAAGCATTTTGCAAAGACAAGAACTTGATACTCATTATCATCTATATGTGATATATGAAGCAACGCATGTTTTTGTCCTTAAGCTTGTGTACAAATAAGGGTTTTAGCTTCTCAAAGGATCACTGTCCCCAATTCCAATAGAGATGCGTAGATATGCAGCTTTGAACCTCATGAAGGACTTTGCCTGCATGAATAAAAAAACATGAGAATACTAGTTGTGAAAATTGCATATGCTATATAGCTTACTCTGTGCTGTGTAGAGTACATTGTGCATATAGCACAATGAATGTAATATATTATGCATATAGCACATTGAATGTACCAAATTGTATGTTCCTTATAGCACACTATATGTGCTATATAGCCCCCTACATGTGGGATATAGTGCACCATATAAGCACAATAATTGTGGCACATATATGTGCTATATATCCCACTACATGTGCTATATAGCACATTATATAAAACACAATAATAGTGGCATACTATAATGTTATATCCCACTATATGTGCTATGAACTGGTTTTTTAAGTGCAAGCAGGGTAGGGGGGAAGGTGGATTCCGATCATAGCCTCTCATTATTTCACCTGAAGTGAGTAAAAAGTAGTCACAACCTTGTAAAGAGGGGCATATATATCTCAGCATTGGTACTTATTAGACAATACCATCATTTTCTAGTTCCACAAGCAATGTGATAGGCCTTCATTATCATAGTCACATTCTATCTTGTCTCTTTGCTTAAATCGCTTTCACAGCAATGATTGGACACGACGATAAACTAATTTCATAATTGAGTTATTATCTATCTTTGTTTTTTTCATATAAAGGGTCTGTATTGCACAAGAACAAATCACCACATATCTCTGCAGGAACACAAATTGTCCTTAAAGTGATGGATACAACAATCATCTCGGACAATGATCTCTCGTTTTTCAATCCTAGATATGATCTTACTTACATCGTGACAATCATTGCACATCCTCGAGTTTTTTATCACATGCAATGTTTGTCCCTGTCCAGTGTTGAGAACTCCAAAAGCTATAGCAAATTTCTCTGCATGCCCGCATAATGCAGCTTCCTTTTGCTGATAAGAGCTGGGTGTCAATAAGTTTGATGCCCTGATGCTTGAGCTCCAAACTTCTAGCATTGTTGTAATTTCCTTACTTTGGTTGTCACCCACCACAAACTCATGCACCTTCTTGTTCACTTCTATCAAAGCACATGCAGGCTTGTTCCTTGCCCCTACATGTTTCCTCAACTCCTCTATGCTATATGCATCATCCCACCTGCCAACACTAGCATACATGTTTGCAATGAGCACATATGAACCAGCATATTCTGGATACATCTGGACAACCTGCTGAAAGCATCTATGTCCTTGTTCTGCTTCCTCATAAGTTTTGCAGGCACTAAGTAAAGCTGTCCATGTTCCCACAGATGGAGGACACCAGATTTCAAGAAATTCCTCTGCCTCATACAAATGTCCTGATCGGGCAAGAAGATCAATCATGCATGTGTAGTGCTCTATTCTTGGTCCAATGCCAAATTCTTGCTGCATCACCTTAAAATACTCCTGGCCTTTGCATACAAGGTCGGTTTGGCTGCATGTAGTAAGAAGCAACGTGAAGATAATAGCATCAGGCTTCATTCCCTGTTGCTGCATGTCCTCAAAGCATTGTACTGCCATGCTACCCTCATGGTTCATGCCACATCCTCTTATCATTGCACTCCACAAGATAATGTCCCGAACTTGCAGTTTGTTAAAAACTTCCCATGCCTCTGAAAGTGAGCCACATCTGGCATACATGTCGATTAAGGCACTGCTGATAGAAGGATCTCCTTCAAGTCCCTTCCGTGAAATCTCATCATGCATCTCTCGTCCCTTGCTTACAGCTCCCATGCAGCCACAAGCTTTCAGGATACAAGCAAGCGTGATAGTGTCTGGACATATTCCCTCAAGTTGCATCCGTTCAAAACATTTCAGCACTTCCTGAACAGGCCCATGTTCAGTATATCCTGCAATTAGTGCATTCCATGATACAACATTTCGAACTGGCAGCTTGTCGAAGACTTTCTGTGCCTCTGAAATTGAGCCACATTTTGCATACATGTCAACCAAAGTGCTGCCAACAAACAGCTCTCTTCCAAGCCCTTGCTTTGCCATCTCAGCATGTATTTCTCGGCCCTTTTCTATCGCTCCCAAGCTGCTACAAGCTTTCAAAACACAAATGAATGTGACATCATTTGGACAAATGCCGTTCAGTTGCATTTGTTCAAAACATTTCAGCGCTTCCTGACCAGGTCCATATTCAGCATACCCTGCAATTAGTGCATTCCATGAGACGACATCTTGAACTCGCAGCTTGCTAAAGACTTCCCGTGCCTCTGAAAGTGAGCCACATTTGGCATACATGTCAATTAAAGTGTTTCCAACGAACGGTTCTCTTTCAAATCCCTTCTGTGCAATCTCAGCATGTATTTCTCGGCCTATTGCCACGTCTTTCAGCCTAGCACAAGCTTTTGGTAGGGCCATCAGCGTATAGCTGTTAGGATGAACACCAGCCTCTTGCATTTTCTCGTACAGCTTGAGAGCATACTGCACTGGCCCGCATTGGATATATCCTAACATGAGAGACGTCCATGAATGTACATTCCGATGTATCAACCTATCAAAAACCTGCTGAGCATGCGAGACACTTCCACATTCCACATACATTGGCACAATGTAATTCCCAACAGCCCTATGTGTTTCCAACCCATTTTTGCAAATGAGCGCATGCACATGCTTGGCATTCGCTAGGCTTCTTTTTCTCCTGGACTTTTGCAAGATGCAGATAAAGTTCTCAGGGGGAGGCTGCTCCATTATTTGGTCCAACATACTGAGCGTCTCCTCTAAGCTCAACATACCCCAATCATGGCTCTCTTGTGGTGGTTGTGCGTCTGATTGTACTCCGGTTCCCCTAACGATGGCTGGGCACATGCAGGTGGACGGTGCTAGCTCCTCCAGAAGGCCAGGGGATACTTTGTCTGCAGTGGCTTCCTGGCTTTCCCCACTTCTCTCCAGCATAATTTCAACCCAACCGGCGTTGTACCAGCCATCTATGCACGGAGCCTCCTTAGCATTTTTATCGCTTACATCTAGGGCCCTTCTTCTTGTCTGTCACAACTCAATAAAGGTAATCAGAAAACCTAGTTAAAGATCTCTACAGCCTTAGAACTTTTTGCCTTGCCCAACATATTCGTCACTTACTTTGTTCTTTCTGCTTTTCCACGACTGAGAGGAATCCACCGAGTATTCCTTCCTTAATCGCTTTCTGAGTGATCTGCACTCCCTGACTGCCGATGGGAACACAATAAAAATGTGCTCCACAAAGAAATTCGTTGATAACAAGGAGAAATTATTGACATACTACGAAAGGAAGGAGTATGCTGCACACCTGTTTGAGGAACAGAAAAGCAGCATCCTGGCGGACTACTGCTCCACTCCCTTTTGGTAAAGAGAGGACCCAAAGATGGAAATGCAGGGGAGATGATAGCGAGCTGGTGCAAGGTCCCTTCTGCTAGTAGTGCTTCTCCTGCTCTGGCGTAGAGCCTGGTATCGTCTTGGCAAAGGCCTGAGATTAAGAATTTGGATGGATAGACCTCTGAACTTGAATTTGACAACATGGCTTGTACTCCCAATCACAAAAGGAGGACAAGAAGAAGAAGCATTCAATGATTAGCACTCTTACGTCCAATAGACTTTTATGGGAACTAGAGAACTACTTATGTATGTGTGTGGTGTGGGTGTATGTATGCGCTCATCTGTGCGCCCACCTGTGTACATGTTCAACTTCGGATAGTACACTCCATCATTATGGCATACGTGCAATTTTATTTGCCTCTTCTTCCCTGGTCTTTCAAGCATTTGGCTTCCTATATCTCCCAGGCTATGGAGATATTTTGGAAAAGCAAATCTCATAAAAAGGCTTTGCGACTACTACCTATGCAGTCTATTTGTTCACCTAAGACTCATGGGGGGCTTAATATTCTCAATCTCCAGGTTCATATGTTGGCAAGAAAGAGCACTATGATTGCTGATTTTCTTCAGCAAAAACAGCCATGGGCTATTATGTTAGCAGCTATGTGTGGAAGCATGGCGTCCCATGCATATGGGCATTGGATTACTGATCACTGGGAAGCCGTCATGTCCACATTTCAGGGGAAAATTCCTGGTTGCCTTGTTTCTACTACTTTTATTCATGATTGGAAGAGAATTCTCTCATATGCAAAATGGACAGGTGCTTCTTCTCATCATGGTAATTCTCTTCGCTTGGAAAGCATCCATTGGAGCAAGGTGTTTGAATTGCCTCTTGCTCTACAGGCACCTATTAAAGCATACAATCTCATGAAATTGGGCATCAGATTTGTTGGTGATGTCGTGGATCAACAAGGTTGTATGCTTTCATTTTCACAAGCTTGCAGGACATTCTCCTTGGGTCTGCATCATTGGTCCATTTGGAGAATACTTTTAGCAATGTTGCAGCCATTTGTTCCGGTTCCTCCACTGTTTGCATAGGACAGATTAATGGACTGGAATTTGACTTCTTTACCTCCTGCTACCCATACGCTCTCAATGCACAATCTGACCTCCTCGAAGGTCTACAGATTTCTTCTTCCACCGCCATGGATTGACAAGCATGCCAACACTCTTTGGAATTTGGATAAGCCTTTATCTTGGTGGCAATCACGACTCATGAAGATCTGGAAAGCCAAATTGCCATTGAAACAGAGGCTTTTCTTTTGGAGATGTATAGTGGGAACTTTTTCCATTGGGGTGAAATTAGCAGCACGCCGCATTGCTTCCCCTTCCTACCCTCGTTGCTCTCATCATTGCGAGACAGTTCCTCACCTATTATGGTTTTGCCCACATTCTCGCATACTGATCACTCATGTTTCTCATTTGCTGCGGCTTCGGTTTCCCTCTATTAGATTTGGGAAACTCTTCTGGATGTTTGGATGCCTCTCATCTCAGATGTCTCCATTCCTCCTCTTCTTTCATTGGACTCGCTTTTGGGTACTATGGACCATTTGGACACAGAGATTGCATTCTAGGATGGGTCAACAGTTTCCTCAGGCATATATTTTCTTCAGAATGTCCCTCAAGCAATCCTTATATGACAGTTTTGCTACAAGGGACTTGGATGCCACTAGCCTTGAAGTGTTCTCTACCTGTTTTTGAGTTCTTCCATTGGGTCTCTTTTGGAGTCTAATGTCAGTGAGTGGGAGACTTCCCATCTTGTAAATTTATGATAATATAAATACACTGGATTTTACCCAAAAAAAAAAGTATGTACATGTCCATGTGTGTGAGTGCGCGTGCACGCTTGCATATGTGTACACCTTACCTTCACTTGTGTGTATCTGTCTCCATCTGTGAGAATGTGTGCGCGCACACACTTGTGTGTATGTGTATTTAGCGAGTTGTGTGTATGTGTATCTGTGTGCACCCCCTGCCTATGTTTGTGTTGTGTATACATGTGCATGTGTATATACGTATGTGCTTAGGTCCATCTGTGTGTATATGTGTGCCCACCCCATGACTATATGTCCATGTGCATATGTACTTGTCTGTGTGGTGTGTGCATGCGCATGTGTTTGTGTATGCGTGCGCACGCTCGTATGCGTACGTGTAAGTGTGCATGTGCATTTTTGTGTGTGTGTGTATATATGTGCATTGTGTGCATGTATGCATGTGTATATGTGTGTGGGCCAATGGTAGTCCAAGAGTCCAAGGGTCGTAGTTCAAAGCTAATGCTAGTCTAAGAGCTTGCGGTAGTCTAACAATCAAGGGTGGTAGTCCAAGAGCTTGTGGTACTTCATGAGTCCACAAGGGTCAAAGGTCCAATGGTGGTAATCCAAGAGGTAGTGATGGTCGAGGAGTCCAATGGTGGCATATGGCAACATTTTCCAAGCTCTCCTCCTCCAAGCTGTCACATGTTTAAAACTCTCTGCATTTTTTTTTTGTTCTTCGGTAATAGGTAGAATAGATGTAGCTCTCCTCCTCCAAGCTGTCACATGTTAAAAACTCTTCGCGTTTTTTTGCTTTGTTCTTCGGTAATAGGTAGAATAGATACAGCTAATCACTCTTCCCATCTAACCGAAAATTCATGAGACTTGCTTAAATGCTCAAAGAGAATTCTCCTCGCCAATACCATATGCCACCAACATGATATAGTAGCAAGAGTCGCTCGACACGACCTAGTTCTTATAGTAGGGGCAAGGCAATGGTGCGACTTTCACTTGTGTTTTGGTCCTGCTAGGAAGATTCTCAAGAAATTTTATAAGAAGGGACGACTAGGGAATGAGGGCGAGGGTAGAGGAAACAAGGTATCCTCTTTTATTTCTTAGGGGGGCAAAAGAGTGGTCTAGATGCAATGAGGATTTGAGTTGCCTTAAAGATCCTTTCATAAGGAATTTTAAAGGAAGGGGACGACTAAGGAACCAAGGCGAGGTCAGAGGAAACATGGGATCCTCTTTTGTTTCTTGGGGGAGAAAAAGAGTGCTATGGATGCAAGGAGGATTTGAGTTGCCTTAAAGATTCCCAAATGGTTGTGCTAAGTAGGTCCTAAGAATAGATTCCCAAATGGTTGGGGGAGCTTAATAAAGCTGAATGTGATGTTAGGTGGCAATTCTTCTAGCGTGTACTTGCTTTTCATTACACTATATCTAGCATGCATACTTCCAAGGTTTGTTATCTTTAAAAGAAATCTATTAACTGTGATAATCTCTCTTGCAATTGTTTATGCACCAAATCCAAATTCTTCTCTTTTTCTCTTTCTTTCTCTGTGTGTGTGTGTGTGCGTGCGTGCACCCGCATGCACGTGTGTTCATGCGCATGCGTGTATGTGTGTGCATGTGCGTGTGTATGCGTGCATGTGCATATGTGTGGTAGACTTACTTTTACAAAACCCCTTTTCATAGTGAAATGAAAACAATGTAGATAATGGATACAACAAGAAAACAATTGCATTTAATGAAAAGTTTGAACATGTTACTATTGTTTATACACAAGAAGGTCATCAGAGGTAGGCATTTTGTAAGACTTTGCAAAAATGCATACATGCACAAAAAGCTGAGCTTTGATAAGTCATTGTAAGCATCACTTTTATTGAAGAAGGGGGTCTTCATCCCTGCCCGCCATCCAACAAGGAGAACCTACTTAAACCTTAGTTGGGAAAACAGGTGTCATTGTTGGCCCCTAGGTTACAGCCAAGGGAAAAAAGCTCACCAGTACAGGAGCAAGTATTGTTCCTATAGGCAGTGACTAAGTATCTCATTGGGTAACTCTTGGAGCAAGTAGTCGCAGGCGAGGTGACTTAGTTCACTTTTGAATCGCAAGCATTGGTAGCAGCACATGGTGAAGCAAAAGATCAAGGGCGGTCAACCAATGGCGAGATCGCGGTGTAGCGAGCCAAGCGTGCCACCTTTTAGAAGGCGGTTTTGTTGTAGTCTAAAAAAGTTTTGTAAAAAGGGAGAAGGGAAAAGAGGTGATATTGCGAGTTCATGCTCTCCCTCTCACCTAAGCCTTCTAGGTTAGGAAACTTGACCCCGAGTGTTCATTGCAAGCTGAGGTGGGCTTGGTTGTATATACAGTTTACTTCAATATATGAGTTGATTTTCCTTTCCTACTTGTCAATGAAGTGTTGTCTACTTAGTGTGGTATTAAATTCCTAAGTGTTGGTAACTCGATTCTCCCATCACCATATGGTTTCCTTCAACAACTAACCTCGACCTTCATGTTCTAACTGTTGATCATTGGTTTGTCACCCCGAGCACCCACGTTCCACTTAAATGGATTGCAAGAGCAAGCATATTCACCCGAGTAGTGCACAGGGTTGGGTTATTTTCGAGCATCGAGCACCATTAAGTTAGCCTATCGAGAGTGAGCAAACCAGACCATCAACATTTGGCGATCTTGTTAGGGAAGGGGCAATTGAATTGTGAGTTGATGAATTATTAGTTGGGGAATCTAGAGGATGGCAGCAAGCCTAGGATATAGGGGTGATTGAAAGGTTCGTGTTGTCCAGTAAAACGAACTGAAACAGTTGCTTGGTATTGTGAACTATTATAAGAAATTCCTACAAGTAACTCTAGATGAGTGGAGTGGGTGCTTGAAGACCAGTGGAATACACAAAGTATTTAGATAGCTACTCAACTACTTTTTAACTTAGCCAATGGCTGACACATGCTAAAAAAGAAGATGAAGATACGTGGCCAAGCACGAAGAATTCCTGAGCCAAAGGAATTGACTGCATCCTAGCATGAGCACTGGTGTAGTCTTAAAATAGATTTCAATACACGAAGGAGATTGGTAGAAGCATTGACCGTCAAACACGAGCGTAGGGCGCAAGGAGAGAGACTCGGCCATGCTACCTCAGGGGTGGAAGTTGAGTACTATGCAGAGCCAGAAGGACGAAACACTGGTCTTGGGCTGAGGCATCCCAAAAGATTGGTAGATGAAGGTCCATCATGGCAAGTGGAGTTCGAGCATTCTTCTACATAAAGCTTGGATTTTGATCGGTTGGCCATTTCCTCTTTAAAATATCAAAATGAGCATGAGGACCACACAAATGAACAGAGAGAAAGACTTATTCAATACTCGACTGGTATTCCAGAAGAATCTCATTGGGGAAAGATATGAACGAAGAAGATCAACCACTATAGATGGCCAAAGAATTAATAGACAAGAAGAGCAGCTTCCTTCTGATGGAGAAAGATGCCACTGAGTACTTGAAGGGGTAAATGTGGAATAGCTAAGGCAAATCAGAGGCAATTTGCTTGAGTTCCTGTCACCATGGGAAGAAATTCTACTCGACCTGTTGATGTACAATGACTTGCACCTCTAAGGCCTGAAGATAGTGCAATGGACCAATTGCAAGTTGGTCAATAGCAGCCTCATATGCATGAAGACAGCTATGATAGATGGAGAATTGGTGTTTCTATTCTTCTAGTGGATGACTTGTTCACTTCGACTATGGATGGAAGTACCTTCGAAATGAACAGACAAGTGCAAGACCAACTCCAACATCAAGTAAAGTTTTAGAATTTCAAAGGCATTGATAACAAAGTCCCGTATAATCATCTTCAAAAAATTTGAGGGTTTGCGATATCAATGGTGCCATGATAGACAAAGAATACATGGATTATTTTCCATGTACTCTAATAAAAAATACACAGAGGTGGTTCAACTAGACAAAGGAGAATCTATCCAAGACTTTGTACTTAGGATGTGATCTATTATTAACCAGTTTTCTAATGTGCTAGATGACAAGTCTATGTGAGCCTAGTTGATCACAAGATGGACCTAGGTAGACTTGCATAAGCCAAAAACAATCAATCCTACTAAAACTTATGAAGAGATTTCTAGATAGAGCTATCGCTCTTGAAAAGAGTGAAGGCTTGAAAGGCAAAACAAAGAAGAAAGATGTCAATAATGATACTGACAAAACACCGGCAAAGAAAGATAAGCTTAAGACTGAGTTGAAGAAGGCCTTAAAGAAATTGGGCATCCATGGAAAGCCTAGTAATAATGAAAAGTGGTAGTAATAAGTGTTTTAGGAATGTACACTTAGAGGAAGAATGCAAAACAATTTCCAATACTTGTTGGGCCTGACAACTCAGACTGTTGGTTCAATGCAAAAATTTGCCGGTATGAGTGTACCAGGTGACCACTGATACTCAGCCTCCGAGTGGCAAACCACCACGCCTCGAGCAGAAGGATAAGAATAAGAATGGAAAGGAGAAAGCAGACCCATCTAAGATCAAATGCTTCTATATTGGAGAAAACCATCTCCATTTTGATTGTCCAATTTGGGCTAAACATTTGAAATTCCTCAAAACTGATATGGAAAGGAAAGAAGTGGATCTAGAATGCCAAGAGTAGTTGTAGCCAAGCTACCAAATGTAGTTGATGCCCAAGTGGTTACCAAGTCAAAAGGTTCAATTGTAACATCTGCAGA
Source organism: Dipteris shenzhenensis (assembly GCF_047967505.1). NCBI lineage: Eukaryota > Viridiplantae > Streptophyta > Polypodiopsida > Gleicheniales > Dipteridaceae > Dipteris > Dipteris shenzhenensis. The sequence continues at coordinate 7,681,890 of NC_141603.1, read as the reverse complement.
TATGGGTTCCTTAGACAAAGATATCAATTGGAAAGGATTTTGTTGTAAAATCACTAGGGATTTGAAGGGCAAAGCACTAGCATTGGAGATCTCAAACGAGCAGTCTCAGCCATCTATTACCGAGCAAGGAAAATATTCAACCTCTAAGGATAGTGTGCAAGAACTGAGTACTTCATCGGATCCTAGTGCAAAGCTAGCCCAAGTATGGAAATTTTCAAGAACATAAAATCAATTTGACATGTTGAATTAATGCAAATAGCTCTGCATTGTCATGATTTCTTCACTCAGCAAAGTAAATGCCCAGTGGTCAATGAAGAAGTGCCACTAATTACCATCAAAGTCAAAAAGTAGACCGTACTAGGTGTGATAGTAGATGGTGGTTCCAGTGTAAACATTATTTCTAAAGAAATTTCTAAGAGCTTGAAGTTCAAGTTCTTCTAACCATCTCCCTTTTGAGTGCATAGGGCGAATCAATGGCTAATTGACCCAAAAGGTATCCTACGGGATGTTGTCATTTCATTATGCATTCAGTTTTATTGTAATCACCATGGAGCAGACATAAAGCAAAAATTGAAGGTCTAGAAGATTACCAGAAAAAAAGATCTATTCTTGGGTAACTTCATTGAAGACATTGAAGGAGAAAGGGAGCTAGCTAACATACCAGTGACTATTACACCACTCGGTATTGAATAGTGGTGCGTGCTAGAACCAACCCAAGATAATCTTGGGACGTAAGACAAACCTGCAATGGTGGTGGTAAGTGCTAATCTCCCTTCTAGCAATTGAAGGTTTTCAAAGAGTTGTTCACTAGAGATACAAAGAAAATTTTGCCTGGAACTATAGCGACTTAGTGGAGTTCCTCCTGAGTTATGTCAACATAGAATCCCTCTGGTGCTAGATGCTAAACCAATTCGACAATAAAGGTATAGGATGAATCCAAACTATGCCAAACAGGTGAAAGCTAAGCCAGATCAACTGCTGTGTGCTAGCTTTATTCATGCTATTGACCCCAATGATTGGCTATTTCCCATTGTGGTAGTGTCAAAGAAAAATGGTAAACTACTCGGATTACTGGAAATTGAATGCACAAATGGGTATTTCACCCAACCCAGCTAAAAGTTGTGTTATGTGTTTGAGTTGGTATCTTGCTCAGTCATGTCATTTCACAATATGGTATATGCGCCGAGCCAAGAAAACTATTCAACAGATGCCAGAGCCTAAGAATTTAACTCAATTGTGTTCTTTTATGGGCTTTATCAATTTCTATAGATGGTTCATTAAAGACTTTACCAAGATTGCAGCTCCATTGTATGAGTTGACTAAAAAAGATGCCAAGTTTGAATGGACAGCTGAGTTATTTGTGGTTTTTCATGAATTAAAAAGCTGAGCTACAGCTACACCCATTTTGATGCAACCTAGATGGGATGTCATTTTCCATGTGCATGTGGATGCTTCTGGTTATGTGTTAGGTATTGTCTTGGCTCAACCAGATGGTCGCTTGGATTATTTGGTATATTATGCAAGGTGGTTATTGACTCCCACTGAGTTTAAATACTATACTACTGAGTGAGAAGCTTTGGGCATGATATTTAATGTGCAAAAACTAAGGCATTATTTACTCAGCAAGCCCTTTGTATTTTATGTTGATCACCATGCATTGCTTTATCTGATCAACAAAATTGCCATTCAAAGACACCTCATACGTTGGATGCTTCTTTTATAGGATTTCAACTTTAAGATTATTCGTAAGCCCAAAAAACTCATGTAGGAGCTAACTGTTTGTCTAGACTACTTGCCCCAGAAGATACTCTAGAAGTCACTAAACTTCTAGATGTCGAGCTCTTTGTAATTGATTATTGTGAGCATGAGTATGATGAGTTGATGTATTATTTGTCTAAAGGCACATTTCTTGACAATATGCCCCGTGATAAGCACATGCAATTAGCCTTGAAGGCTTGGAAATTCACTTTAATTGATGGAGACCTCTATTGCCAATGTGTAGATGGTGTTCTTCATTGATGGGTTCTACCACAAGAGCGAGCAATAGTTCTACAAGAAGCTCGCTCAAGTCCATCAAGTGGACATTTTCAAGGAGATTTGCCTGCAAGAAAAGTTTTGCAGGCAAGTTTATGGTGGGAGACTTTGTTTAAGGATGCTCAGACTAAGTGTATGTAGTGTGACGTATGTAGTGTGATGTATGCCAACATATTGGGACATCTGTTTTCAAATCAATCTATGCCACTGCAATCTACTCGTCCTTGGGAAGCTTTCCACATATGGGGTTTGGATTTTGTTGTTCCTTTCAAACCTTCCAGATTCACACAAAATATGTATATTATAGTGGCTACTAATTATGCTACTAAGTGGGCTAAAGCTAAGTAAATCCGTGATAACTCGGCTCGGAGCATACCAAGGAGCACTACCAAATTTATCTTTGAGAATTTGATTTGTAGATATGGATGCCCCATATATCTTGTCAATGATCAAGGCTCACATTTTCTCAATGAAGTTATGCAGTCTACTAAAGGATGAGTTCAAAACTATGCATGTAGTTTCGATCACTTATTATGCTCATGGTAATGGTGAATTTGAATCAACAAATAGGATGCTCAAGTTTATTTTATCTAAGACAGTGCAATCACATAAAGGCGATTGGGATGCTAAACTTCATGTTGTATTTTGGGATTACCAAATTGTCTACAAGGTTACTACAAATCTAACTCCGTTTCGTATGACTTTTGGGTTGGAAGTGGTAGTTCCCTTAGAATTTATTGTTTCGAGTCTCCATGTGGCAACCGAGCATCAATTAGATGAATCCTGGAAATCAAGGGGTGATTGCATCAGCTAAGCCACTTGGATGAACTACGCCTCCGAGTAGCCTGGGGTCACAACAAGTGATTCAGTGTAGAAGGAAAGCATGACATGATAGGCATATTGTGCTTAAGCACTTCAAAAATGGTATGCTCGTATTATTGTATAATGCTAAGCTAGGACCCCCTAAAACATATTTCAAACTCAATTGGAATGGGTCCTATAGGTTGACTTAGGTATTTCCTAATGGAACGGTACATCTTGAAGATTTGCAACAAAATGTGTTCCTCGAGTTGTATAATGGGAGCGAAGTGAAGCCTTACCAAGCACAACAGGTTCCTCGGTCACACAAAACTCAGTTACGGATCACTCAATTGAAAATTCCTTGGTTGATTTTGTGCCAACACGAATGCCTATCAGTTGTTTGGTGATAGTAGAAGTAAAATGCTACATGCAAACATATGGTAGTTCGAACATTATGGGGGCATTAATTTCAAGATGAACATGTCCAAGAATGGGGTATTGCAATTAATCATCTAGTCATTCAAGTGACGGGACATCCATTTTTAGTTCATCGTCGCCTACACTTAACTTTGGATTTTCGGCATCTTTGTTTGTTCTTGCACTTTCTTACTGCCTCCTTACTCTCTTCATCTTCGACTGCATTTTTTCTCTCTTCATCTTTGATTTCCTTCCTACCTCTTCTGTTATCACTACCTCCTATTACCCTCCACATAGCATTTGTGATTATGGAGGAGCATAGAGCTTGCAACGATCACTAGAGGAGGCATAAGGCACCTTCTCGTGTTTTGCCTCCACATCCAATCAAAGACTTTGGCAACAATATCATGAAAGGGAGTTTGAGGAGCAATAAACTCCTGAAGTTGGCAAAACTACCATGGGAGCAAGTTTGGGATGAAGCATTGGTGGAAGAAATCCTCGTCTCATCCAATGTTGAGAATCACAGTGTGATTATTGAGAATGTTCATGTCAGTCTGAGTTTTTAATTGTTAGAGGAAGTTTTCCAGATGAAGGTGCCGGCATCCTCAAGTTAATTAGGATCAATTGAGAATTGTGACACTTACTTCAATGAAGCTACTCAAGCTCACATGGATATTTGATCATCAGTAAGACATTTGATGAAGGCCTCCAAGTAGTATGCAAATTTCTCTTGGAGTTCATTGGCCTAAAGAAGAGCATGGCGTAATGTGCCATCATAGTATGTGGCTCGGTTGGTTGCAGCACTAGAAGACGAGATTGTCGTGGATTGGTTTTCTATGCTCAAAAAGGCTTTCGAGTCTCAGTTGAAGGCTATCAGCAAGACAAACCCACTGCAAGCTCAGACCTCACCTATGTATGCTGCTCTACATGCTCACATCCATTGAGGTGTAGTGGTCGAACACAATTCCCATGCCTAGTGGAGATGGCACATCTAGAGCAAAGGACAATGAGTAGCACTCAGAAGACTAAGGCTTCGAGGAGCATGGTGACCGCAACTAGGAGAATGAGGGAAATGGTGGTCAAAAGACTCCAGAGGGGAACAACTACAAGGGCACGTCTCAAGAGGAATTAGAAATAGGGACAAATCTGGTAAGGGTATAGGTGACAAGGCTAATACCGAGCAACCAAAGGAGACACTGGTCAAGTAGTAGATGTAGCCCTAGCAAAAAATTGACGAAGTAACATTGGGAGATCTGATTAGCATTGTCACCCTCCCTATGCCTCCCACCACTATATAAGTCCTACCCCTCTTGATCCATTCTTGCTAGATCCTATGTTGATGCAAGATAATCATCAAGATTAGAATGCCACTGAGTCACAGTGGCAAATTTTGAGAAAAAACATGGTACATTACCCCCAAGCTTCTGACTATCTGACCAACCATTGGCTTCCACCGTAGGTTTTGGATCACAATTTTTTCTTTAGACTCAATATTGGAAGGAGCTAGCTCAATTCTTTAAGGATAACTAATGAACTCACACAAATTCTTGATGCATAGAATAGGGAGTGCATTTGGATTAAAGGGCCTAAAGTCAACTGGTACCAACTCTTTTTAATTCTCTGTCATAGCATGAGAGACTTGCTCTTTCTTGAGTGGGCAAACTGTGGTGCTGGAATGACATTAAAATCATATGAGAATGTGTCTTTCAATAACACTAGTTGTGATTAATTGTAGCTGTGATTGATTCATATGTAAAAAGGGCATTTCCTTGTGATAAATACATGAATGAATTAAATGGTATGTATATTAATGGCAATGGTCCATGTAGGTTTATTTGGCGAATCATGAAATTCATCAAGATAAAAGCATAGTTTTAACAATTTTGGATTCATGTTGCCCATCTTATTTCCATACATAAGTCAGGTGTCACCTTTTGGGTCAATTAGCCTCTAGAAAGCACATTTGTCACTTAGTTAAAACCATCATGCTTAAGTATTTCAAAGAATCAAACTATGCAATCAATTCTGTGGCAACGTCCTACCAAGAAATCAAAACACTTCATGGCAAAAGCCAACCATGTTCATGGCAAAACCCAAGCAAGACATAGTTTGATCCTCCACTTTCAAGACAGCTAGAAATGAGAAAAAGTAGATGCAAATCAACACTAATATAATTGCAGCTTCAAAAGCCACCCTCAACGAACAAATGTAACGCGATCCTACCACGTTGCAAATTGAGTCAAACTTCACGAATTGTAAGCAAACTAGTCACTAATCAATGAACAAACCCAATATTACACACGCAACGGTTGATCAAACCTTGGGAAATGTGCAAACTTGCATCACGTAAAACTACTAGACAAATGAAAGTTCGATCCCCATGCCAATTCAAAATTAAAGGCCAAGACTTTGAACACAAACAAATGGAAACCTCAACAATGACCAAAGAGTGATCGTGATTGCGCAACAATTGAATCACTATGTACATCACATAGAGGAATAAAGTGCATATGGAAACCCATTATGATAGAGATACTAAACAGAAAAGAACCAAAATTATCAACCACAAAATCCCAGATTGCCAGAGAACATTCACTTTGTCTACCCTATTCTACAATCAGTTTTATCATGAAACTCTCACATACAATCAATAAAATAGTTCTTTAATGCTCGTCACATTCTAGAATCAATTGTCTAAGGTAGATAGTCATGCATGTCCTAAATTTAGTAGCCTTACTTGTGTTAAGCAAAACCTTTTGGACTTCCACTTCAAAAGAGGGCACTTGCAAGATACGATGCAAAACCAAAGCAGAGATCTCTAGCCTATTGACTATCCAACTGAACTCACCCTCCACGTATGCCTATCATGCCACAGCCTAAAAGGCTTTCCTCAATGATCTCTTCGAACACTTCCATATGTGCGTGGCTTTCATCAACCTACTATCCTTCTTTGATGCTTTTGTATGAGCAAGAGATAGAGGAAAAATTGGTTTCATGGGAGGATTGGACATCTCGATGCAACATTGACAAAACATGAGTGCTGTAGGATCTATGGAGTGCTCTAACTAATGTATGATGGATGGAACCTATGTGCAACCATGATGAAGAGAGTGCTCATGACATGTAACTCAAGTCAATTAGGTTCCAAGATAGATTATCTTGGACTAAAAAAGAGAATCTTGACTAAATGCAAAGTGCTTGATTGATATTGCTTCAAATGAACCTCATTTTTATAAGAGTGGGAACATACTACCATGGCACCATATCTCTTAATAGCTCCCCTTGGTACCATGATGGATTGGCTTCTACAAGGTGGTCAAATGTGAACTTACAAAAGTCCATCACCTCCCCTTAGTGCATACTTGCTACTTAAGGTGGCCAAGTGTGGTATTACAACATGATCAATATTGCCCCTGGGTGCTTACATAGCTACACTCAAGTGGTCAAGTTTGATACCTAGAAACCAAGGTCTATTCATTTGGTGACCTTTACAAAACATGAGCTAAAGGTGGCACGATTTGCTTCTTAATACATTCTATTGATGGTGTACTTCTCTTTGTTTGATGTAGCTTGATGCATGATGCTTTTTTCTTCATGTTCCTTTACTATTTCATGTGTGGATGCCATGTTTTATGCTATAGTCATTTCATATCCTTGTGCTTTTGGCATGCTTTATGATAGCGATTTGTGCATTCATGCTTTGCTTCATCATTTGTTGCAAAGGGCTTACCAATTTATTTTATTTTTCATATTGGTAGTGTCTAAATGCATACAATGGTTTTGCTTAGATGAGCACGTAGGGCAAAATGATGATCATTTTTTCTTTTTGGATCACAAGCAAATCCTTCTTGGATTGAAAGATAAAGAAGGATTGAAAGATATGCATAGCTTGTCGAAGTTTTGATCAAGTAGTTGGATCCAATTGGATGATGTGGCTGTGGGAGGTCTCATGTAGCATAGAAAAATGTGCTTAGTACGAAACAAGTGTGCCTGTGTGGCACTGTGCCATGTGTCTTACTGACATGGATTGCCAAGTGTAGTGTTGATGTGGTAGTATGCTAACTTACTTGACATAACCTTGCCCATGTGGGTTACCAACACTATTGCAAATGAAGTGAGAACATTGCATGGCTTCTCAAAAAAAAGAAAATCCTAGGATTATAGGACACTTTTTAAAAGTATTTTATTTTCTCATAGGTCCATCTCCAAAAACAATTGATTCTACAAAAGGGCACAAATTTATGCAACACAACTTTTTAAGATGAACTAGATACATATACTTAGGCTTTCAAACTTGACTACACATGAATATCCTCTTCAAAACACATGCTAGATTATTAATTTTATTTTAAAGGTTGCAAGAAATATTTTACATCCACAAAGATATCCTAAGATTTGATCATCAGATGGTATAGAAATGTATTTCAAACCAAATGAACATGAAAGATATTATTATTTATATTATAACCAAGAAACCAATTGAAGTACATGTGAAATATGTACCTAGAAAACCCATATGACAAATAGAAACCAAATCATTTAAATATCTTAAAATATGTCCATATGTCAACATTTATATGAAAAACAAAATGTCAACACAATCTATGCCTATCTTATCAATAGTGGTAGCAATCTCTCCTTCTTGTACCATAGTTGAACCTATTCTAGTTTCCCCAATAGCCTCATGCTCTAGCTCAACAAATTCACTAACCTCATCATGAAGGGGAGGTTGAGGTTCTGATCACAATGCTTGCACCCGATCAATATTAATTACAACTTTTATGTGGTTGAGATAAAGAAATCAGGCTTAGAAGATCATAGGTGATTCTCTAAGAGAGGCTTGGAAGATCATAAGCAATTTTGATGTGGCTCACATAAAAAATCAAGCTTGGAATATCGTAGGCGACTCTCTAAGATAGGTGACCAGGAAAAAACCTTGCAAAAAAAAGAGGTGATTATAAAAAAACTTGCAAAAAAGCTAATTTTGAATGTGGTTTCACAGGTCTCTTTTTGCCCAAAAAGTACCCTAAACCCTAAAAAGCATCGCAAATTATGACATAATTTGATGATATCATTGAGCCATGTCATAAAGGCAACCCTTAAATTCGATGTCAACATCGAGTTGTAGCAAATGTTATGATGAAAGTCGATGATATCATCAAATTTTGGCATGATTGTGATAGAACTCAATAACAACATCAAGTTTTGTCATAATTTTTGACAAAGCTCAATCATCGAGCTGTGGGGGTTAAAGGTCACTGTGCCTTTACCCCGGTTATGTACAATACTCAAACACATATATAAATGAATGAAAAAGAAGATTAGGGTGTTTTGCACCCACCAAAACTTGTGTGGCTCTCTGTTTCTCTCTCTCCCTCTTCCGTTCTTGCTTCCATTGAGAGCACTCTCAACTGGTATCAGAGCCCGGGTGATCTAGCTGAGCGTGCGTGAATGCTTGAAGCTCAGCAGCTCTGTGGGAGGAAGGAGAAGCTCTGTGGGAAGCTTTGTGGGTGACTTTACTTGCATCCGAGTGTGTAGAGACCTTAGAGGAACCTTTGGAAAAGTCACTTTGGTTTTGCGAAGTGGTTTTGAGAGCCTATTAAGTGTTTTCAAAGAAAAAGTCGTTTTTTGAGCATTTCCCTGTTTTGTTCGATGACAAAGACTCCGTATTGAATTGTGAGGCAAATATTGCTTGCTTTTGGTGTCCACTTCACTTCAGGAGCTTGGAAACACCTTCATTCTTAAATCTGGTATCATTTCATTGGATTTCTAACTCACTGTGTTAGTTTCTGTGTTTTTCTGCCCGGGTGTTAGAACTCAAGTTTGGAGCAACCATTTGCAGATCTGTCAGTTCCAGTGGACTCAGGAGGTCCTAAAACTTCTATCTTGCTCATCATTCACACTCTGGTGGAGTTTACAAATAGCTCTGTTTCCAAAAACGTTTTTTAGTCCGTGTGTTGGACCCAGTGATTGAGACCACGGTTTCCAAAACTATCTATCCCATTGCGTTCCGGATGCCCAAAAACCCCTACCTATCAGTTCTTATGCGATTCGGTGGAGGATTTTTAGAGTTATAGATCTGTGTATTCGATTTCGTCTCTCTGTTATGCATTTTTCATTCTAAGGTTTTGAAACCTTAGATTTATGCCACATGGCAATGGATAAGTGTTGACTCCCATTTCTCACTCATCAGTTGGGATTATGGAGTTCCGACAAAAGAGAGATATTCGCAGATTTTCTTGTTGAGTCCGATTATGCAATGGCGCCCATGTTTTGAGGCATCTCAAGTTCTATTTTGAGTAGCGGTCATTATCGCAGGACTATGATTTCTTGAGCATACCTTATGCAGGTCACTCTGGTTGTAGTTGAGCAGTGTGCGCTCATTCGTGGTGTGCATTGGGTTGCAGTGGATGATTTATAGGCCATTTGGATGCATTGCGGTCCTTATTGGATGCGCTAATAGGCCCAAATTGCCTTGTGGGATGCTATTTTTATGGACGCTTTGCACATGGATGCTATTTTATACTGAGGGACAGCTTTGACACATTGCAGGTGATGCACTGATAGTGCTATGCTCTCTTGGATGAGATATTATTAATGCATATACCAGTGGACAGTGTTTATGCTTGAGTCATTTGGCACTTATTGGCATTTTGGATTGCCATTGCAGTTGGCATTTTCTTTTAGGCCAGATTTGCTCATATGGATGCATTGTATATGCACATGAGTCAGATGCCTTGAGACATGAGTTTTGGTGATATTTCACTCTATTGTGGCATACACATTTGGGTGCACTTGGTATTTGGTGTGATTCTCTCTTGTAGGCACTAGCATTTGGGATTTTTGCTTCATTTGCATCATGGCATCCTCTTCCATGTCTGAAAAGGAGTTTTTTAGCATTAAAAAGTTTGATGGGACAAACTTTTCTTTGTGGAAAGAATAAATAAGGGATGTGCTTATTCAAAAGAAGCAGATTAAACCCTTGGCAGGGATTGAAGCTAAGCCTGCAAATATGCCTAAGGAAAATTGGAATGAGTTGGATGCATTAGCAAAATCTACTATTAGACTTCATCTTGCAGAGTCAGTTTATTTCACAGTAGTAAATGAGCAGACTACGGAAGATTTGTGGAAGAAACTGTGTGCCACTTATGAAAAGGAAATTGCCTCTAATAAAGTTTACCTCATGAAGAGGTTGTTTGAGCTGCAGATGAAGGAAGGGGTCTCCATTGCTTCTCACTTGAATAAATTCAATATTATTTTCAACCAGCTTCAGGCTCAGAAGATGAATTTTGATGCAGAGACAGGCAATATTTCTCTTATGTTCATTGCCATCCTCATGGGATACCTTCCATACAGCTGACAGTAACTCTACACCTGGTGGAGTACTAAAATTTGATGATGTTGTGGGTAGCTTGTTGGCCGAGGAGATTAGACGGAAGTCTATGGATAGCAACAAGTAGGATGCAGCCTTAAATGTGCAAAGGGGGAGATCACAGTTCAGGGGGAAGTCCCAAGAAAGAGGGAAGTCTCGTAGCAAATCCACGGCATGGAACGTTGAGTGTTACCACTGTGGCAAGAAGGGCCATATGAAAAAGGATTGCTACAAGCTGAAAAGAGGGCAAAAGGATAAGAAAAAGAATGCAAATTGGGGTGTAAATCAAAAGGAAGAGAGTCCAAGGGAGGACAAAGGAAAAGTGAAGATCAAGGAGATCCATGCAGTCACACATGATAGTGACAATGACATTCTCTTCATGTCTAGTTTATCTACAGAGTTGCTTACCACTTCAAATGATGCATATTCCCAAGATTGGATTTTGGATTTTGGTGCTTCATTCCATGTTACTCCCCATAGGGAATGGTTCTCCACTTATGACAGTGGAAAGACAGGTTGTGTGCATCTGGGAAATGACTATGCATGTGACATAGTGGGAGTAGGTGACATAAAGTTTTCTTTTGCAAATGGGTCTACATTTATTTTGAAACATGTGAGACATGTGCCTAAGTTGACCAAGAGTCTTATTTCAGTGGGTCAGCTAGATGATGCTAGTTTTCACACCACTTTTGGCTTTTAGAGTTGGAAATTTCAGAAGGGCTCTATGCTTTTGGCCAGGGGTGCCAAGTGTGGGACTTTGTATCCCTTACATGTATCAGGGGTATTTGATCATGTTGTTGCAATAACCGAGCAGCCAAGCACTTCTTTGTGGCATTGCAGGTTGGGGCACATGAGCTAGAATGGAATGAAACTCTTATGCCGTTTGGGTTATGTATCGCATTTGAGTTTCTCTGATTTTGAATGTTGTGAGCACTGTCTCTATGGGAAGCAGACTAAATCAGCCCATAAAAGAAGGGGAAAGAAAGAGTTTGAAAAGCTTGATTTGGTGCATTCAGACGTATGTGGTCTCATGCCTACACGGTCATTAGGCGGGGCTGAATACTATGTGACATTCATTGATGATGCAACTAGGAAAGTGTGGGCTTATGCTATAGCTCGGAAGAGTGATGTGTTCCAGGTATTTCAGAAATGGCTGGCCTTGGTTGAGAATCAGTCAGGTAGAATGCTTAAATGCCTACGGACTGACAATGGTGGAGAGTATCTCTCTCATGACTTTCAGCATTTCTGTGATACACGTGGGATTAAGAGGGAGCTCACATCCCCTCATACTCTAGAGCAAAATCCAGTTGGCGAAAAGATGAACCATACCATTCAAGAAAGGTTGCAATGCATGCTTTCCAATGCAAGTCTTCCTGGTGGTTTTTGGGCTGAGGCAATCAAGACTGCAGTGCATGTGATCAATAGATCACCTAGTAAGAGTTTGGATGGTGGTATTCCTGAAGAGGCATGGAGTGGCAAGAAGCCCTGTTACTCTCATTTGCGTATATTTGGGTATGAGGCATATGCACATGTGCCGAAAGAGCTTCGAAAGAAGCTAGATCCTAAGTCTAGGAAATGCATCTTTCTGGGTTATGGTGAAAGTGGAGAGATGGGCTATCGTCTTTGGGATCCAGAAGCAAAGAAGATCATACGCAGCCATGATGTAGTCTTCAATGAGAAGAAGATGCATGAGGCACCCATGAGGGATGTGGAAATGAGGAGAATCACTTTCCAGGATATGAATCCACCTACATATGTTGATAGACAGCAAGCTGTCCATGCACCAAATGTGCAAGAAATGGTACCACCAAGTACTCCCACAGGTATACAATTAAGGGTAGATGATGGATCATCTATTGGTGGAAATGATGAGCCAAATGTGGCTGATATGCAGGTGGGACAACAAGCTGAAATGCCCTTGAGGAGATCATCTAGAGTGTCTAGACCGCCTGATAGGTTTGTTCCAGGGGTAGACTATGTGATGCTTACTGATTGCGGGGAGCCTTCTTGCTACAGAGAGGCTATGATGCACGAGGATCAATGCAAGTGGGAGTATGCTATGCAATCAGAAATGAGTTCACTTATGAAGAAGAAGACTTGGGACTTGGTTTCTTTGCTACATGGAAAGAAAGCATTGCCATGTAAATGGGTCTACAAAATGAAGGTCACAGGTGATTATGTGCCTAGGTACAAGGCCCATTTGGTCGCTAAAGGGGTCAAGCAAGAGAAGGGTGTGGACTTTGATGAGATATTCTCTCCGGTTGTGAAGATGACCACACTTAGATGCATGCTTGGACTAGTGGCATCAGAGGATATGGAGCTTATGCAGATGGATGTCAAGACAGCTTTCTTGCATGGGGATTTGCATGAGGAAATTTACATGGTGCAGCCAGAAGGCTTTGAAGAAAAGGACATAGAGCATTTAGTTTGCAAGCTGAAGAAGAGTCTTTATGGTCTTAAAAAAGCGCCTAGAGAATGGTATCAAAAGTTTGATGCTTTCATTCGGTCCCAGGGTTTTAGAAGGAGTGAAATTGATCACTGCCTCTACACTAAAAGGGCTAAGGATAATAGCCTAATAATCTTGGCACTATATGTGGATGATATGCTATTGGCTAGCAAGAATACTTCTGAGCCAGATGCATTAAAGGCCAAGTTGTATGAGGCCTTTCATATGAAGGATTTGGGACTTGCAGGTCATATTCTTGGTATGCGCATCACGCGTGATCGGAGTAGGAAACTCCTTTGGCTTTCACAAAAAGAGTATGTTACAAAAGTATTGCAGCGTTTCAATATGGAGGGGGGAAAGGCAGTGAGGACTCCATTGCCTCCATATGTGAAACTGAGTCATACAGATAGTCCCAAATCAGATGAGGAAAGGGCCATGATGGCCAAGGTTCCTTATGCATCAGTAGTTGGGAGTCTTATGTATGCTATGATAGCTACTAGACCAGACATTGCATTTGCAGTGGGAGTTGTCAGCCGGTATATGGCTAATCCAAGAAAGAGGCATTGGGAGGCAGTTAAGTGCATCATGAGGTACATGAAGGGTACCAAGGAGATGTGCATCTTCTTTGGTAGAGGAGACATGCGTGTATTTGGGTACAAGATTCAGACTATGCAGGGCATGTCGATAGTAGGAGATCCACTTCTATGCAGGTGGTGCAGTGTCGTGGATGTCTCACACACAGAAGTGCATTGCTTTGTCTACCACAGAGGCTGAGTATGTTGCAGCCACAAAGAGTTGCAAGGAGGCTATATGGCTTGATGGGCTAGTGGGAGATTTGGGGATTCATACAGGTGTATCGACATTGCATAGTGATTCCATGAGTGCTATTTAGCTAGCACGGAATCCGGTCTTTCATGCAAAGACCAAACACATTGAGGTCAGGTACCATTTCATCAAGGAGGTACTTGAGGACAAGCGCATAGAGCTTGTCAAGGTTCATACAGATGATAACCCTGCAGATATGCTGAGGAAGAGTCTACCTAGTCAGCGGTTTGAGTATTGTCGTGTATTGATGGGCATTGGATAGTATGCTCACTGGTTGTTCTCCCTTAAAGGCACATTGTCCTTTAAGTGGGAGGTTGTGGGGGTTAAAGGTCACTGTGCCTTTACCTCGGTTATGTACAATACTCAAACACATATATAAATGAATGAAAAAGAATATTAGGGTGTTCTACACCCACCAAAACTTGTGTGGCTCTCTGTTTCTCTCTCTCCCTTTTCCGTTCTTGCTTCCATTGAGAGCACTCTCACGAGCTTTGTCATAATTTATGATAAAATTCGATAACATCATGGAATTTTGTCATAACAAATATAGAAATAGTAAAACCGCTATAACTTTTGAACCAAGACTCCATTTTGGGAGCTCTTTATCTCAAAATTTAGAGCTTAAGTTGCTCTATAATTATGCGTTGGCACTTTGTACACTCCAAAATTGGGTGCAAGGTAAGGGAGTCATAAGCTACTACAAAATTCCTTATAGAAGGAAATTCCATCTAACCAATACATATACCCTACAAGCACCAAGCAATAATCCTAGCATAAATATAGCTCTAATTGCCCATGTTCAAATCATATTATGGCTCATTGCTATTTTGTTTCAACTTATGACATAACTTGATAACATCATCAACTTCTATAATGAGCTATAACTCATAATAGCATCAACTTTCCTCTTGACCGATTGATACCTTTGTCATGGGATAGAGATCAAATTTAAACTTCTACAAAACAGATAAGGATGCAATACATGCTGGTATCATTTAAGCATTACAAAATACTTGTTTGATGAGGAGAGAAAAATTTGCGAAGAGTATGATGGGTAGCTTCTTCTTTTATTTTTAATATGATAAAATTGCAATCATGTTAACTTTCTTCCTTGTGTGTACATCAGTTTAATGGAGAATGTGCTCAATTTTATGTATTCATGCAAATCCAATCAACTCAAGAATTCCATTTTTCCAGTGTTTTTTTTTGTGACGTATGATAGGAAGCCATTTTTTCAGAAATGAGTAAAAAATGGCAACTTTTAATGGTATAAAATAGAATATTCCATTTCTACAAAATAGTTCTCACTTCATCCGGAATAGTGTTTGTAACCTTGGATTGCTGACATGAGCCTTATCTTACCACGTGGCAAATTTGCTAAGACTATCTAGCTTAAGCCTTGGACAAGTGTGCCTAGGTGGCATTGTACAATGTGGGTTACCATGGACTGACCTGAGCCTTATCCTGCCATGTGGTAGATTTGCTAAGCCTATCTGGTCATGAAACTCTCTGAGGCAATGATGACGATGAGATGAGATTCTGCTAGAGGGTTTCGACAACATCTTCTTCTGTTGTTGCTGTGGCTGCTATTGAAGTTGTGTAGGTCTGTGTCAATCTCCAAGCTCTTTGTGTTACCCATGGCTGCATGTTATATGCAGTCACAGTCTTTGCCCATCTACTCTTGTTGCGACTAGTCTCTTTGGCAGTGGATAAGTGTTGACTCCCATTTCTCACTCATCGGTTGGGATTTTGGAGTTCTGGCAGAAGAGAGATATTTGCAGATTTTCTTGCCGAGTCCGATTATGCAATGGCGCCCATGTTTTGAGGCATCTCAGGTTCTATTTTCAGTAGCGGTCATTACTGTGGGACCATGATTTCCTGAGCATACCTTATGCAGATCACTCTGGTTGCAATTTGAGCAGTGTGTGCTCATTCGTGGTGTGCATTTGGTTGCAGTGGATGATTTGTAGGCCATTTGGATGCATTGCGATCCTTATTGGATGCGCTGATAGGCCCAAATTACCTTATGGGATGCTATTTTTTATGGACGCTTTGCACATGGATGCTATTTTATGCTGAGGGACAGCTTTGACACATTGCAGATGATGCACTGATAGTGCTATGCTCTCTTGGATGAGATATTATTGATGCATATGCTAGTGGACGGTGTTTATGCTTGAGTCATTTGGCACTTATTGGCATTTTCTTTTGGGCCAGATTTACTCATATGGATGCATAGTATATGCACATGAGTCAGATGCATCTTTTGATGCTCTGAGCTTTGAATTTTGGCGATATTTCACTCTATTATGGCATACACATTTGGGTGCACCTAGTATTTGGTGTGATTCTCTCTTGAGGCACTAGCATTTGGGATTTTGCTTTATTTGCATCATGGCATCCTCTTCCATGTCTGAAAAAGAGTTTTTCAACATTAAAAAGTTTGATGGGACAAATTTTTCTTTGTGGAAAGAACAAATAAGGGATGTGCTTATTCAAAAGAAGCAGATTAAACCCTTGCAGGGATTGAAGCTAAGCCTACAAATATGTCTGAGGATGATTGGAATGAGTTGGATGCATTAGCAAAGTCTACTATTAGACTTCATCTTGCAGAGTCAGTTTATTTCACAGTAGTAAATGAGCAGACTACGGAAGATTTGTGGAAGAAACTGTGTGCCACTTATGAGAAGGAAACTACCTCTAATAAAGGTTACCTCATGAAGAGGTTGTTTGAGCTGCAGATGAAGGAAGGGGTCTCCATTGCTTCTCACTTGAATGAATTCAATATTATTTTCAACCAGCTTCAGGCTCAGAAAATGAATTTTGATGCGGAGACTAAGGCAATATTTCTCTTATGTTCATTGCCATCCTCATGGGATACCTTCTGTATAGCTGTCAGTAACTCTGTACCTGGTGGAGTACTGAAATTTGATGATGTTGTGGGTAGCTTGTTGGCCAAGGAGATTAGACGGAAGTCTATGGATGGCAACAAGCAGGATGTAGCCTTAAATGTGCAAAGGGGTAGATCACAGTTCAGGGGGAAGTCCCAAGAAAGAGGGAAGTCTCGTAGCAAATCCAGGGCACGAAACATTGAGTGTTACCACTGTGGCAAGAAGGGCCATATGAAAAGGGATTGCTACAAGCTGAAAAGAGAGCAAAAGGATGAGAAAAAGAATGCAAATTGGGGTGCAAATCAAAAGGAAGAGAGTCCAAGGGAGGACAAAGGAAAAGTGAAGATCGAGGAGATCAATGCAGTCACACATGATAGTGACAATGGTGTTCTCTTCATGTCTACTTTATCTGCAGAGTTGCTTACCACTTCAGATGATGCATATTCCTAGGATTGGATTTTGGATTCTGGTGCTTCATTCCATGTTACTCCCCATAGGGAATGGTTCTCCACTTATGATAGTGGAAAGACAGGTTGTGTGCATCTTGGAAATGACTATGCATGTGACATAGTGGGAGCAGGTGACATAAAGTTTTCTTTTGCAAATGGGTCTGCATTTGTTTTGAAACATGTGAGACATGTGCCTAAGCTAACTAAGAGTCTTATTTTAGTGGGTCAACTAGATGATGCTAGTTTTCACACCACTTTTGGCTTTCAAAGTTGGAAAATTCAAAAGGGCTCTATGCTTTTGGCCAGGGGTGCCAAGTGTGGGACTTTGTATCCCTTACATGTATCAGGGGTATTTGATCATGTTGTTGCAATAACTGAGCAGCCAAGCACTTCTTTGTGGCATTGCAGGTTGGGGCACATGAGCCAGAATGGAATGAAACTCTTACGCCGTTTGGGTTATGTACCGCATTTGAGTTTCTCTGATTTTGAATTTTGTGAGCACTGTCTCTATGGGAAGCATACTAAATCAGCCCATAAAAGAAGGGGAAAGAAAGAGTTTGAAAAGCTTGATTTGGTGCATTCAGACGTATGTGGTCCCATGCCTACACGGTCATTAGGCAGGGCTGAATACTATGTGACATTCATTGATGATGCAACTAGGAAAGTGTGGGCTTATGCTATAGCTCGGAAGAGTGATGTGTTCCAGGTATTTCAGAAATGGCTGGCCTTGGTTGAGAATCAGTCAGGTAGAATGCTTAAATGCCTACGAACTGATAATGGTGGAGAGTATCTCTCTCATGACTTTCAACATTTCTGTGATACAGGGGGAGCTCACATCCCCTCGTACTCCAGAGCAAAATCCAGTTGCAGAAAAGATGAACCGTACCATGCAAGAAAGGTTGCAATGCATGCTTTCCAATGCAAGTCTTTCTGGTGGTTTTTGGGCTGAGGCAATCAAGACTGCAGTGCATGTGATCAATAGATCACCTAGTAAGAGTTTGGATGGTGGTATTCCTGAAGAGGCATGGAGTGGCAAGAAGCCCTCTTACTCTCATTTGCATATATTTGGGTGTGAGGCATATGCACATGTGCCAAAAGAGCTTCGACAGAAGCTAGATCCTAAGTCTAGGAAATGCATCTTTCTAGGTTATGGTGAAAGTGGAGAGATGGGCTATCATCTCTGGGATCCAGAAGCAAAGAAGATCATACGCAGCCATGATGTGGTCTTCAATGAGAAGAAGATGCATAAGGCACCCATTAGGGATGTGGAAATGAGGAGAATCACTTTCCAGGATGTGAATCCACCTACATATGTTGATAGACAGCAAGCTGTCCATGCACCAAATGTACAAGAAATGGTACCACCAAGTACTCCCACAGGTATACAATCAAGGGTAGATGATGGATCATCTATTAGTGGAAATGATGAGCCAAATGTGGCTGATATGTAGGTGGGACAGCAAGTTGAAATGCCATTGAGAAGATCATCTAGAGTGTCTAGACCGCCTGATAGGTTTGTTCCAGGGGTAGACTATGTGATGCTTACTGATTGGGGGGAGCCTTCTTGCTACAGAGAGGCTATGATGCGTGAGGATCAACGCAAGTGGGAGTATGCTATGCAATCAGAGATGAGTTCACTTATGAAGAATAAGACTTGGGACTTGGTTTCTTTGCCACATGGAAAGAAAGCATTGCCATGTAAATGGGTCTACAAAATGAAGGTCACAGGTGATGATGTGCCTAGGTACAAGGCCCGTTTGGTTGCTAAAGGTTTCAAGCAAGAGAAGGGTGTGGACTTTGATGAGATATTCTCTCCGGTTATGAAGATGACCACACTTAGATGCATGCTTAGACTAGTGGCAGTAGAGGATATGGAGCTTATGCAAATGGATGTCAAGACAACTTTCTTGCATGGGGATTTGCATGAGGAAATTTACATGGTGCAGCCGGAAGGCTTTGAAGAAAAGGGCAAAGAGCATTTAGTTTGCAAGCTAAAGAAGAGTCTCTATGGTCTTAAGCAAGCGCCTAAAGAATGGTATCAGAAGTTTGATGCTTTCATTCGCTCCCAGGATTTTAGGAGGAGTGAAATTGATCACTTATGAGCTAGATGCATTAAAGGCCAAGTTGCATGAGGCCTTTGATATGAAGGATTTGGGACTTGCAGGTCATATTCTTGGTATGTGCATCACGCGTGATCGGAGTAGGAAACTCCTTTGGCTTTCACAAAAAGAGTATGTCACAAAAGTATTGCAGCATTTCAATATGGAGGGGGGGAAGGCAGTGAGTACTCCATTGCCTCCATATGTGAAACTGAGTCATACCGATAGTCCCAAATCAGATGAGGAGAGGGCCATGATGGCCAAGGTTCCTTATGCATCATCAATTGGGAGTTTTATGTATGCTATGATAGCTACTAGACCAGACATTGCATTTGCAGTGGGAGTTGTTAGCCGGTATATGGCTAATCCAAGAAAGAGGCATTGGGAGGCAGTTAAGTGCATCATGAGGTACATGAAGGGTACCAAGGAGATGTGGATCTACTTTGGTAAAGGAGACATGCGTGTACTTGGGTACACAGATTCAGACTATGCAGGGCATGTGGATAGTAGGAGATCCACTTCTGGTTAGTGTTCACCTTTGCAGGTGGTGCAGTGTCGTGGATGTCTCATGCACAGAAGTGTGTTGCTTTGTCTACCACAGAGCCTGAGTATGTTGCAGCCATAGAGGGTTGCAAGGAGGCTATATGGCTTGATCGGCTAGTGGGAGATTTGGGGATTCATACAGGTGTACTGACATTGCATAGTGATTCCATGAGTGCTATTCAGCTAGCACGGAATCCGGTCTTTCATGCAAAGACCAAACACATTGAGGTCAGGTACAGGTACTTGAGGACAAGCGCATAGAGCTTGTCAAGGTTCATACAAATGATAACCCTGCAGATATGCTGAGGAAGAGTCTACCTAGTCAGCGGTTTGAGTATTGTCATGTATTGATGGGCATTGGATAGTATGCTCACTGGTTGTTCTCCCTTAAAGGCACATTGTCCTTTAAGTGGGAGGTTGTGGGGGTTAAAGGTCACTATGCCTTTACCCCGGTTATGTACAATACTCAAACACATATATAAATGAATGAAAAAGAAGATTAGGGTTTTGCACCCACCAAAACTTGTGGCTCTCTGTCTCTCTCTCTCCTTCTTCCGTTCTTGCTTCCGTTGAGAGCACTCTCAGAAACCTCTTCAATGGAAATGAAAAAAAGTGAACGAAAATTCACTGGAATCACTCAAGATCCCTCAATCTCAATCTAAAACTATTCTATGAGAACTAGACCTAAGATTTGATACCATGACAAAAAATGAGTACCTAAGGATCTATGGAGTGCTGTAACTAATGTATGGTGGATGGAACCTATGTGCAAATATGATGTTGAAGAGAGTGCTCATAACATGTAACTCGATTCAATTAGGTTCCAAGGTAGATTAGCTTGGACTCATAAGAGACTCATAAGAGAATCTTGAGCAAGTGCAAAAGTGCTTGATTGATATTGCTTCAAATGAACCTCCCTTTTACAGGAGTGGGAACGTACATCTATATGCTCTCTCTCTCTCTCTCTCTCTCTCTCTCTCTCTCTCTCTCTCTCTCTCTCTCTCTCTCTCTCTCTCTCAATGAAAACTTCTCTAAGATTCTCAAGGAGAATAGGAAGAAAAACCTCTAAGAACTTCTCTCATAGTTTTCCCACAAGAAGAATGAAAATGAGCGGAGACCTATGGACGGAAACCTCTTCAATGGAAATGAACGAAAGTGAACAAAAATTCACTGGAATCACTCAAGATCCCTCAATATAAATCTAAAACTATTCTATGAGAACTAGACCTAAGCTTTGATACCGTTACAAAACATGAGTACCTCAAGATCTATGGAGTGCTGTAACGAATGTACGGTGGATGGAACCTATGTGCAAATATGATGTTGAAGTGAGTGCTCATGACATGTAACTCAATTCAATTAGGTTCCAAGGTAGATTAGCTTGGACTCATAAGAGACTCATAAAGAGAATCTTGAGCAAGTGCAAAAGTGCTTGATGATATTGCTTCAAATGAACCTCCCTTTTACAGGAGTGGGAATGTACATCTATATGCTTGCTCACATGTGGGATATCTCCTCTATGCCATGTAGCATTTTTCCCTTTACTCATACCTTTGCCCCTAATTATGTGCACATGCCACCATATCTACCAACAAACATGTCCCTGAGGCAGCAATCACGGCTTGTGCTGCTAGAACACCTGCATGTATTTGAACATCTACCTCAGCTAGAGTTCCAAATTTGAAACACACACAAAACAAGCATGGTTTGCAAAACCGAAGGTACCCCCTGCAGTTCATTCTACCATGGTTGTTACTGTGTTTCAGCTTCAATTCCTCGATTTCCACCATGTTATGAGGGTTCAGTGAAACATTGGATTGCCTTGTCATCATCATGAACACTCGAAACCTCAAATCATGAAGGCCGAACACTCATACTGTAAACCGTGTACTCTTCATAGAGCCAACAGAGATGAGCAAACATCCTCTAGAGTTCTACCATGTAGTGAAGAGGTGGCATTGTCAGCAAGCAGATCTTCCTTCTTAGTGCCGATTTTGAGAAGCTCTACACTCAACTGCCTTCATATGTCAATACAAGAGAATAGAATGAAGAAATGAAAGAAGAATAGAATCATCAATGCACGTTCACAAAATCATGAACCATGCGAGACCTTTGCAAAAGCTCAAGCTTTCCATCTCATCGAATCCGCACAAGCTTGCACATCAGAAGGTGGGAATCTAGCCATTAATCATCTTCCTACCATTATAGAAGCACAAATCACCTAAATAGCATTACGAGAGCAACACAGACCATTCCAACTCCAACCATTGATTTATAGGCAATTGAACACATTGTTTTTGCAATCAACAAAGAAGCATGCAGCTGTAAGAAGTCTATCGTCAAAATCACTGCAGAGGAAACATCCATCCCAAAATCACTGCATGCACCTCTTTAACCTTGAAATCAAGGTGTAGATGCGTCCATCCCCCATTGTGGCAAACACGAGAAATGCACTCCGCCACCATGAAATCAAGGCAATACACCACTCCATCCCCCAACATGCCATGCAACGCAATGTGTGGGCAACTGAAGAGTATGTGCCCTTTGCCATGTCACCACATGAGAAGTTCACAATCCACAATTTCAAAATTAGTGGATTTTGCTTGTTATCCAGATATACTTGCCCTATTCACTATTTGCTCTCCTCTGTTCACCCTAAAAAACACAGTGAATCGAGCTGAAACCAATTGGGTAATTCATCTAATTTCAAGCACAAAACTCAAATGTCATCACAAGCATGAAATCTTGCAGCCTTGTTGCTATCTTCGGTGTGCGGCATAAATATAGATTAATTAATTAACTACCCCCCTCTGCCTCCAACCCCCCCTCTCAGCCGCCCCTTCCTTCTTCCGCTCAACTGCTCAGCTGCTCAGCACCTACCTCCTTCCGCTCAGCCACTCCCTTCCTCCCTCTCCCCCCCCCACCTATACGAGAGAGAGAGAGAGGGGGCGGGGCACAAAGCGAGCTGGAGGGATATACAACGAGAAAGCGGCTTCAAAACAATGCACTCGAAAGCTTCTAGAGTGCCTAGTGCCGCTCAGATAATCCCTTCCTTTGTTTACCTTAATCGACACCCTTTACTTGCTCATCTTTATGGTAGGCATACTAGAGGGAAGTTTTTGTTTCTTGAATGTTGGTTAAGCCACATGTCAAATCTCTAAATATTGATCTCAAGAGATTCTTTTTACGTAAAAATCAAAACTTGCTTCCAAGTTTGAATCATGGGCTTAGGTTAGGTTGTCTTCATCTCTATTGTCTGTTGTGCAAATGACCTCTCCATGGCAATGTCTTAAGGATAAGTGTACATCATGGACAATTGTGAGGAGCTCGTCCTACAATCTCCAAGAATATTATGCTGAGAATCCATTAGGA
The DNA here is from genome assembly GCF_047967505.1 of Dipteris shenzhenensis. Lineage (NCBI taxonomy): Eukaryota > Viridiplantae > Streptophyta > Polypodiopsida > Gleicheniales > Dipteridaceae > Dipteris > Dipteris shenzhenensis. The sequence goes on along the minus strand of NC_141603.1, from coordinate 7,658,641 downwards.
TACAACACAGCTTCTCCCCAACAATAGACACAAGAAGGAAGCTATTGGGAATTGCTACCATCATTAATAGCAATTGAGGGGAGCCAATGTGCTAGAAATGGGAGACCTATTAAGCCTATATAACCAACAACTAGTGAGCTGCGATGGGTCAAACTATGGCTGTGACAGTGGAGGAATTAGAGAGGAATTATCAAGAATGGCAGAGTGCATGCAGAGGAAGATTACCTACTGCTACTAGACGGTTGACAGAAAGACTAGGATAGGCGAGTATTGTTGAATGGCTTATCAAGTGAACCTAAACTCCCATGATTTGTGTCCATAATACCATTGTCATCTTCATCCCATTAGCCTCAGCTAGAAGTAGGCCTTCAGAATGGCCAAGAAGGTCCATCCTCACTGCTTTCTTCCTTTGCTCCCTAGTCCTTCTACTCCAACCTCGATTTGCTGCAGCTTTCTAGGTCCCTTCCCATGCCATTTGGTCATCATCATGTCTACCCTTCCCTTCGCTTTTTTGTTTTGACAAACTGAGCAGTTGCACATGAGCCTGGTAATGGACAAATACGGGCTATAAATCCAAGTTTTCAGGGTTTGGCTATTTCTATGTGGACATTCATTTGCAACATTGTTCCTAGCAACATTAATCTTATTAGTTTGGTCATTGTGATGACAAAACTCGGAGCTTAGGTGACATTATGAAATTGTTTAGGGTGCTTGAAAGCAACCGCAAATCGTAGAAGCTTTTCCTTGAAAGGTTGCTTTCACGTTTTAGCCAAAGTGTATCAGACACTCTCAAGCTTAACTGCACCATAGAGAGTCTCCAATCGTCAGATATCTTGTACAAAACATGGCCAACATTGTGGAGCTAGTAAAATTTTTGATAGTAGAAGTGGGGTTTGGTGTGAGCGAGATGATGAAGTCCTTGATGTAGGAACGAGAGATCAACCTGTAAGTATTGAAGGCATCCATGGTGTCAAATCTTGAGCAATTAAACTATAAGTTGAAGGCTACATTGAAGAATAAGTTTGTGATGATGAAGAGGTATACCAAATCTTCATTTCCTCCATGGAAACTGTGTACACAGGTTAGAAGTATATATTGGCGATATAGACACTCACTATGTACATTATATAAGAGGAACACAGTTGCCAAACATTCATTCCATGGAAATTGCACAGATGCATCTATTAGCTATATAGACATAGCTATATAGACACTGGCTATATAGAATTGTGTGTGCCAGGCATGAAGAGTTTAGCCATTCCAATGGATGATCCGCTAAAGATCCTCTTGCATAGTCAACCTTTATGCAATGGCTTACTTAGTATTGTGGTCCATCCATGCTCTTGAGATCAAATAGTTTTGATGTGACATCAACATATCTTGGAGCATTCTGTTCTTAAAAGTTAGCATTATTGCTCACATTATTTGTGGTTTTAAAGTGCAGGGATACTCTTTACTGCATGTACATCCTCTTCCTTGGATAAGTAGCCACGCATTTCTTTGCAACATGGCACGAGAAGAACTAGCCTTTAGGGTAAGCTCGGATATTGCCTCTAAGATTAAAGAAATCGCCAAAAGACGACAAGAATTGGAATTTCTCTTAGCATGCCGCTCGTGGGGTGACTTTGCCGATGTTCGACTATGTTTATGACCATTCGCATTCAGGTAAAATGCTAGTATCTTATTCATTCGCGAGACTTATTATTGGCGCTAATATTCTCGATGCTCTCAATCTTGATGCACAAGAAGGGCCCATTACCTTGGATTATAACTCTTTGGGGAAGGAAGTGCACTGCCTCCTTGCTCGCACTATGTGTGGTTATAATCATCATATTATAAATTATCATATAAATATTTCTAATTTCTCATCCATTCAAAGTTCCTTGTTTTCAATCTGAATTCTTACAACATTCCTCTCTTTTGATGCATGTTCTAGTCGATGCGAGGGAGCAAAGAAATTCAAGATGGATGGAACATCGACGAGGGATGATGAAACCTTTATGCATATGGTTGTACTCCATGTTACAATATTGTGTAGGCTCGAGTGAGGATAAGTTATGAGCTGTTAAGAGCATCCCCTTATTCATGTATTTGTTGGGCTTCAAAGTCCAAAATATGGACATCAAGATTGACATTTGCAAGGAGGATGGGGCCATGTCCATATGTTTACTTAACAAGGTGAATTACATTCAATAGGCCTGCCAAAGGTTTTTGAAGCCCCACGAATCCAGGAGAAGGACCCTCGTTGTTTGCCCAAATCAAAGCCTCCAGGAGTTCGACATCCTTCCACAAGTTGTCGTCCAAATTGAAGATAAAGTGCAAAACTATGGAATAGCATGCAATCTTTCAAATAGAGTGAGGAGTTCCCTTTCAAAGTTTAAAATATTGGATTTCAGTTACAAAAACATGGACACGTGATATGACCTCTCTCTCTCTCTCTCTCTCTCTCTCTCTCTCTCTTACACACACACACATAGAGATCTCCGTGACCCCCTCGTACTTGCGGAGCAACTCCTCCAAGCCTCCTCCTCCTCCTCTCCATGAATGGAAGATCTAAGAAGAATGCCACCCCCTCCCAATTCCACAGTTTTTTTCTGGGGGTTGAAACGAAGCGGGCACATAATGAATGTGCGACTGCTTCCAAGAACAATATCGAGTGAACAACTGATTAAGCCCAAGGTAGAGGCCTCATAAGAAATACAAAGAAAAGAGGAAATACACAGATTGGTGATGCGCTATGAGAAGAGGATTCTATTTTGTTCATTTCCTCATGATATCAGGTTGTGAGTGCATCTGTGGGCTTCGTGGAAGATTGCTAAGTAGACGGATTATGGAAAGATGAAGCAGTTTTGCTGAATGGAATGGTGCCAAGAAGAGGTTGGACACTCAATTTTGTGGGAGAAGCTTGTGGACTGAACCCACTCAATCTTGGTGCTTGCTAGGCTTGAAAGGTTTGCTAAAGAGAAAGCTAAGCATCCCATAACATCTCCCATACCAATCGATGAAGGATTGAGAGGTAGGAATGTGGTTTTTCTGAAAAAAAAGAAACTGAGTTCAAATGCAGTCATTTTTACTCTGTTTTTTGCAAAAATTGTAGACTGTTTTATATTTTCTAGAATAAGTCATAAATGGTGTGTCAAATGGAAAACGCTTCAGCTACAAAAGTGTTTACAAACATGATTCCAATCAATTTAATATGTCATGTGTCTAATTTGGCCAAGTGGAAGGTGGATTTTGAGAAAATGGATTTTGTATAAGGGATTTTGCACCCGCTAGAGAACCCTCACCAGATTCGACTCAATGTAACTTTAGTGCTAAAATCAAGTGCCCTACATGTAACACAAGCAGCCTCAACTGCAGTTTCTACCTTTCCTCCCTCAAAAATACGAGATCGACTTTGAGTCTTTGGGTAAGGACAAGGGCGTTTTCCACACTTCTTTTTGTGCAGAATGTAGCGTAGAGAATGAAATTATGAAAATTATATCTATCAAGCTTTTGAAATGATGAGAGAGAGGGAGAGAGAGATGGCCGAATGTGTTTTAGAGCTATGGAGGGCAAAAGCAACGACAGAAATGAAGTTCGTCAGAACACTATTATAGGCATTGCCACTAGCAATACTTGAGAATTAATCTGTAACGCCTTCAAAACCTTTCCGCTCTATAAGATCCCTATTTCAACATGATGTTTCAAGACGAGTTACAGTATACATCTCATTGACTATTGCCCTCAAACTGCAAGAACTAAGAAAGCATTGATTAAAGAGAACTATCATCTAGTGCAATCAGTGTCCAATAAGGCATGTCCAATAAGGCAGCAACCTCTAAAACACATCGCAAGATTTAGTACACGAGAGAACACTTTTTGCAAAACTTCTCGTCTGAACCCAAGCAAAATATCGACAATCCAGTTACAAAATGCAAACTTGGGTGCAAAAAGCTCGTTTCCCAATAATTTTACGCTTACGTAAGCTAGCATCCATAGGTGAGACATTTTCTACAGAAATCGCGTCTGCCAGCACCTTCCTTTCCAAGAATTCCAATGAATACCGGAATGACGAAGCAAAAACATCCACAGGCAGTAGAACGAATGCATGGATTCACCAGGGGTTTCCTTGAACAAAAGCTATAACTCATTTGCGACTTGGCTCCGCTTTCTTCAGCCATCTTGCAGAACATTGCTTCTTTCCTGAGGATCACTACTATTAGCCTCAGATGCGGGGGCCCTTCTTGCCTTTTGGCGAAACACGCTAGAAGAATAGGTCGTTGAATGCATAGCGTCTACTAGCTCACATCCACTATATGGACTTTGTCTTCCCCTTCGAATGCCTCTAGAAAAATTGGGTTCGCAGGCGACATGCTTATCCAGGGACTTGCCTTTTTTTAACTGGAGGAGAGCGTAGTTGTTAGTTTTAAAATTGAACTTACTCTCCATAACGACTAGTAATATTTGTCCACAATGGTGAACAGTGCCCTCAACCTTGCTCTAGAGTGTTTCAATGAAGTATGAAGGAATACTCTGATTGAAATCCCCGTCAGTCAAAGTGAGAGTATTCAACACGATCGGAGACCCTCGCACAATTGACCAAGCAAGATGGGGAAGAAGCAGGGGACATGCCATGGAAGTGGGTGGACTGTGGAAAGGAAGCTAGCAAGGGAGGTGCCATGGAAGTGGGTGGAGGAGAAAGGGGGAGACTGTGGAAATGAAGTTGGCTATGGTGAAGCCATCTTGAGAGAGCGGCGGGGGCCTGCAGCATCACAAGGCAGAGAAGGAGGTGCAATGAGGCGAATGGAGATTGCAGGAGGGGGACGGGCGAGCAGAGAAAGGTGAGGCGAAGCTTAGAGATCGAGGGAGGAGGGAGGGATAAGGAGGTGGGAGGGAAGCTCAAAGCTCGAGGAAGAAGACAATGAAGGGGAAGCCATAGCCAAAGCTCAGAGACCAAGAAGGAGAGACAACAAAGGGCATGGGTGAAGGATATCGTTGCAACTTACTATAGCTCTGCCAAGTCTGCCCTTCGTTCATCACTGGAACACGATGTTTATTCGTTATATGCTATAAACATCGGTTTGAATGAACGTGTCAGAATCGATTAAGTACAAGTGGCATGCATCTAATGTTCTACCGATATTTGAATGTCACAAAAAAAGAAACAATCATAAAATCTTCGTTCACAGAAGAAAATGCCCATGCATTGATTGCAAGTGGAAGACGCCATCCATGAACGACTACTTTTGTACCACAATAGCAGAAAGTCATAAATACCAGCATGCCAAAGTTGCTAGCAACCAATAGGAAATCCTCACCCCAACAAATAAAAATAATGAGGATTGCCAAAATCGAACCACTGGGAAGGCTAGGCCAGAAAATGTTAGGATTCAAGGAGTGAATTCGGAAATGGAGGCGGCGGTTAGATTGGGGGCGTTGACAGTGTGTGTGGAGAATGAATGGGTATGGCGATGGATAAGCAGTTGAACATGTGTGCCACTACGAAGCTATGGCTATTGCTCTGGCTGTGCTCACATTCTTTTGCCGGTGGAGCTCCTCCTCTTCTGTTGGTGTTTGGCGACTCCTACGCTGATACCGGCAACCATAGCCCCCACACTCCTCCTCCCCTCGACCAGCCATGGCTTCCGCCTTATGGCCTCTCTTGGCCCCAAGCTCCCGCAGGTCGCTACTCCGACGGCAGAGTATTGACCGACTTCATCGGTATGAGAACCCATTTTCCTTTCCGCCATAGCTGCTGCTTGCATACGAAAATTTTGGCCCTTTGAACAGCTTGCTGATCTCTTCTGTCTCACGAGTTCAGGTTCTGACCTCTGTTTTATCTTCCTCTGCAGCTTCTTCCCTCAACATCTCGTCCCCTACTCCTTACCGAACGCTTTCACCTGGCAAAGGGCTCGACTCTGGTATCAACTTCGCATTTGGGGGAAGCGGAGTCTTTTACACATTCGGTCCCCAGTATCCCCCCCTCGCAGCCCAGATCAATCTTTTCCAGGAAATTCTGCAGAGACGTGTCCTCTCTCAGGACATGATTGCCTCTTGCCTCGTGCTTCTTGTCATTGCCGGCAATGATTACAGCGCATATATTGGAAAACACCCAGACCTAGAGGTGCGCCTATGAAGTTATTGTCCATACGCCCTGACGCTCTATTTGCCAATCTTATCAGCTCCAAATGCGATGCATTTTTCTCAGGGGCTTGTCGACTTTGTTCCAAAAGTAGTGGAGCAGATAGACGTTGCTGTTCGCAAATTGTACTCTCTGGGCCTTCGGAGATTTGCCCTGACCAATCTGGAGCCCATCGGCTGCCTGCCGACTGCCACCGTGACAGCCAATTACGAGGCCTGCAACGAAAGCTACAACGCCTACGGATCCATACACAACGAGCTGCTATCCAAGCACGTTTCTAACCTGAGCACGCTACAGGACGCACAGCTCACCATTCTGGACCTCTATGGCAGCTTCTTGTCGAATATCGAGACAATGTTCCGAGGTGGTATGCATTGTTTGCATTTTTTGTTGAAACGAGTGCTATTTCGTTTTTGCGAGGTGGTAGGCACTGAGGGTATTGGCAGTGCGTGGCTACTCGATCACACCGGTTCTTATGCCAGATTGCAAGGCTGATTTCCTTTTGTGAGGCTGGTCTAATTAGACCAGTTCTTCTGCATGGCTTTGTTCTGTCGAACAAATGCTGAATTTGATCTGGGTAGTTTAATTTATTTGATATAGCCTTGCATATCAGTACCCAGCCAAAGGTCTTAGCTAAAGAAATGTGTTGAAGATTTGTAACAATCTGTTGACTGTCCTAACATTGAAAACTAAACCTGTGACCCCAAAAAAAGGTAGTGCTCGTGGTTAGGCATCTTCTTGTATTCAATTTTATATAGTGCATGCCATGCGGCTCGAATACTTACCTTAATTTGTGGGCTTTGTTGTGTGCTGGCTTCTTGGAACTTGGGCAGGGAATGCAAATCCGTTGCAGCCATGCTGCCAACCTGTTGGGAACTCAAGTTGTGGGAGTTCAGATTCAAATGGAAGTCCACTTTATACATTGTGTGCAGATCCGATGAAAGCTTTCTTCTGGGATTCTGTTCACCCATCGCAGGCAGGATGGGAAGCAGTGGCCAAATCCGTGCTGCAGTATCTCAGCCATGGACACCCTCATCTTATGGCATTTTAGGGCATAAGCTGCAAACCGTAGCTGGAGAATCTTTAATTTCCACCTTTCCTATGAATGTTCAATTTGTATGTCGTGTTTGGATCCGAAAGCTTTCTTCTGGAATTCTGTTCACCCACAGCAGACAGCTGTGGCCAAATCGGTGCTGCATTCATTGAACAATCTCTTTTCTGTAGGGGCCCCTCTAAAAAATAATTGAATCTCCAAACTTGTGTTTCAAGCAGAGGTTTTATTTCTCCTCCAAGTCCAATTTTGGTTGACAATAGGGTTTTTAAAAATCCCATCACTTCGATAGGTTTGTCTAGTGTCTTTTGTCAACAATGCAACCATGTAGGGCCTTAACACTTCAAAAGACCTGAATTAGTCATGCAAGTGGAGCAATCTAGAATATATAGATTTGTAAATAGTATTAGCATAGGCAGTTAAGAATTGCGAGGTTTAGGCTAGATCCTTTAAATGAAGCTAGCGGCCGGCCGCTAAGTTTAAATCTCGATCGCACAATAAATATCTCGCCACATTGATAATGATCAGCAAGAAAAACTTCAAGTCAAAAGAATCATTGTAGGCTTATTAGGACTCAATTCAGGTTGTAGCTTCAAATTCAGGAATGGTCCTTTTCGTTGACATCAATTGGCCGATATTGTCAAGTAGATGTAAATAGGCTTAGCTCTAATTCACCAACAGGTTTTAGAGAACACATAGAGTAGGTGCATATATGGTGCGCTTCCTCTTTGAACAATATAAATCTTGAAAGTTATGTCTCAAGTTTAAACTATGTTGAGGTTATAATCACCTCTACATGTCGTTTGGTTCTATATATGATAAAAGCGAGAGTAGCCTCCTTGTGATTCCTTTGATAAGGTTTGAGTGTACAAGGAGATGTTTGGTTTCACCTTCCCCTTCAACTCAACAATTCCCTCCACATGTGCGGACTTGGCCTCGGGGTTCCCACTCCTACTTTGTGCACTCACTTCTTCCTCGAGATTTGTGCCAACCATCTCCCTAACACATTTCACTTGCCTATCTTCACTCATCGATGTTTCATACCCAGAACTCACAGCCTGTATGCACCCATGTGTCCTAAGCGAGAGTAGCCTCATTGCGGTGCCTTTGATAAGTTCTTAGTGTACAAGGGGATGTTTGGTTTCACCTTCCCCTTTAACTCAACAATTCCCTCCACATGTGTGGGCTTGGCCTCGCGGTTCCCACTCCTACTTTGTGCACTCACTTCCCCCTCAAGATCTACGCCAACCATTTCCCTAACACATTTCACTTGCCTACCTTCACTCATCAATGTTCCATACCTAGATCTCATAGCTTGTATGCATCCATGTGTTCAAATTCACAGTTCCCGCCTCCTCACCAATTTCAGATTTTAAAGAGCTTTGGCACACATTTATTGATCTTCAAGAACGCTTGTGGCTCTCTTAAAACCTTCACACAAGGGATTTGGTTTTACCTTCTCCTTTTCTAATTGACCTAGTGCATAGCCTTGCTCTATACCATTGTAATCAAAAGTTACACACACAAAATACCATTTAAGAACATTGAAAGAATCAAAGGAACAACAAGGCAATGAAAACAGCTAGGTACAATCTCCTCCCCTAATGAGTGGCTCATGCTTCTCGTCATTATTCCATCACCTATACTAAAGACACACTCATATTTGAATCAACGAGGCCCACTATAATTGGCTCAATATATTATAAGCAAACTCAACACCAATAAGACTAGTGACATTAGTTGAACATGGAATCACCCATAATACCAACCATCCAACATGGTAAACCATGCAAAGAATCTACAAGAACCTTGCTTTGTCTCATTAATCTTAGTCCAGCCTTCTGCCGTGGTAGTGAGCCACGTGTCACGGTGATGCCAACCCTTGGAGAGATGAGGTTCCTCGGAAACTCGTAGATTTTGGTAGAATCGTTTGCGATGCTCCAGAATCCTTTGGAGATTTTGTTTATCGAGTCGATGGAGGAGTCGGCATTGCATCCGTTGTGTAGGCATTCCAGTAATTTGCGGGGGCTATGGGAATCGGTGGTCACTCAGTTCATGGCTGACCCTGCCGCTGCGTAGACGGGCGATGCCCCGTGCATTGTTGGTGCTGGAGGCTTTTGTTGGAGCGTCGGAGGAGAAGTGCCATTTGCGTGTGGAACTAATCCTTGCTATGCGCTCTGTTGGAGCGTTTGGGCCAGATAGTTGGGGCCTGGAGTTCCTTGAGAGGCATCGTATGTTGAGTTCGTGTCTGGAGGCTGGAGGCTTGAGCCGACGATCGTGGAGGCGGTGACCCATGTAGGCAGTTCGTTGAAGCTGTGCAAGCTTGTAGGTCATCTGTGGGTAGAAGCCTCCATGTTGTTTAAGACGCACTGATGCTAGGCCGCTTGTGGATCTTTCGAGTCTGTCGTGTTGAAGGAGAAGAGCTGAGGCGTTGCATGCTTTTGTGAGGCACTGTGGCACTGAGTCAGGGAGCATCGACGTAGAAGGTTGTTGTTTTGAGTCGTTTGTGAGCCGATGTTGCTCGTGGCTCGTTGTGGAGGTTGGCATGTAGATCCGTGTCACCTCATTATATGTCGTTGGATATGGCAGATGGGGAGCCGTACGCTCCGGTCGGGCTTGGAAGACCGACGCTGGAGAGTTTTGTTGTGTTGAAGCTTTGGCGGCTGGTGGCGTGGCGTCTCTGCTGAAGAAGCATTTGCGGGTCAGAGAAGAGATGTGCGTGCAGGGCCGCTTGTAGAGCGAGCCTTTGCTCCACTGGCTTTTCCATCTATGTTGCTCCTGAATAGTCTTTGGAGAGCTATAAGACACCTTGAAGGTGTAACAGAAAGAAGAGTAGAGAGACTCTCAAAACGTCTAACAGAACTAGAAACCTAAGGTAGGAACCTTAGAACCTTTGAAAAGCTTCGTTAAAGAAGAGAACCGTTCTTGTAATCAATCAAGAGATGATAAGTAGAGCTCCAAATGGCGGAATCAAAAGCTTTCTACCTCAAATTGAAGATGAGGATGAGCTAAACAAGAAGAGGTAGAAAGATGCTGAACGTGCCTCAATGTCTTACTGGAAGCAAGGTCTCTCTCTCTCTCTCTCTCTCTCTCTCTCTCTCTCTCTCTCATGAAAAATCCTCTCAATGGAAGATGCCTCACGCATAGAGGGCTGGGCACTCATGAAGGAAGTGGAAGCACCATCGGCTCTGATACCATGATAGTGGAAGTGAGAGAGGGGGAGAGAGAGGAGTGCACATAATATAGATACATGTGCACTATGTTGTATTGAACATGAACATGAAGATGAATATATACATGAGTATCCCTTATGATTAGCGAAAGGGTTTTTCCCTAATGCCCTATAGGTATGGTGCAATTTACACCATCCTCAACAAAAACTTATCATGATATTTAAGCATCTAACAAATAGCTCGTTCTCAAAATTAATGATATAGATAACACATTCTATCAATAAAACAAAATTAATGAAATTAAATAAACTTAGTATGTATCCAAAATTAACAAACCAATAGTAAATTAACAAAACCAAAGAGTCACTCAAAGATTCCCAAAACTTACAAAATTGATGTTCTTGAAGGAAGAGAAATATGCACAACAAAGATGAGAAGATTATGAGGAAGGAATTGTAAAATGCTTAGATTTCTTCTCTAGCCATCTGGTGCTTTAGAGTGCATAATCGATTGCTTGTTGAGTAGCCAAGATCACCTTCATGTCATCAAGGCTACTGTCGTCAGAGCATACAATCCCATTTTACCTTTGGAATAGTGTCTTCAATTCTAAATTCAATCAGATCCATCACTACTCTATTGCTCATCAAGCAAAAGGCCTTGTCCTCTCATAAAAAAGAGAGCTTGAATGCTCAAGCACACTGCCTCCTAGTTCATTAGGACACATACAAAAAGTATGTATCTATCCCCACTAGAGTCAATGTAATAAAATTGTATCTCCGAATCGCTCCTACACTCTATTCAATTAATTATTTGTATCTCCCTCCCCTCATTTTACAATTAACGTAAGATTTCATCTAAATAACCCTCTGCCCTTGCTGCCTCCCTCTGTCCTTACCACCTTGCTTCCGCCCTAACACCTCTCCTCACTACTCCTCTGCTCAGCTCCTATTCTCTGCACGCCACTCCCTCCACTCAACTCCTTTTCTCTAGTTGTCCTACCAACCACTCCCTATGCTCAGCTCCTATTCTCTATGCCTCTCCCTCCCCCTCCTTTCTCTCTCTGCCCTTCCCCCTCTCAAACCTTTCGCTCATCCCCCTTTCCCTCTCCTTCCCTCTTCGCTCAACCCCCCATTCTCCCTCTCTCTCTCTCTCTCTCTCTCTCTCTCTCTCCACCCTCATCTACTCTATATATATTCACCCAAGGAGGCCAAAACTTTCTCAAATCTAGAAAGTTCTACATTTCTCAAACCTTCTTAAATCTAGGATTAATGTGTCAAATTGCGTAGGTTAACTTGCTTTAATTGTTCCCCCTTTGCAAAGCTTAGCTTAATGGATCCACAATGCGCTCCCTTAGACTAATTCCTAATACTCATTTTTTACTAGCTGGGGGGATCTGTTATCTATCGGGTATTGGGTGGATTTATTTTGTCTTTAAGTGGTGGTAATTGCTGAGCTTTGTGTACACGGATGCGGCCTTGATTGTTCCTATGTGTCTATGTTAATATCATGAATGAGCAATATATTTTTGTAAAGAAAATATTGTTTAAGTATTTCCAAGTGTATAAGAGAAGAATATATGATAGTATGGCAACAGAAGATCAAAAAATCAGATCATACGATTTTGAGTATCTATAACAATATCTATCTTTCAATTCTTCTTCGTGGCTATACTGAGGATCTACCTTTCAATACTTCATCATTTGTAAAAGATTTCTAATCAAATTATTGTTCATCAGTGTATAATATGATATCACGCCAATAGGTAAAGCTAAAATCAATATTCGCATCAGTATCTATATCTATAACAGTATCTTTTAATACTTCATCATTTGTAACAACTTTCTAATCAAAACATTGTTCATCTACTTCCAATCGTATAATATGATATTGTGCCAATAGGCAAAGACAGTATCAATATTTGTAATAGTATCTTTATCAATAGTTGTGATAGTATTTATATGTTTGTATTTTGTGTCAAAAGCAAAAATAAATAAATGAAAAAATAAATCCATAATAAATAATGAAAGGTCCCGCTCTTACCATGTTAGATGGGCACTAAGACCTATCACACCTTTCTGTTCATCTTGTGACAAACAGTAACCATGTCACTTTCTCATCAATGAAAGATGGTGGAAGTTGCGCAAAGGCAAATATAATCAACAAAAACTCATAGCATCATTCCTGATAGGTTGCCCTATAAATCTTCACCACCGTAGCATGAGCTACAAGCTGATGCTGAGTGACCAGATGCGGGTCGGTGTTTCTTTCAGATCTCCGAGGTGCCATTAATCCAAGGTTGTAACCAAACATGTTGACCAAGTGTATCTCATTGAAAGTTATCCAATCCTGTAATTACCAAAGGACCTGAAGCATGCATTTGCAAAGAGATGACATTTGCTTATGCTTGCATCAAACCTCCCTGGGCCTAGGTCACAATAGGCAGTTGTCGTACCATATGTCAGATCATACAGATTAGCTAGTTGGAGTCTCCTATAGATCTCCTTCCACAATTAAGGCAAATGCTTGCAATTGGAAACCTTGTAAATTTCGAAACCAAAATAGCAATGTTTTTACATCAGCTTTCACGTAAAAGTAAGAATACATAAACACTTAACATTGGCCCACTAGTAAATACTAAATACTGAACATGAAACATCCACCTACTATTGAATACATGTATACGGACAAGGATATGCGACTAAGAGGACGGACTATGTAGCCGTATACGACTATTGATGTGCAGAGTTTAGTCTGATCTAAGACTTCCTCCATGGCCTTATCTTAGGTCGGCATCTTTGAGTCATACAACCCAAAGTTGTATGCAGTCTCATATGACTTCAAGTCTCTAAGATTAAGCTACCAAAAAAAGTGCATAAAGAATCCAAAAGTTATAAGACATTATAGTTTCCCATGTGCGGTACCACGTTTTCGAATTCCAAACCAAACCAAAGTTGCTTGCAACTAAAACTTCGTAATAAAGATGTCCTCACACCGTCAAAAAAAGGCAGTTTATTAGGTATCAACAAACTAGTTGCATATGCTGGCACGAATCTTTCATCTTGCTCGGAGATAATTTTAGCCAAGATGATATTGCAAAACCAAAAGACAGCAAAGCATAAATACCATCATAAGGTCAAATATAACTTAGAACATATCAAAGTTTCAACTAATAGTTTTTACTAATCTTTGCGCATCGAGAAAATCACTCATCACGAGCTTTGAAGACTGGTTGGCCTACACAGGTTGCACTCTCATTGCACTTGAGGAACCCATCGACCTAAATTGAACTTTTGCTGCCAACCTTGGATTATATCACTTCAATCCTTCGAAAATTCTCACGATTTTCCATCAAGCAATACAAAATTCACTTGTGAGATCTACCAAAAATTACCTAGTTCTCTTGCTTCATATAATGCCATTAAAGTCACAAAATTTCAATACTACAACTACACGTGCACCCAGTGAAGTTTAAAAGCTCAATATGTCAATTGTAAAGGAATGACCAAATAATCTCTATATTACATCGATTAGTAGCCTAATGAATGCCAAGTGGTGTGAACCACCACACCCAACAGCCATCCTTCAATTCTCTTTCCTCCTCCATGGGCGAATTGGAGGATTGAACCCAACCTTAGAAGCCAACAAGGAGAGAGGCCACTGAAAAGAATCATCAACGATGCAACAGCGCAACTTTCTAGCAAGGTGAAAACATGCAATTGGCTAGTCCTCATGTCTCTGTCCTCAACATGCAGGAGAAACTGTTAGAATGATATTCACTTGGAAATGGTGCCTTGCTACTTTGTTCACACTCTGTGCATTACTCCTAAGCTGAAGGCACCCTCTACAACTGCCTACTAAGGCACACCACCTCCAACAAATTTGAATGCATGTTTCCGTTCACCACACTACCTACTCGAAGAGCTATATCAACTGCTCTCGCTCCTTTTCTTCTTAGCAATGTTCCTCTACCATTTCAAAACTAGAGGTTTCTCTTATGTCATGCTGTCTATAGGATGAAACCAGAGCTTTCAACGTCTACTAAATTCTACCTGGAACCATGAATGATCCATCGATCTTCTACATATTTGCATCCTATTTTTCAAGCTATTTCTGCAAATTGTTGCCCATTTGGCCAACTCCACAATTTACAAACCTAAAGTGACATCTCAATGGTCGGCAATCACTTCTTTGTAACTTATCTGAATCTAGGATGTGATCGTGACTTAGATTTAGATGCTCATCTGGGAGAGACTACAATGAAAGTGGAGAACATAAAAGTGGATGTCTACTGAGTGTCTACTGCCTTAAAAACAACCGTTAGACTCAAGTTCACAAATCCTAAGGTACTTAAAAGTTGGCCATTGATAGCGTGTATCAAAGCAATGGTGAGGTTTGGGGGTACTTGTAGCTTCTCCCATACCTCGTGTGAGATGAAGTTGTGGCTCGCTCCCAGATCCACGAGTGCTCGGATGCGCAAATCAAGACCCTGCAATTGAACATGCAACCTGGTTGGTTCTACTATTAGCTCCTCAGTTAGTCCAGGGTGTTAGCATTGCCTTAAGCAATGCCATTTTCTTACGTTGTCGGAGTTTGGCGTTACATGCCCTAGCTTCTTCGATGGCCTGGCGTTTCATCCAAGCTACCTCAGCCTTGAGTTCTTTTCCTCTATGGATGGCTTGAAGGGTAGGTAGGGTGAGTGGTCCATAATATCTCTTCAATTTGCTCCCGTTAAGGTAGCCTTCCATTTCTACTCCATCAAGGGTGGCTATCCACGACACGCCCATGGTGAGTGATCTCCACCACGTGGTAGGGACCCATGCCTCGGTACTTGAGCTTGGGCTTGGTATTGCGGACGCTATAGAGGAGTTCAAGATCGCCCTCTACCAAGTCTTTGTTCTTGAGGTTGCAATCGAACCATTTCTTGCATCGTGCCTTTTCCACTCGGAGGCAGTAGGTTGCACGCAACCTTGTCTCATCTAGCTTTTCAAGGTCAATCAAGCATTCTGCCAAGGCATTCTCAGTGAGCCTCTCTTTGACCATAAGGCAAAGGCTAGGCACTACATATTCCATTGGCATAATTGCTTCCACTTTAAAGGCTAGGCTCAAGGGGGTGCAGTTCGTGGCCACCTTATAGGATGTTCTGTAGGCCCATAGGGCTGTGATGAGCTTATGCTCCCAGTCGGTATGACTAGCCTCTACTATGCAAGTTATGATCTTACAGCAAGTTTTATTCGAGCTCTCAGCCAAGCCATTCACCGTGGGATAGTATGGCATTGATTTCCTATGTATGATCGTGTATTTACTAGTCAGGATTGCTATAGTTTCATTGAGGAAATGAGTTCCTCAGTCGCTGACTAGCTCTAGTGGGCATCCAAACTGCGTGATAACTTGCTCGTATAAGAATTTAGCGGTGGATCTTGCATCAGCCTTCGCAGTGGCTCTCCCTTCTACCCACTTGGTGAAGTAATCTGTGGCCAAGATAATGTATCTGGCCCTCATTCCTTTAACAACTGGGCTTATAGGTCCAATGAAATCTATGTCCCATTTCTCAAAAGGCTGGTCAGTTAATATTCTGATTAAGGGCATCATGTCCACCTTATGTGGGATTTGCATGCCCTGGCAGGGGTCACACCGCTTGATAAATTCGACTGCATCTCCGAATAAAGTCGGCCACCAAAGGCCAACTTGGAGCACCTTATGTGCTGTAACATCAGAAAAAAAATGCCCTCCCGCAATTCTAGAGTGGGCTTCTTTGATCACCTCGATGTATTTCAAACCATCTTCTCAACTGGTTCTTCCCTATTGCTATGCTCTTTACATGGAATCTATGGCTCCATGACCAAGAGCAAACAATTAGTCCAATTGATGCACAATACCTTCACCACTTAGCTTCAATTCATGCATGAACATGTGTGGTTCACCACCACTATATGTATGAGAAGCATGGAACATAGTGATGGAATTGATATAATGCCCAAGTGGCATTCCCTTTTGCTCTCCCACTATGTCCCAATCCTTTTCCATGTTGGTTGTAACAAGCAGGAGGAGGATGTGTTGGCTTTGGATTTGTATGCTTGGGTGTCGTGGTAAGGCATCCAACTGAATGCCCAAACATTCAGTTGCTCGCACATGTGCACGCGCACATGCATGCGCGCGTACACACACACACACATACATCTTGGATAAATATTCAAATACACTTGATAAAATCACAAGAAGAAAGTCAGGAAGCCTTTAGCTTTTATGTGCGAATGCAAGAGCAAGGTATGTTGCCACGTAGCTTTACCTTTGTTGCCATCTTGAAAGCATGTGGCAAAGAAACTTTAAATACTATTCTCAAATTAGCAAGGTTGCTTTTGAGATCCCATGTTGAGACCCAACGGAGCAGGTCTTTAGCTCGTCGTAGACGGGTCAGGTTACTCGTTATATATAATACTCAAGCGGTGAAAGGACATAGGCATGTGACGACAAGGCCATGTGTTGTACGTTTGAAGGCCTGAGGTGCCACGTGTCAAGCGGGGGAGAACAAGTTTGCCGTCAACACTGATGGCGACGGACGACAATGGCTTTAACTTCAAAATACTTTAAAAGCGCTTCTCTTCTTCTTCTCTTCATTCCTTCTTCCATCCACCGACCCTTCCTAGTTGCTCCGCTGGCCTCATCCACGGCCACCTTCAGCTCCTTCGCTAGCCTCACCACAGCCGCTGTTGGTGCTCTCTGTGCTTTTGAGTCTCGCACTCTTGCTATGTCAGATTTCTCTCCTCATGTACACATGCCTTCCAGCGTTTCTCACCCTGTTAACCTTTCGAAGAAGACCTCAAGCCACGACGACACTAGCGATTTCAAAAAGGCTTGTGCTCCCAAATTGGCTCCTCAATTTGACGGCTTGTTCTATTTCGAGACGTTCGTCCCTTCTTACAAATCCTAGGATGCTTCAAAATATCTACTAGGGATGATTAGATGGTGTAAAAAATCGATGGTGATTCCTTAGTTGGGGTTTTGCTTCTGCCTCTTGGTCGTCATGGATAGAAATTCTTCAAAAATAGAACTTCTCAAGGAACTTACATTTAGTGTTGTCATGGATTTATTTTTCATATCAAGTTTCTAGCATTATCCCTTGACTTTCCAACTAAGGTGTGGGATTACACACACTGCTAACTAGATACTAAGGTTTTATGTATTATTCATACTCTTTATTATAATTTGATCAACTTCTAAATTTTGGTTACAATTTTACATGTTCCTCATTGTATTACCTTGTAGTTTTTTAAGGGTCTCGTATTAAAAGTTTTTGCGTTCTCTTGTTTCCAAGAAGCATAAGTATGGCACAATTATTTTGTGAACCTGGTGTTTCTTTTATAATTGAACTCTTCCTCTGTTCAATCATCATGAAATTTTGTTTCCTTAAAAACCTGGTTCGGTATTATTTGCTTTAAATTCCCAAGGTTTTAGTGTAGTAGTTGTAATGACGTTTTGAAAACTCTACTAAGTATGTTTAGTTCAAAGGAGAAAAGCAAGCACACTCGAAAAGCTACCGGGAAGGCTACATCACACAATTGTAATTCCTAAAGAGAATACAAAGGGATGTTTAAGGAGATTGCATCTAGAAAAATGAATGTGTTTAACTCTACTAATAAGTACGTTTAATTCAAAGGAGAACCAAGCACACTCGAAAAGCCACCGGGAAGGATACATCACACAATTGTAATTCCTAAAGAAAATACAAAGGGATGTCATTAAGAGATTGCATCTAGAAAAATGAATGCGTTGAAATAGGAGAAGTCTACAAAACATAAGCAATTACCCTGTTACGATGACTAAATACACAACCAAGCTTATTATAAAGATGAGTACTTTTGCGCATTGTTGGTGATGACAATTATAGAAAAAAGTTAAGGAGAAAGTTGACATGGCCAAGACTTTATTTTTTAGCGCTACCTTCAAGGACCAAGTGTAGGTTATGTTTTTCAAGGCCCCTACTTGGAAAAGTGTTAAACATTTCGTGACAAGCCATATAAATTTTGGAGGAAGTTTCATGATCTTTTACACTGGTTTCCATACACTCTATAGTGTAGTCTAGTTTACTTTTTGGCAACAATGTGTGAAACAAGATGAATGCTCATAAAGCATTCATAAGGCC
Source organism: Dipteris shenzhenensis (assembly GCF_047967505.1). NCBI lineage: Eukaryota > Viridiplantae > Streptophyta > Polypodiopsida > Gleicheniales > Dipteridaceae > Dipteris > Dipteris shenzhenensis. The sequence continues at coordinate 7,640,153 of NC_141603.1, read as the reverse complement.
TACCTGAGATGTGTAGTGTGGAAGAGAGAGAGAGAGAGAGAGAGAGAGAGAGAGAGAGAGAGAGAGAGAGAGAGAGAGAGAGAGAGAGGGAGAGAGAGGGAGAGGGAGAGGGAGAGGGAGAGCGAGAGGGGGAGGGAGAAACAAGGTGAATTTTATTCAATGGGCCTGCCCCAGGGTGGTTGTTGAAGGTTGGAAGTCATGGGATGGATGGCAGTCTTGCGCGGACGAGCAAGTGGTCTGACAAATAGACGAAGCTTATTGTTGCTTGTCCTGTGTGTTCACTTGCTCAAGTGTGGATCCATATATTGTTGTTGGCGAATCGGCCAATTGCCTCATGTTGTGATGGGTCATGAAGTCTCGTACTCTATCCATGTTGGGCGAGGGATGGTAGAAGTCAATGTTTAAGTTGCCCAGTGCATATGTAGGAGTGGAGCACGCCACGAGTTCTAGCAAGTTATGGAGTCGTTTGAGTAGTGTCGTTGTTTTGGAGGACGAGGACTTGTATAAGTTAATGATGGCAAGATCCCCAAGATCGTGCTGTCGGAATACGATCAAGACCTGCATTGTAAGTTTGTTGCTGGCAAAGAGGCTTCATGTTTTTGTTGTAGTATGTTGCAATCCCGACACCGTCATGCATGTGGACAGCCAATAGTTTTGCAATGTCACCTTGTGGAGGCCGATGGGCACGTGTTTCTTGAAGGCATAGTATGGTTGCATTCACCATTTTGTTTGAGCTTCCTCCATCTTGTATAACATAGGAAAGGGATCGTGTGTTCAAGCTTTGCAAGGTGTTGTCGTCATCTAGGTTGTTTGGTGCATTGTCATATTCGAATTGCCATGGACGCGTACTCCATAGCCTCGTAATCTCCTATTGCGCCATTGGATCGACTTTGATGTGTTTATGTGTCAATTTTGATAGGAGGAATAGATTTGAAGGGTTGCGAACAAGTGAGAGAGCAGTGTGGACCAGTCCATGTGTGCGTATGTTGCCTGGATCAAATGCGAGCACATCCATGGTTAGGCCCTACACTCGATGCACGATTCTAGCAACTGCACGCTGAACAAGGAATTGCTCTCATGAGATTGTATTTAAGTGGGTCCTCCCAATTTGGAACTCACGAACGATGCAGAGAATTGGGGTCTAGTTTGCGAGCGTGTTGCTCTTGTAGAGGTACTTGTTCTCTGAATGTGTTGTGACCCCTGTTCTGCCATCAACAAACTTGACCCAGAGCACGTATGGTTTAGACTCCATCTAGCTATCCATGAAGACTACATCGCTCCATTAACTATCCCATCGGCTACATCCACGTTTCCTGAGCATATCTCTAAGATCATGCCGAGTTTCAGACATAGCACGGTGTGTAGGCCGCCTGTCACTTGCAGTCTGTCGGTGTCTAGATGGTCTTACTGCATGATTTGTGTTTTGTGTTTTTTGCCTTTAGCATGTGCACCTATGTTTTGAAGCTATCAAATACGTATTCGTTGTGGGCATCGATAGAAGCATTTGTATAGAAGAGGTGAGGGGCGCTGCTCTTTTGTGGCAATTCTCCAAGGCATAAGTTGTCCTTGTCAGATGGTGTTTTGATCTTGATCTTGTTTAGCAGGGGAAGGAAGGTCTTGTTGCTTTGTCGCATTGGTTCATGCAACTCATAGTAGTGGATGTTGGACGTCCAATGTGACCGTAGCATGGCCAAAGAACCCTGCCCATCAAGGAACACCCAGGAAACTTTTGTGGGGCTTGTTTGGTACAGGTCCCCGCAAAGCAAGACGTCAACACCACTGAACCTTTAGTTGTGATTATGCTTTATCTCTTGCATTCGCGAGTCTGCCGCCGCAATTAATGTGTTAAGTCCAACAAGGGAGATCTCATCTATTAGCAATAGTTGGACCTTCTTGTATCTTTCCATCAGAGTTTGTAGTTTCTCTACAGATAGTGCTGTGTAAGTTGAGTATAGGAGCGGCACGTCTAGTGCTACGTGTAGAGTCATCCCACCAACCACATGAGTAGATTTGCATGTGTAGGCTAGTATCATAACCCTAGGCAATTCAACATCGAAAGTCTCTCTGTGCATGTAAAAGCGCAGCAAAGCTTGTACCACGAGTAGTAGCATGAAAGTTTTGCATATGCCTACCTCCCCAAAGAGGAAAATATGAAATGGTTTTTGGGGTGCCTTGATTTTTTTGAGCATGATGTCTTCGAGGATCGCCCATTGGTCGTAGTTCATTTTTTGAAGCAAATCGTAGTACTCATTATTTGGCACTACTGCCTGTCGCAGCTGATGTTGTTCGTGTGTTGGCTTGTTTCTCTCATGCATGTTCATTTTTAGAGCCAGGTCAAAGATCTCCCTTTGCGTAGCAAAAGCGTTGTCACTACTGCAGCTGTCGTGTGAACCGAGAGAAGAATTGTCTGGTGTGACAGGGCATGTGCAGAATTTGTCAAAGAGAGTGTGGTTTGCTTCAATATCATCGAGATGGAGATAGTACATGTCATGCCATGTGAGCACTTTCTCGGAGAGGGAGTGCTCTTTGCCTTTGAAAGGCAGGTATAGCAAGCAGAGCTCCCTGTAATGGTTTTCTAGATCTCTAGGTTTGTTGTAGTTATTAAATCAAATGATCTTTCTTTGTCTTCTTGTAACGCTCTAGTTGTCGGCGATTGTTTTCCCGCTCATGAAATGCACCAGGCACATTTGTTCAGATGATGAGTCTCGAGTTGCATACTTCTTGGTTATGTCATCGAAGAAAATGTTGGTGCTCCCTGGATCCAAATGCTCAAGCTGTGAATGCATCTTCAGTAATAGTGTGCGCTCTTTCGATGGGCTTGTGTTGATGTAATAGAAATCCTTGCTTGCACTAGTCAATGGTAAGGATAAGCAGAGGTAAGTAGGTTGCTGTGCGCATCAATGTGTTGTGTGTTCAAGATCGCATTCCCAACGTTGCGCAAGAGCTCGTTAGCAAGGGAGTGATTGCTAAGGCTTGCCACCAAATCTTTTTTCACAGCCTTGGTAGTCTCTTTGTCTGCTTTTGTCATGTATGACGTGCAGTAAGACACTGCTGCATATGGGTTCAATACATATTGAATGTCTGTGTTGGCCCCCCCAGATTTTTGATATGGTTGGATTGAAGTTGTTGATATATATTTCCTTAGGGTCGCTTCTGAGGAACACTGTGGGCCAGGAGATGCTACTCCATAATGCGGTGATGTAAATTTCCTGTGATATCTCTATTCGTTCAAAAATCGTATCAGAATCGAGTGTCATTGTGAGCGGGTCCTCTAGGATTTTTGAAATTGTCTTGAGGTTTTCCTTCGCGATGGTCGTGTCCGCATCATTTGGCAATGATACCAAAAATTTTTCTTGATCATTGGCGGCCACGGGAAGCCAAACCTGCAAGATCTTCTCCTCTTTTTGCATGTTTTTCTACATTTATGGGTTTGTATTTCTTTTTCTGAGAGCTCAAGGAGGGAGAGGTCTGTCGTGATGTAACGGTCAATGTAAGCTGTAATTTCATCGTTTGTGTTGGAACCAAAAGTTGGTGCATCTTTGCACCACAGCAGCTCGTGGTCATGCTAAATGCTCTATTTTGGAACTCGGTCACAAAGTAGTCAATGAGGTGGCCCGGAATGGAGTAATCTTTCTTCAATAAAGATTTAAGTGTGTAACCTATGGACATAGTATTGTGCAGTTGTTATAGGATCTAATCGGATTAAATCTCAGAGTTGTGCCTGGCTTAGATGTTGGTGCCCCATTGGTCCATCTGGGCGTAATGAAGCCAAACACTCGAGCAATGGCTCCCATAGCCGCTCTGCAGCTGAAAAAGTAGCGAAGAAAGTAGGCGTGCCGATTTGCCTCAGCATTGTGAACAAGTTTTTCTTCAGTCGTAGTTTGTAGTCTGTAGATGTTTGCAAGCATGTGAAGTCACAATACCCAATCTTAGATTGGAGGAGTCTCTCAATGTTCATTTTGAGAAGCATGTCTCTTGCTTGTAGTGTTCTCCCCCTTAGTTGCGCTTTTCGCATATGAACCCATGTCGAAGATAACGCCTACCGAACGAAAATCTTCATTGTTTTGAAGAAGAGGTTGTCAACGCATAGCGCGAATCATCTATCTCGGTTTGTCAATTCCCATTTCACAATGTCTTGATAACTGGTTTGGGGCGAGACGTTGTATGCATGCGGGTAGTAGAATAGTGTTGGGAATCCCATCTCCTTGCAATGCCTATCCCTGAATATGCTCAATGGTGGTGAATGTCATTGTCTGAGGAGTGGCACCTTTTTGTCATAGCTGCATCCTTAACGGTACCCGAGGCAAGCTCTATGCTGGTTATGTGGTCTACCCACCAATCTGGGAACAAGTGGATGTTGTTATGTTCATATAGTGGGGTTTCGAGCAGCTCCTGCATTGCACGCATTGTGGTTGTCAGGCGAACGAGACCGCTCATATAGTTGTGTGTATACTGAAGCTTATGCTTGATTGCCACCAGGACTATTGTGTTCTCTAAAATGAATCATGGTAGGACTTTTTGTGCCCTTTCTGTGTCTGCAAAAACGTTGATAACACTACCGTGTAGCCCGTATTGGCCTTCATACGTCAACTCGCGTGTATGCATCAATGGCAGCCTTATCGCAACTAGCGTTCTTCAATCCTATTTAGTGAGGATGTGCACTTCGTTGGCGTGGACATTGGCATGTTTCATGAAAAGAACTTAGGTGCTTCGTGTCTCTTTATTTGGTGGACACAAGCAGTGCAAATGATTCGACTGTTGGAAGCGGCGTCAGTGAGATGAGCATCCATCTCCGCCAGTTTGTCCACGCAAGCAAGCGGTGGCTTCTTCAAGTTCGAGTCGAATGTTCGCGTCCCGCACAACAAGCACAAGGGAATCGTGGACTGCCTGCAATTTTGTTGGTGTAAATAGTTTGGGGAGACCTACTTCTTCTTTTTCATTTTCTTACTTTGGTTGGGCGATTGGGATCGCTCATTGCCTCTGCATCTTGCAGTGCTATAGCAGATAGGGTGTGCACTGCCTCGTGCAGGGTTGTTTTGCTGCCACAGATAAGACATTGGCCGTGTGTCCAAACAATATGGCTCTCAATTTATAGATCTTGCTTTGGATGTTCTTGATGGAATGATGCACACCCTTGTGCTGGTTGTGATAAAACAACGCAAGCTCTTTTGCAATTGAGCCATGGAAAGCATGTAGAAAGGTCGACGAGGTGGCACTCATCTTTCTTAGTCCAATTGATGTACCCTTGCTTCTCTTGCAATGCTTGCATAGGCATAACAATATTAGGGTGGGCCCAGTCATTCAATACCAACATGCGATTCCCTTTTGTATTGTGGGCACCGCATTTGATTATTTGTACTACCAACAAGCCATCGTGGGCCAACACATTGAATGATGTGTCGAGCATTACCGAGAAATGGGTCAGGAAGTAATGGACTAGAACCCTTGATGTTGAGGACGCCTCAAGCAATGATGCGATGCCATGCTCTGTTAAGGTCCTGGTACTACCATCACCATGTTTTGTTAGTAGCATGTGCCAAGGCATTGTTATTTCTGGGGCGCATCTGGAGATGTTGCAGCATAGAGCCTTAAGCAAGGAATTGTATGTATAGCTATTTGTTAATGCTCACACACATTAAAGTACATAGGAGTTGCTCGGATTGCTCTCCATGAATGCTTGGTTCCATGTCACCTTGTGTGTGTGCGTGTGTCCATCTTGAGTGGGCGAGACAAAGACATAGAGGGAAATCAAGAGCAAGAGCATGCGTGAGAGAGAGAGAGAGAGAAGGGGGGGAGGGGGGGGAAGAGAGAGAGAGAGAGAGAGAGAGAGAGAGCGTCCAAATGGCGGTGCAACGGTTTGTTGTCAGAACAGTTGCGAAAATCATTGAGCAAAGCATAGTGATCTTCTATTTTGAACACAAAAGAGAACTCGTATGCTAAAATTATACCACTAACAATGTGGTCCAAAACAAAGGGGAAGCAATATTGAGTGGAAACGCCTTTATTTGCTTGCAGTAGTATATACAATCTTCTCGGCCTTTGCCTAGACAGTAGAGGTAGAATCAAAGCCAAAAAGCAATGTATCACAAGAGGTTTTATTCCCACCCTACAGTGTATGTACAACCTTGTGTGAGTCCAGCAAAGTATTTACAAGGAGATAGATGGTTGAGCTATCTGCTCGGATGCTTTTATTTATGGACGGCAAGTTTATGCATCGAGATTGAAAGCTGTGATGAAGTCAGAGCTATTGATTGTGAAATGATCGGAGGGGCGACGGTCCATTAATAGGCTACGAGTAGCCACCACGCTGCGGTTGTGGTGATCCATGAATACACAACACAAATCAAGGGTCTCCTCTGGGTGGCCACCACGGAGCTTGACATCAACATCCAAACCATCACAAAGCACAACGCAGCGGTTCAGTGAGAAGATGCACACGATAGTTTGTGGGCCACCGCATGTGTAGTAGAAAGTGCATGCAGGGGCCATTGAGATCAGTGAACTGAAGGACTCCATCAATCAAACGATCAAACATACAACTTGCTTCTTGCCAAAAAAAGTAGACGATGGAGTGAGTACTACCTTTTGATCATACCCTAGATCCGATACTTGCTGTATGAAGGCATCCTCAAGAGTGGCACGAAGCCTTCCTTCTGGAACGCTAGCAAGAATGGTGAAGTCAAATATACCCAGTGTGTGGCGAGCATGCATATAAGAGATATTCTTCGCTACGTACATGACAATGCCCAAATCATTGAAATCTTGCACTATGCATGCGAGTGTTTGCCTGCGATCATTGATAAAAGAGAGCTACAAAGCCAATGGGAGAAACACGCGAGTTCTAGTCGAGATAGTGTGGTTAGCGTTTTGTTAAAGATTAGGTATGCACGCGAGTGTTTGCCTATGATCATTGATAAAAGAGAGCTACAACGCCAATGGGAGAAACACGCGAGTTCTAGTCAAGATAGTGTGATTAGCCTTTTGTTAAAGATTAGGTCTACTGACTCCTGGGCATTCCAACCATCAGCTACCATAATTTGGTTGGACAATGGCCCACGAAGGTCAACTTTGACCACAAAAAAAGCAAGTGTCCTCATGACCGAGGTGAAAGATGCATTTCCAGTCTCCATTTTTTGTGACACCCACGGTACCGTACTTGCTGATGGTTGTCTCCGTTGGAACAAAAGAGGGCATCCTTGAATGGCTCAGCTTTCAACACGCAAGTGGTGGCGTCCATGCATAGCGATACTGGGGATGTTCCGCCTTCGTCGAGGGTTCTCTTCATAACGGTCCTTCAATCTTATAAAAGCTATCCACTTCAGGAATGTCCCTTAGCTATTGCCAAACAATTACTCTGCATGTGCCACACGCAAATGTATTCCAGTCACTATCCATCAGGTCGAGTTTTGGGTTGTGTTCGTTGAAAACCTCACGGTAATGCTACTTGGCACTCGTGCCATCTTGGTTATTGACATTAGAATGAGGCTCTCTTTTTTTAAATATTTAAGTGTATAGTAATGGTTACTTAAAAGTGTGATTCCTTGATGCATTATCTACTCTAAGTGTTCCAGATGCTTAAAATTCCATGACTCAGTGATGCTATGAATGCTTTAGTCTCATGTTCCTTAGACCCGATGTTGATGCTAGACAGACACCAAGTGCACAAAGCTCAAGAGGTCCAAGCAAAGAACACTACGTGGACATAGAGACTTTCAATAAGATAAATGAAAGGAGAGTACTCTAGTTGCAAAGGTAAGTTGATTATAGGTAGCCAACTCATAGCTCAAGTTGAGGCCCTCCCTCACTACTCTCAATCTCCTCTACACACTCCTCCTTTGCTCCCAAAGTGGTGGCTCTCTCCCATGCTATCCCCACAAGGGTGTTTCTCTCAAAACAAGTCCAAATGGTAGATCTTCTTGAATGCCCCTTGGAAAGGCAATGCATTTGAACCTTGCCCCCTATGATTGAGAAACACTTGCCCTAACAAAGCTAATAATTTTACTCACAAATTTGGGATCAAACGTCGCCAAGAAGAAGACTCAAGGGGTACTTGTATGAGTGGATAGAAAATAGACCAAAGCTCCTCATTTTCATTGATTTTTTTAGATTACCTCAATTGTGGTTTAAGAGAGTTCTTTTCTTTTCTGCCCTTTTCATTTGATGATGGAGTGGATTGCCCTTCAAGATTGCATTTTTTTCATTCAAGTCTACTAATTAAATGAAGAGAGGTGAGTTTCTTTGGGACGTGAAATGTCATAAGGAAACAATTTTTTAAGAAACAAAAGATTTCTTAATTTGCAGATAAGGGATTGTTTGTTTGTTTTAGATTTGAGCAGTCCCAAAAAATGCTACCAGAGTGTTCTTGTTTAATCTAGCCCATGACAACCACAACAAGACAAAGAAACTATAGACGCGCCTGATAGATGCGCAAAATAGCAGGAGCGTCTATAGCACAGATAGAATTAGTGAAAATACGAGCGCGTATATTAGCACGTCTAATAGTGTGGTTATTAACATGTCTTATTTAGACGCGTTTATAAATGCGTAGCAGAGAATACAGAGAGTAAAATTTTGCTGCAGGCTGATAAATGTGCATCACTGCTTTTCAAAAATTGCCCATTATTACCAAAGCACATAATTTTAATAAAAATATCAATGTTTTTTGGCAAACCCAGAATACAAAAATTAAGTGAGGTGAGGAGAATGAGAAAATATATAAAATAGTTTTGCCAATATCAATGATGGGCTACGGTTCAATCTCATCCTTAATGAGATCAACCCTTGCCAAACTATCTACTTTAAAATCCAAACCAATGTTAAGATCTACAAATACATTTAGCCCAATACTACTTGTGCTACTGTGCTCATTGAAATCAGCACTACCAATGGCAGGCTCGTCCTCATGGGTAATGGCCTAAATATCTGTATCTCCTATCTCATGATCATCCTCCTCTCTCGTATCACCTCCATGGCCATGATCATCCTCCATACGCTCCATATTAGTAAATGTACTATACATCACTTTGGAACGTGGCGTAATAGGTATGATATGACAGTACTTATTATTATCCACCATTGGTTGATAGACAACCTAATTCAAACACAAATACAATCACGTTATTTTCCTTGCATCGAAGGTATCAAATATTAAA